>NC_135159.1:12935651-13266484 GCF_050948215.1 Halictus rubicundus
ACTGGTTTCTTTGCGAAAAATTCTTTTAGGTGATTTTTAGCCTCAAACGTAAAATGGCCATTGTTTGTATTAAGTTGCACAGTTTTTGTTTGTGGTGATTGTATGAGTCGAGAAAATTACTGACGTTTGTTGAACATGTACTCTACAAGATCCAGTAAGTTTTGCGTAAAAAGGTTCATCGGTTTGTTTATGAAAAATTGTCAAACATACAGTTTGAATTTGATGTATCGTGAATCAACGTTTTGTGTATTAGTTAATTTTATTTTTCAGTAAAAACGACAATCGGATTTCTATTTTTCGATTTGATTACATTTCAGAGAACAGTCGGACCAGTGCGGAATAGTTTTAACATTTTTATGGTGAATATTCCGTGCTAGTATTGCAGCAATGTAAATAACATTAGAAAACGAAATGTCAGCAACTCTCGAGAGTGTAAAATGTGAAACCGTCCGGTTGGGAATAAAGAGCATTAATTAAGCTCGGATTCTACGTGAAAAAGGCGGAAGAGAACGGTGTGCTCGACCTGAATTTTAAAATTGTAGAGAAAATAACGCGTCGCGTATGCAAAAGAGGCAGCTTTCACGTGTCCGCACATCCAAGCAGAGAAAACAAGAGCACGTTCCTCTAATAATTCCCACGACGCCAAAAACGCGGCGCCCTCGAAATAATTAAAAAAAAAAAAGAATGAAAATCAACTTTTTCTAACAAAACAAACAGCGTTCGTGCGAAAGAATGCGGAAATTTGAAAGGCACCAGGAATTTGCCAATTTACATTCCACAACGCGAACTGTTATTCAACTGTTCTGCTCGTACAAAAATGTTGATCAGCACCGAGGAAAATGAAAATTATTTAATCGAGGAACATTAAAAGTACGTGGCAATTTTATTTCGAAACAATTTTTAATTTCCTGACGAATGACTCTTTTCACGTTTTAGGAAGCGGAGATTATAGCGAGAAAAATAGATTAATATTGATTGTAGGTATTAAAATGTGAGAGCCTCGATATCCCACGGGAATCCTGTTATCCGTAATTAATCCTGAGATCACGGCGCGAGTCCCGTCCTCACTCGATTATCCTGTCGAGATATTAGACTTCCGCGGGATTACCTAACGCAGTTAGATCAATCGAAAGTGCCACTTCGAAATACCAGACAATTTTAACTATAAAAAAAAAAAGAACTGAAAAAAACAAAATACATTCTGATATACCTTTTTAAATAACTAATTTACACGTCGATTTTTCAGTTTAAGCTCGAGAATAAATATCGATGTGTGTCATCGACTTTCTATGGTGGCGGATATGTAACATGGGGCACCATGAGATCAGGCAAACGTCCGAGTCGGTCGAGGACGAAACGGTAATCAGATCGGCGAAAACTGATTGGTGGTCTTCGGGAATTGCGTTGAACGCCGCCACCGTTGCAAATCGGATTACACGATATCCCCGTGGAATTGCTTGCTGACCGACCACCGCAAATTCGATTCACGATCACGCCGAAATTTCGACGTTTGACCGACTGTTGATCCGGTATTAATTAAACGATTAAATACGAATTCACTTTCCAGTCGGTTGCACAATTTTAAGCATCGAAATGATATTTATACACGCAGTTGAGCGATTTGTATTTTTTGATACTCATAATTTAATGGCACGGAATGTCATTTATTGGCACTTGTGCTCACTGGTATTTATTGATATTTTTTGGTACTACCAATATGCGATTGATATTTATTGATGCTACCAACATGTGATTGGTATTTATTGATACTAAAACATGTGATTGATATTTCTTGATACTATCAATACATTATTGGTATCTATTGATACTACCAATATGCGATTGGTAGATAGATACTTTATTGATTCCCCTCAGGCTTACAATTTTTATACCACCCGCTCCTTTCTCCCTCTTTTCCCTCACGCCGGTCTTCAATATACGATTGGTATTTATTGATACTACCAATATGTGATTGATATTTATTGATACTACCAATATGTGATTGATATTTATCGATACTACCGATGTGTTATTTGATATTTATTGATACTACCAATATGTGATTGATATTTATTGATACTACCGATGTGTTATTTGATATTTATTGATACTACCAATATGTGATTGATATTTCTTGATACTACCGATGTGTTATTTGATATTTATTGATACTACCAATATGTGATTGATATTTATTGATACTACCAATATGTGATTGATATTTTTTGATACTACCGATGTGTTATTTGATATTTATTGATACTACCAATATGCGATTGGTATTTATTGATGCTACCAATATGTGATTGATATTTATTGATACTTCCAATTAGTGGAACTACAAGTACTACAATTTCAATATTCCCGAGGTATAACTTTTTAGTTACCAAAAAGAGAAAACAGTTTTTTAAACAAAGGAGACAAGTTTTTGAAAGAAGAGCGTAAGTTTACCTGTTCTGATGCACTCCTCCGTCATGCAGACGTTCGGACCTGAAAGAAGAACGAAGTTTCTATAATCTAGCAGTTGCAGCATTAAAGTCACCAGACAAAAAAAAATAGAAGAGAGACAGCCGTGTCCCCATCGGGAACTATAGAGCTAATTTACGTAAAACTGCTCACGGCCGTGTCTGCCGTTTAACATAAAGGGCCATTGTCATGCGCCGCGTCTTTGCGCTCCCGTGAAAGACAAGCCACCGTGCAAAACATTCTGCTCGAACGAGAAAACCAACGGCTCACGTTGTTGCCCGACGTCCGAGGAAGAGACGTCCGAGAAAGAGACGTCCGACGTCCGTTTCAACGTCCCTATTAACGAACCCATTTTTTATTCAAGCGCCAGCCGATTTATCTCGGAAAATCTAGCCACTAATTGCTTGCAAATCGATTCATTATACTCCATGCTCGACCATTTCTTAGAAAATCAACCAACCGGTCCAGTGTGTTTTCAACAACTGTCGACATCATTTAACGATCAATCAAATTTTACTGCGCTTTATTTTTCAAAAATATTCATACTTTTAGGCAATCATATTTTTATCGTAGATTGCATTTCCATCGATAAAAATATAAATTATTAGCTGCTCATTGATATTTATTGATATTTCCGACTAACACGTGCGTGACATTTATTGATCATTTTCACAATGTATAAATTTTATAAATATCGTTGCTGCATTGATATTTGTCAAGTTTCTATTAACGGAAGTCCAGTTAGAAGTGCAATGATTTATTTCGCTTGGTCGAGAGTTGTGGGGAGAGGGGTGAAACGTTTTTTTATATTTCGGAGGTACATCGAATTTTCGCTGTAGCGCGCCTAATCGATCGCTTAACGGACAATATAAATATATTACGATCTCATTTCGCCGAGCGCTTATGGTCGCCGGTGATTCGATTAATTCTGCCGGTGGCTATGAGGTAACACGGCGAGAAGCGGCCTTTTCGAGTGGAACTTGATAGCCTCGACTCAATTCGATTCGATTCGGCTGATCGATGTTCGTTTCTGACATGAACGCGCTCCGCTGAAACGCTCGAGAAATTTCGTGTTTCGTCATGCTTCGACAGAAAATTCTACACAGTCCGGTCCCGACGAATTTTTGAACAAAAAATATTCCACAATATTTATACCGTTCAATGGATCATAAAAAACTACGAAAAATTAATATTATCGAAAAACGCTCGATTACTATTCTACGTCACCGAAAGGGACTTTTATAATGATGACAGTATTGCGAGCACTGTGGGAACAGAACACATAGGGACAGAATTTTTTAATCATTTTTCCGGTAGAATCATTTTTAACGGTAAAATAAATTTCTCGTTCAGTGATAATTTCTATTTGAGATTGACATTTATTGATACTTTTGATTGGTGACTGATATTTATTGATACTTCTGATTGGTGACTGATATTTATTGATACTTCTGATTGGCGATTGATATTTATTGATACTTCTGATTGGTGACTGATATTTATTGATACTTCTGATTGGCGATTGATATTTATTAAAACTTCTGATTAGTGACTGATATTTATTGATACTTCTGATTGGCGATTGATATTTATTGATACTTCTGATTGGTGATTGATATTTATTGATACTTCTGATTGGCGACTGATATTTATTGATATTCTCGTGGTCTGTAGATTGGTAATGCAAATTGTCGCTTTTGAAATTAATTAGATCGAAGTTAGATTTAATTTAAATTTGAAATGAATGAAAGACACTGACCGATCAATAGCTTTATCCGAAGAAACCGTGGCCGCAGGGGTGCCAATGAATCATCGTTATCGTAGCAGCAGGGAAGAACTAGACCCAACCAAAGTCTACACTGTTATGCTATTAAGGCTCGTGATGATCTGATAGAAGTTCTCGCACCGTTTGGTCAGATGTGAATTAATTTATCAATGCGATGGCATATGGATGAATAACTAGTGGTTTAACCACTTTTGTGCGACCGACTATACACTTGTCAGTCGTATACAGGGGGCTTGTATACGGGGTGGTCCAATAGTAAACGAAACCCTAAGCAAATGTTTCTTTAAATAAAATCGTTCCCAACCAAGTCTATAGATCTTTTGAAAAAAGATAACAGTATTTTATTTTCAGAACTGTCCAGGCGATACTCTCAAAAAATAATTTTCTGTCAGGTCTTCTTTTCCTGTGACTTCTCACAGACATCCACAGATCTATTCCCGTCTAGTGATAAATCATGACCCTGAGTGGGTCAGAAGCGAGGTCGACTTCATTTCACTTCGTTTCTTAGCTTATTTCAATCACTCGGACTTCTTCCTTCGACTAATTTATTTTTGTGACCCTCGTACTGTTTCACTTTCAGATATTGTTGTTGCTGTTTTGTCATAAATTAATTCGTGCAGCTAGCAACAATCACGTTTCATTTATCAGAACATTTGTTTTATTTCATAATATTCATCGTTTCCGAAGTAGACTGTAGTTAAGAGAAGTTCATTTCTGGACCACCCGGTAGATTGATCGACAACTTCGAAATTAAACACAACTATTTATCTGTTCCAAGACTCGTCGCATTGCCTATCATTTCTAGATTGAATCGAAGTCCAAAAGAGTAGCTTGATTGTCGACCCACCCGGTATATTTACTCTCATCACCATCAAAATTGATCCTAAAATTAGTCCTACTATATCTTACGTGCATTGAATTTTCTCGATTGAATTCAAGCCGAAGCAACATTGGTGACGAAAGTTTCGCGTTACCCGTTAGATCGGTCCTCGAGAACTTAAATATTGAAACACCTATCCATCATCTACCGGAAGTGTTAATGTGTGCTACATGAATTCAATGTTCTCGAATCAAGTCTAAATGGAATTGGTGGCTGTACTTTCGCGCCACCCGTTAGACGAGTCCTCGTCAACTTGAAAATTGAAAACACACATTCATTGATATTCATTGATACTACCAATATGTTCTTGGTATTTATTGATATCACCGATATGCGATTGGTATTTATTGATACTACCAATATGTGATACATATTTCTTGATACTACCAATATGTGATACATATTTCTTGATACTACCAATATGTGATTGGTATTTATTGACACTTCCAAATTAACACTAGATTTACGGGACCCGTCAAAATGACGGATTCTAATATTATTAATTCACGAATATTGAGATTGCAAACATGGATCCATGAGGAATTATTTAACAAATTGATTTCTCTAGGTATATATTATTAAAAGATGGCTACAGATTTTGATAGGTATATTCATGTTATTTTTATAAGGAAATTTAAAATAGTCATTTTTAGTGCTCCGTAAGATATTTATTGATCTTTCGAATTGGTGTTGGCTATTTACTGATGTTCTCTGTGTGTTAATGTGTACTATACGAATTTAATTTTTTCGGTTCGATCGAAGTCGAAAAGGAATCGGTGGCTGGAGTTTCGCGCCACCCGTTAGACGAGTCCTCGTCAACTTGAAAATTGAAAACACATATTCATTGATATTCATTGATATTCATTGATATTCATTGATACTACCAATATGTTCTTGGTATTTATTGATATCACCAATATGCGATTGGTATTTATTGATACTACCAATATTGTGATACATATTTCTTGATACTACCAATATGTGATTGGTATTTATTGATACTTCCAAATTAGCGACCGATATTTATTGATCTTTCGAATTGGTGTTGGGTATTTATTGATGTTCTCTGTGCAGGTTAATGTGTGCTATATGAATTCAATTTTCTCGGATTAAGTCGAAATGGAAATGGTGGCTGGAGTTTCGCGCCACCCGTTAGATCGGTCCTCGTCAACTTCAATAACCAGACCCCGGGATCGGACCTCGCAGCACCGATCTCTGCCATCTAATTCCATCCCATTCTACTTGTCGGCGGACACCTAACCCGGCGGCCCGCGCCGCTCAATTAAACCGGAATCACTATGACCAGCCCACCGTTTAGGGTTAATTCAACTTACGGGCCTCGGGAACGCACTCGCGGCTCGTGTTCAGCGCCAGCAGCAGCAGAATGAAGGCGCAAGTCGCGAGCAGCGTGATCGCCAGCACGAGCAGCGTGATGGCAAGCACGAGCAACAATTGCTGCCTGTTCACCGGTTCTCGCCATCTACGCGTGATCGACGTGCCACTTGTGATCGGCCTTCGATCGTTGCCAGGATGATGGAGGTCCGTGATCGTCGTGTTACCATGGGGCACGTAGGTCACCTGCAATCCGATAAAGTACCCTCCATTTTGGACCAACTAGCCTAGCGGGGTCAGTGACCTGGTCGGGCATGGTTCACACCAGCGTTGGCTATAATCTTTGTTAGTTAACAAAAGGTGCTAAATCTATTTCAACTCTATTTCTCCCTAAATCTGCCCAAGTGAAATCAACGAGTCCGATAGTATATTATTCCTGACAAAAATGACTGATACAGTGGTTTCTCTATATATGTCGCCAAGGCCTGGATGATAAACGTCGCGGAATTATACCCACTACCGAAAGGTGTACCCCGTGAAACCCAACACAGTTCGAGTATGCCTCCTGGACGATACATGATGCGGCAAGACTTATGTTTGTGACATACATCGAGAATTCACTGTATATTGCCGGTTCATATATTGAAATCTGGGGACTTCCAACCAACACTTAATTACTTTTGATTGCATTTTTTACTGGTAAATCTATCTCAACTCTATTTCTCCCTAAATCTATTTAAGTAAAATCAACAAGTCCGATAGTACAATATTCCTGACAAAAATGACTAATACAGTGGTTTCTCTATATATGTCGCCAAGGCCTGGATGATAAACGTCGCGGAATTATTCCCACTACCGCGGGGTGTACCCCATGAAACGTAACAAGGTATGTCTCGTGGACGATACACGACGCAGCAAGACCCATGTTTGTGACATATATCGAGAATTCACTGTATACTGTCGTCTCATATATTGAAATCCGGGGAGTTCCCTGAAACCCCTAAAAATCTCGAATCTATTGTCCCATACCCTAAGCCGGGCCAGTCCCCGACGACTGACGAAGGGGGTTTCTACCTGGATAACATTGGCGGCAGGTGTCTCGAGACTGGGGCCAGGTGGGGCCCCTGTCTGCTCGTTGATGACGGTCGCCCTGATGTATCCGTTGTTGCCCTCGGCCTTCATCCTCGGTCCCCGAGGGTGGCCGGAGTCCTCTATCTGAACTGGAGCGACGGTGAAACGTCCGATTCTCAACCCGGGAACTGTGTCAACGACCGGTGTAACGTTGACATCGCGGCTGCTCGCGATCAAGGCGGTCTCAGCCACTCGGATCAATGGGACACGTCTCTCGGTACCGTTTCACTCGCGGCTCGTGGTCATCCACCGGTCACTTTTCCTCGGTCATCAAGGACACTTTCTTTTTTCTCGAGATTCCTTTCGGTGACCGATCGATCTGCCGTGTCTCGGTGAAACCGACGATGACTGGCGACCGATGACGGTCGGCGGCGACAGGCTCGTCACGTTGCTGGGTGTGCGGAGATCGGCGAGCGAACACAGAGGCTTCTCAGCTCCGAAAGGATCTGTGACCGCGGTGCTACTGAGTGCCACGGACACCTAGCAGTCTCGCGCCACCTCGTCGTGTTCCTTCCCCCTCCGCTTCCGCCTTCCTCACCCCATTCGCAACCCTCCGGTTTGTTTACTATCTCACGAGGAGGGGGCTGACAGGTGGTGCATTGTCTCCGCGATACAACGCGACGCACCGCGACGCATCGCGACGTGCACCGATCACGCGCGATTCGAACAGAGCCGTCGAACTGTTCGGCCGAGGGGTGCGGGATTTAGGGGATGATTTTGCCTGATCGCGAAAATTTCACCGTCGCTGCTCAAACAATGGCTTCGGTTTCGGTCAAACAATGCGACAAACTGGTCCAATCAACAATTTATTTTTTGGATGATTCTACTTTTCCTTTTTATTTTATGCTGTTCCAATCCGATACACCGCGGGGGTTGTGAGTGAGAACGGATTTTTAGTATTGATTCAGAATAGAGAATGTTATTGCATAGAGTACGGTTTTCATTGAATGGAATTTTTCGTCTGGATACACAGACATCTTCGAAATCTTTTTATTTATTTAGATGTCAATGTTTCTGCTAAAGTGTTGACTGAATTGGAAGTTAAAGAACATTTTTTTGTAAGGAATAATATAGATATCGAATGAATTATTTTCTTTCTTTTTTTTTTTTTGTTAATTTACCTGGCCTGCACGCACTGCCATCGTCTTCTATTTGTCCGACAAACTCACCCTCCTCGACGTACCAACCCCTTTCTCTCACCCTTGTCATACTCTTCTTGCCAATTATCTGCTCGTCTTGGGAGATAGTGCGCTAGAAAAATGAGCAAACTCGTTAAACTGCTATAGTTGTAATTATTTCGTTGCGTCTAGAGTATTTTTGTGAGATATGGAAGAAGTACTTTTATATTATTTTGTAAAATAATTTTCATCGTTCCGAAGTGCAAGAGAACGGTCACAGTAATTGAATTAATATTTTTATGTTATTTTTACCAGGAACAATTGTATGGATAAAAATCATTTTCTGTGTTCAATTTTTGCAAAACATGGAAAAAGACGATTATAACAACGAAATATATTTATATTACTGTTCGAAACAGTTTTACAGTCGAGGATTGATTTTTGTTAACGAATATCTTGCGGCTACGGTGTAATTATGATAGTACTTATTTGATACTAAGCTCTCAAAGTCGATGGCAAGTTGAAAATATTTTCTATCAGTCCTCGGTATCGATCGGTATCTCGGATTTTCTATTAATACCTCTATTTTATATCAATTCTTGTAATACAAAGTGGTTATTTTAGGTCGCGTTGCATTCCATAAATTACTAAGAACATTAATAAAAATAGAAACACGATCTATGGAAACTCCTTGAAACTCGATCTATGGAAAAATTGAAATAGATATTTTATCGTGATTTTAGAAAATATCAATGCCGATTTATTTACGGAAAAATCGAGTCCGAATGTTTAAATATATTTAACGTTTGAATGCCGCGTTAGGAATTGTGATTTTTTGCATTTTTAATTTATAAATGATTGTTTTAAGCAGATTTTTGAACAGTGATCGATATGAAAATTAATGTCAATGAAACTGTCAACGCAAAACAAAATATTTACAACCAGGACTGATGTTATTAGTCACGATGCATCCGACTAATTATATTCGCGTTTCTTTAGCACCGCTTTACCTGGCTAAGCGGGTCATTCGACTGTTAAATCCTTTCAACCCTCTGATCATCCCTCTCCCCTCCACTGTACACATTTTCTACCATGACAGTGGATGAACACGTTTTCTTCTTGTGCAAAATTTCTGCTGAACAACAAATTTTATAAACGTTGTTCCCCGTAGAAAAATCACAACCCTTAAAAACCATCCCTTAAAAAGAAATCCAAATATTCGATCAAAATGGCTCAGCAGATTATTTAAATGATCTAAATGATTTATCTAAAGCATACGAGTTTCTATTTACAATATAATTTGTTTAATGTATATAAATTTCTATTTAGAATATAATTTGTTTAATGTATATGAATTTCTATTTAGAATATAATTTGTTTAATGTATATGAATTTCTATAATTTGTTTAATGTATATGAATTTCTATAATTTGTTTAATGTATACGAATTACTATTTACAATATGATTTGTTTGATGTATGTCAATCTATGTTTCCAGTTATAATAATATTTGTTTACTCCCTTTGGATAAATTCTGTATGAACTCACGTACAAAATTCAATTTTAGTTGATTGCCCATAGGTAATTGTGCATTGGAATTTTTAAATGTTAAACAAACAAAACAACCATTACTGCACCGTCGTGACACGCGCAACAAGCGGTTATTATCCACAATGTCACGGTTGAATATTTACAATGCACTTCGCGGAAGCAAATGGAGTGGGGGGTGAGGCAGACGATGCACGAGGAAAGCTGCAGCATGCTGCAATGTAGCATAACAATTATTTTCAGTAACGATTATATAAACACATTTTTCACCGAGTGTTTAATAGTTTAACTACCTAATGTACATTACAGTACATTACAATGATGATTCATGGAAACAATTATGAAGCTTAAACTGCGGACGATAAACAAAATATACGTGCAATATATTGTTGTATATGTAGCTGAGGAAATGAATATTATCAGTCAAATAAATTGTTGGCCAAACAGGTAAATAAACTACAGTAAATATTTCCATTTAAATCAAAGCGTTCGAGGGGGTGGTTGAGAGGGTAGTTCCGGGTATTTTCAATAAATTTTATTAAGTTACTGAGATGAGTATCATTAGCTAAATAAATTGTTGATCAAAGTAAATAAACTATAGTAAATATTTCCATTTAAATCAAAGCGTTCGAGGGGGTGGTTGAGGGGGTAGTTCCGGGTATTTTCAATAAATTTTATTAAGTTACTGAGATGAGTATTATCAGCTAAATAAATTGTTGACCAAAGTAAATAAACTACAGTAAATATTTCCATTTAAATCAAAGCGTTCGAGGGGGTGGTTGAGGGGGTAGTTCCGGGTATTTTCAATAAATTATTAAATTGCTAGCAGGAATATCGTCGGCGAAATAAACAAATAAGTTGTACAAATGTTTACCTTCAAATTGAAATTCTCGGAAGGGTTGGTCGGGGAAGGGTAGTTTGTTTGCAACAAATTATTAAGTTACAGGGCTCGCGTGTGGAGCGTTCGGTTCGCGGCGCTCGAAAACATTTGTAAATTCCGGCGCATTGAAATTTCTGTGGAAAAGTGGACGAAAGGGTGACAATAGATGGTGGTGCGAACAAAAGCTCCAACCCCCTCGACCAGCCGCCAATTGTTTACGTGCCGTCACAGATGCAACAAGCGGCCTCGCATTTCCGGTGACGCTCCTCTCGTGTTCAAACAAACGTCCACTTGAACCACCATCGATTACCACGGCAAACAATTAGCATAAAACAAGAGGGAATTTTATTAAAAATCGACCCGGAACGATTGTCGGCTCGTCCCACGCCGTCGAACGCGCCAGGATATTCAAACAATTGCTATACAACGAAATCGACCACAATGAAATTTCTATTTGCCCGTCCCAGAAAAACGAAAAATTAAAAAATTCATTTAAAATCGAGAAAGTTGATTTTTGCAAAAATGTCTGCAGGACATGGCAACGATATAAGAATTTAGTGAATGTTGTTTAAAATATACTGAAAAATCTGTTTTAACATTATCTTGTTATTATTTTGAATCAATGATCTTTTCTCTAAAAATTCGAATTTTGTTCTTTCCTATTTTCTTATATTTTTTACAATATATTTGAAGAGGATTTGTCCAGTGGAGGGGTGAATTGTTTATTTTCCTTTGTCGGCGAAAATCCGGAAAATCATGAACGACGGTCAACGCTATACTGAGGGAATTTCGCTCCTAGCATAAGCTCAAAGCGGCACCGCACTTTTCTTTCTTTCCCTATATTTTTGACGAGCAGGTAACGCGATTTTTGAATCTCTTTGACCATCTGCACGCTGTACCACGTCTAGCACTATTTTTCCCGCCAATTTTTAGTGCTGCTAATTGTTCAAAAGGGTCCCAGTAAGGGTGTAAAAATAGAAGAAACAGTAAAATGCCGGTTGCTACATGTTGCGAATTTAAAAAAAAGCAGTGAAATTAAACAAAGAGAATCTGTGCACAAGAGATGAAAAAGAATTTAAACAACAGTCTAAAAATGAAAGTACGAAAAGAGTTTGCACAACGTAGCAATTTAAAGTTACAATTTGGAGCATTGAAAAAAGTGGAATATTCGAAAGATTTATTCGAGCTTGAATGTTTGAGTTGGAGAAATGGCAATGTGTTTAAATATTTTCTCTTGTGTCTTACCATCAGGACGGTTCTTATTCACCATCCCATTTATCCCCATTCTGTGTTGCTGTTGCTGCTGCGGCTGTGACTGCGTTTCACGAGGCTGTTGCTGCCACAAGTCGATATCAAGCATGCGCCGTCATTGTGGGTTCACGTCATTGTCGCAATCTTGAAAAGTCACGCATAGAACTCCACAACGTCTCCCGATAATAACGGGACAATAGAAACAACGACGATAATAATACATTACTAATTTTCATCTCTGTATACTTCGATCTTCGTTCTATTATCTACGATATTTTATCACAAAAAGATATATATTAAAATAAAACAAAACAAAAAAGAAAATGCATAGAGTTAACCCGATACAGTGCAACAAATGAATTGGCAACACTTTTTTGAATTATTGAACAGAGTGACGCAACGATGTCTCGATGGAATGCGTTCTGAATACATTATAGCGCACGAAAGACGGTTGTACGTTGCCATTAAAATGCGAGAGAGGAATTCTGCGCTCCGCAGATATAGGTGACACAATAGTGATAATTATCGAGTTTGTAATTGTCGCCGTCACCATTCAGAAACCGTGCAACGAGCTCGCGGCCAAACGCACAATTATTATTTTTTCATACGCCTTCAAACCGGCAGGAAATGGAAGAAAGTAGAACGCGGGGGAACTGCCAATACACATCGCAATAACATCTCCATTCTCTACACATTAGAGCCTGGTGTCCGGACGCTCGAATGAGTGTGTGACACACTCACAACGCTAAATCCGCATGTACGTACACGAGGATTGCGAGGTTCCGGGAGTCTGCAAACTATTTCTCAATAATTCAAAGATGGGACTTTTCCGTGGTCGAAAGCGTCGGACAAAAGATGAATCTAGAGCGCTTGACCCCTCAAAAGTTATTCTTTCGCGTTTCCTAAGCGTAATTTCCAATATTCGGCAGATTGTAGGATTACAGGAGTGACAAGGCGATTGTCACGCCATGAACGGCTGCTAGGAGAAGCTCGAGTTCGTGTCGCAACGCTAGAATATTGCAAATTATTGTATTAACAAAGATAAAAACCTTCAAAGATTAGATATAAGCAGAACTCAATAGATACAAAGAATATATCAAGATTAACACACTTTCTTAGTCACGCAACTATCTACTAATGTACCAATGGGTAGAAACAAACGCCAGCTATAATTTCTGTTATGTTCCTCTAACCAACAAACCATTAAAATACCTATTTCACTATGAAAACGTGAGAACGCCCACGTCTCCGATTCAAATATTCCCGCGCTCGGCAACGGTTGCCCAGATCTAGAGACCCGCAGCATCTGGAAAGTACCTGCCGGCATCGCGAATCCCTTGTTCAGCACCTCCCGAACCCTTTTCACTCTACTTTCCTGTAGCAGAAAAAATCAGCGGAAAACACAGATCCAAAATCCGTACGGAATCGATTCCGAAAACTTTGCGGTTCAAGGGTAATCCGGATTCGTGGTTTTGCATCGATTTCTGCAACGGTGCAAGATGGCGCGGCATCTCGGCCAGGGCCGTTCGGCTGCATCCATTGCGTGGTCCGTGGCAGTAGCAAAATAGCGTTCCCCTGGTGCGGCTGGGTTTTTTGTTTGCATTCTGGAGTGGCGAGCAGTGCTGGCGTACGAAAATCTGGCAAATAGGCGAAAAAAGAAAGGGGGGCGGGCAAACGGTGTTCGTTTTCAGGGGGGGTCGTCGCACGATGTGAGAAACGAGCTTTTATTGTCGGGGCGACGCTGTCGTTAAAAAGGTGGCCCGTGTGTCTCTGTACATTGTATATGTCTGTTTTGGCGAGCGAGAATACGCAACGGGTGGGCGCATAGAGCGCGGACGGGACGTTTTAGGTTAAAGGTGCACAACAATGCGCTTCGTGAGAAATTCGTACGGTGAAAGTCTCTCGGACGGCGTGCGGCTCAAGCTAGAACGCGAAGGTTCCCGTGATTTCCTCGGCTTTCGAGTTACGGCCCTTTTTCGCAACCACCCCGGGAGAGACTTTTCCACGGAGCGTCTGCCGTGCGTTTTGGTGCGCGTCCCGTGTCCCTGAACGTTCGCGAAAAAATCCCGAAAAAGAACCAACGGTGACAGGACAATGTCGCGGTGATGATTCCGCCCGAATTTCGCCGGATTGGGTCTCCCCGACCGCGTCCCGAGGAACAACGGACTCCTCGCGCCGACAGAATGGAGGCTTAATTGCTTCTTCCGCTGAAAGGTGACCAGACACGCTATTCCACCCCCTCGATCGGTTTTAGCCCGATTTCTCTGCTCCCTCTCCCGGACCCTGGTCGCTAATTAATCTGTTTTGATCCTTGCCGAATTCTATTGTCCCTGTCTGCTAGGATTGCTTTATCTGTTACTCTATCAATGTACACCGTTGCGAACATATTGGTGGTGTGTTTGATGTGTAGACTGAGCATCTTTGCTTTGGCGACTCACTCTGCTTCCCTTCACTCTCAGACATTCCATTTCCTGTTCGAGGCAGGCCTCGATGGTAAACGCTGTGTTCTGGGCCCTTTGTGCCCACAAAATGATTTTGTAATGCCGGTGATTGTACCGATTGAATGTGACTTTGTATCTGCGCTTGCATATGATTTTTCCCTGGTCCTTAATAAACCTCCATCGTTAATACTGGCATGCATTACTTTCTTGACCTTTCTTGATTATGTATACTTATAACCGTCAAGCTATTTACAATTTCTTGTATCGATTCTAGAGTATTAGAAGAACTGAACATGGCAGAGGATGAGGGTACGGAATGGCTGCAGGAACTGTTGCACGATGTCCAGCTGTCGCAGTTTTTCACAAGGATACGGGATGAAATGCAGGTTACTCGACTGCATCATTTCGATTATGTGCAGCCGGAGGATTTGGAGAAGATTGGGCTGGGCAAGCCTGGCATCAGGAGATTGCTGGACGCTGTTAAGAAAAAGAGGAATACGCAATGGAAGAAGAACCTAATCACCAAGATCAGGCCTGGCAGCAGCGCGAAAACCACTAAAAGAGCTTCTCAGCCGGTCGAAGGCACCTCCGGGCTCACCTGTCTCATTCAGGATAAGGACGTGACGTTGTCGGCCAAGTTAGGGGATGGAACCTTTGGTGTGGTTAGACGAGGAGAGTGGACCTCACCTTCGGGCAGGGTGTTGCCGGTCGCTGTGAAGGTTCTCAAGGCAGACGCGTTGACGCAGCCCAGTGTGATAGAAGACTTTGTTTCTGAAGTCCAGTCGATGCATACTCTGGATCACCATAACCTCATCAGGTACGTGCCATAGCCAAAGTGAGTATTTGTAAAGAAGTTGTTTGATTAGTCGGTTAACTGTTTTGTCTTTTGCAGACTGTACGGTGTGGTACTGTCACAGCCAATGATGATGGTGACGGAGCTGGCACCGTTGGGAGCACTGTTGGATTATCTGCGGAAACAGTCCGGCAGGATTTCAGTATTAACATTGTGCAACTACGCGCTACAGGTCGCCACGGGGATGGCGTACCTGGAGGCGAAGCGTTTCCTGCACCGGGACCTGGCGTGCAGGAACGTGCTACTGAGCTCCGTGGATAAAGTGAAAATCGGTGACTTTGGCCTAATGAGAGCCCTGCCCCAGCAAGAAGACTGTTACGTGATGACTGAGCATAAGAGAGTGCCGTTCCCTTGGTGCGCGCCGGAATCGTTGAAAGCCCGCCAGTTCAGCCACGCGTCGGACGTTTGGATGTTCGGCGTGACGTTATGGGAGATGTTGACGTTCGGCGAGGAGCCGTGGGTTGGGCTGAACGGCTCGGAGATCCTGAGAAAGATCGAGAAGGAAGGGGAACGGCTGCACGAACCGGACGCGACTCCGCCGGTCATGTACCAATTGATGTTGCGCTGCTGGTCCCGAGACCCGGCGGAGAGGCCGATGTTCGCGTCGTTGAAGACGTCGCTGACGGGAATGGTGCCCGCCGTGATGAAGGCGGTGAACAGCTTCGACGAGGCCAACAAGATGACCATCGAGCTGGGCGATCAGATAGTGATTTTGGACGGTCGGCCCGAGAACTACTGGTGGAAGGGTCAGAACCAGCGCACCTATCAGATCGGGCTGTTCCCGCGCTGTCTGGTGGACCCAATGAGACGCAGGCAGCCGGAGGACATCAGCAAGCCTCTGGAGAACTCCTTCATCCACACCGGTCACGGTGCTCCATTCGGCAAAAGCTGGGGCAGTCCCATCTACATAGACGACGTGTATCTGCGCAACCCCATGGAGCCGCCCGATGTGGTAGGCGTTGCCCCCGGCTCGGACAGCCATCTGAAGAAGAAGTTCTTCAGCGGCACGCCCCGATCGCGCAAACAGTTCAACTACACGAGGTTCCAGAACGACATCCGTGCCAGCCCGGTGAAGTCGACGAACGCGATCGGCGCTGCGGGTAGCCAGGAAGGTAGCCTGATCGATTTATCTCCCGAGGAGATGGTGAACACCAGCGTCGCGCAACAGGACACCGCTTGTCGACGGGTGGTGAACATCCTGGACGAGCCCATCGACGACATGGATCGGCAACAGGCCAACTGGCAGGAGGATGACCCTAGGACCTACGCGAATTTCCCGGGGAACGTGGATCCCGCTTACTCGGACCCGTTCGACACGTCCTCGGTGTTCATGAAGCTGCCCCACTCGAGGTACTACAGCCAGGTGCCGTCGGACATGAGCAGCCGGTACTTCAAGACCCAGACCTACGGCAACGTGCAGAACCAGGACGCCGCCGGTAGTCAAGAAAGTGCGAACTACTTCGCGTCGGAGGCTACGCCGGACGTGAACCATTATTCCATAAACTTGAACAAGGAGAACCGAAACGATAATATCAATTTGAACGTGAACGTCGACGCCGAGGAGGGTAGCGTGTATTCCCAGAATCATTACAGCGAGATCGACAAGCCCAGCCCGCCCATGGCGAGCTGGTCAACCTGGCCCGAGGATCTGCAGAGTGAGGCGCAGCAGACCTACGTGAACGTAGCCTCTCGCAACCTTCAAAGTTCCGATGCACCTCCTCCTCCTCCTCCACCTGTCGCCCCAAACGAGAGTTCTCCGAAGCCAAAATCGAACCACGATCTCGCCCAGAGCATGAACGAGCTGTCCATCAACACTCGCACCGTCTCCCCTAAGAAGCTGGACCCGGCGTTCCTGGCGGAGCTGGAGAAGCACCTGGGCGAGAAGGAGGCGAGCAAGAACATGAACGCCAGCCAGGAGGCTGCGGGAACGTCCGAGTCCTACTCGTCGGTGAACAAGCTCCAGGAGAACGCGATTCCCGCTCTAAGGCCGCCGCCTCAATCGGCCAAGCCGAAGTCCCCGCAGATCGACCACAGGGCCAGCAATCTACCGACCAAGGTGCAGAACTCCTGGCAGTCGAAGACGACGAACATCCAGCAGCCGCGCGCGCAGCCCGAGCAGCGAATGCTGGAGACAACGACTGACCAGATGGTCGGTCAGATTTGGCAGCAGGTGCAGGTTTCTCAGCAAAATGCTTATCCTGTCGAAGCGAACGTGAACCGGGTACTTGGCAACCCACCAGCTAACCTAAACCTGCTGCAGATCGCGCCCAGCAACCTGGGTAGCCCGTGCATCGTTCCGAAACCGAACATGAACCACGCACAGCCGCCACCGGTAGCGGCTGCGAACCAAGCCAGCCACTTGCCCAGTCTTCCTCTGTCGACCAGCAGCCACGGGATCACACAGATCCAGAACGACCTTCAGCCAGCCCAGCAGCAACCGAGCGGCGTGGTCCCGAAGCCGACCAGCGCGGTGTTGTCGGAGCAGGTGTACGCGGAGCTGAAGCAGACGGTGCCGAATCTCGATCAACTGTCCCAGAACGAGTTCAACACGCTCTACAACAAGACCGTCCAACAGAATATCCTCAGGAACTACTTCGCCGCGAGCACCTCGTCCGCCCCCGACACCAGTAATCTAAGTCATAGTCATTATTCGGAGGCAGCCGCTGCTGCTGCCAGTTCGATGCAGCAGCAGCAGCAGCAGCAACAACAACAACAACAACAACAACAACAACAACAACAGCAACAACAACAACCGAGAGCAGCTACATTGGTGAGGAGTTTCTCCGCTCAGCAACACCCCTGCGACTTCAGTCCTCATCTGAAGCAACCGCCGGTGTACAATCCACCGCCGGCATGGAGCCCCATGAAGTTTGTACAGAACGGCCTGCAGAACCAGTGTCCCGTTATCAAGTCCAATTTGCCGAATAGTCCCAATCTGCTGCAGCTAGCGCACGCAAACCAGCCGCAGGAGGTTGTCATGGTGCCCCAACAAGCTCCCACGGTGCGCACCGCGATGCCGCCGCAGATGAACGAGACCGTTGTTAATACTCAATTAGCCCCGTCCACCTCCGCGTACCCCTCCGGAGTTAGTCCCCCACTGACCGGCGCCTCGCAGCAGCTGGTGATGTCTCTCAACGACGAATTCCGCGCCAGCAAAGTGATGAAGGTGCAGAGGGAGACCAACGACGCATCCCAGCAGGAGATACTCACCGCTTTGCAGGCAACTGGATGGGACACCAACCAGGCTGCCAAGCAGATCCTCAAAGACAGGCAGGCCAAGATCGAGTCCCTCGTTAGGTGAGTTCATGTTCTCTACAATTTTTACAGAGATGCAACATAGAACCACCTTCTAGATTAACGTCTGTATGGGTAGTGTACGAGTGATAATTGTTATTCAAGAGTTTGATATTGTTGCAGACTGGGCTTGGCAGGCAGACAGGAGTGTGAGGGTGCTCTGAAGCGGACTGAATACGACGTAGACCTCGCTGCTTCCTTGTTGCTCGACCAGGTCAGATGAGAACGATTGCGAAACGTCGTTGTTACTGGAGATGTTGTAAAATAACTGTAGCGTCGACACGTATAGTAATGTATTTATAAGCAACAGGCATACACGCGCAAACGAGGCTACGGTTACGAGCAAGGACATTGTGTTTTCTTCTCTCGAACGGTGTACATATTAACGGAACCATCAGGCCCTTACGATTTTGCTGAAACTATGCAAAAATGGGGACATGGGGTTTGTTTAGCAGCAGAGATTCAGATTTCAACTGTTACAGTTTTCTAGTGGATAAAAATGTGTGAATAAGGCTAGTCAACCCTCGTTACATATTTTTATACGCTAAGAAATTATCTGTGTTATCTGTTCAAATTTTTATCATTCTATAACAGTTTCGAGATTAAGTAGCAATTCTCAGAAAGTGATTTCATCCCTTAAATCTTTGATGCTGAATAAATCGCGTGGACCTTGGCTCTCTAAAAACCAAGTTTTCATCAAGATCGAGGGCAAAGAATTTTCTTCGCAAGTCGAGATAGTCGACTGTCAATGCAATTCGATTGTTAGCATCTTGTAAATTAAAAAGAAAAAATAGTAATGCATTCCAGAGAACGGTGCGAGCTTCCGTAGCGAATCGTCGCGTGTATATCCGAGCAAAACCGAGAATCGCTTTCGAGCTAGCGTGTGTGCGACTGTTTTCAAACGTTTAGGTATGAAAGGGGAGACGTGGTGGGAGGGAGGGGGTTCGAAAAATTTCCGGAGATTATTCGTATTATTTTTTTAACGTATTATATACTCTGTCGTTTGGCGTGTCGTTTGTCCGAGTGGAGGGGGAAATAACGAATTGACAGTTTCTTCTACAGTTTTATCGTGTCCCGATGAATACTTTTTCATTCATTTATACCGGTGTCCAGACGATTAGAACGTCTTCGCACGAGTACCGTAACAGTATTTCATTTAAATTGTAAGCGACGATCAGTGGCGGATTATGCTTCTCAAGACCCCCACCCAAAAATTCAATATTTTTCAAAATTGACACTAGGCTCACGGGACGCGTTCTAATATTTCGGATTTACGGCTATTGAGATCTTAGAGTTGCTAAGAAATTATTCAACGAATTTATTCTTTTGGGTATAAAAATTGGATAGACGAATTCTCGTTGTTTATATAAAGTAGCGTAAAGTAGTTTTTAGTGGCCCGTAAACCTAGTGAGCTAGACCTGGTAAACCTAGAGAGGAGAAAAAAAAGAAAAGTTTTTCTTATTTTTTATGAAAACAGCCGGGGCCTGGTTCCATCAGTTTTGTAATAATCCACCACTGGCGGTAATTAGAGAAACAGGATTAACGATTGAGCGTCTTCCTATCGTCGAGAGGCAAACGTTGAGAAATTCGTTCGCGCAAACTAAAATAGCAACGTACCGTCGCTTAATGACCGGAACCTGTCGATAATTACGCGGCCGGTAATTAGGGCCGCGTGACCGGAAACGAAACGGGTCAACGAGGACCCTCCAACGAGGATCGACTCCTCTGGAATCTTACTTTTCCAGTAGAAAGTAAAAGTCTGATCGCTGACTGACGTTTGAACTGCCGGTTGAGAAATTACACAAACAATATTCTGTCTTAAGAAATACAAAAAAAAAAAAAAGAAAACGAAAAAAACGATAATATTTGTAAGGGTTGCTCTCTGAACCCTCTTGGCCCGCCCTCTACGCGCCTGAGGGTGGTAATGCGTCCATTGTTTTTTGGTTTTTCGATAGCGTACGATGTTTAATATTATTCTGTTTGTGTTGTAGAACATGTTTTCGAATTATTAATGTAACATAGTTTGTTGATTCGACACTGGGAACTACCAGAGCGGTTGAAACGATTTAATTTGACACTTTCAGTGACGAGAAAGTGTTTCTGTGGGAGTTAATGCGTAAACATTGGTATTTCCAGTGTCGAAGGGTGAACGAAGGGTGAACGAAGGGTTGGCGAAGCGATGCAACACGATTCTGTGGCACGATGGATGGAAAGGTTGCGCTGCGAGGAATGTGAACGTGGCAAATGACGGATCATTCAATTTGTAACTGTGATATGCGTTACTAAAGGCTCTAGGCGGTACTGTCGGAGGTAGGGGCGTTGTCGTTTTTAGGGGTAGGCCGACGAGTAGGGTTTATTTGCGCGACAGGAGTGTACATAGCCGATTAGCGACTGAGTTTAAGCTGTAACTAGAGTGTGTGCGAGTGCTGATTGTCTTTCGCCTAATTCCGGGGCTGTACAGGATAGAAGACGTCCACGAAACGCGTGGAGGAAAAACTGACGTTAGGACTGACGGATTTTGCGAATTTATTGTAAGGAAACGAGACGACATACAGAGAGAAAACTTTTTGCATTGTATTCAGGCATGATTCGATATTGTGCACAAATTTTTGTCACTCACTGTGCCCAACGGTGATCATTATACATTGCGTAGACTTGGCTTGTTCACAAGGAGAACTCCCAAACGCATAATTCACAAACAAATAAGACTGTGTCGAATTAAACATCGAAGAAGGTTCTTGAAGCGTGTTAGATTGTTCGTAGGATCATCCAGAGTCGTGATATTTTAGTCAACTATTTTTTTATACAACATTTTTCAGTATTCCTTTCGGAACCTTTTCTGTTTTAATTTTAGACAATTCTTCGTGTCAGCCGGTCACTTAACGCGATGTGTGGCGGACGCTATTGGGTGCAGCGTATTAAACAAATTTGTCATCAACATTGAATCATGCCTGGACATGCTGCAACAGGATTTTTGGTTCTGAGTCGTGTCGTTTTTTTGCAATTAATTCCCAAAGATGACCGGTTGGTTTGCGTTGTTTTATGGGGGAGTTTGCTCTGAATGTCGGATTTCGTTGGCGTTTGCTGTGATGGAATGGTAATGGGAAACGCCATGGCTGTCGAGAGTTGCTGGTTTTTGTCGAATCGCTCAAGAGACTATTTTTTAAACGACCGTTCTCGAAAAAGGCAAGCGGAGCCAAGGTCGTTTCTTGTTCTCATTGCGGGCACAGCGTGTTCCCCCGGATCGATTTACTCGATGGGAGACAATGGAACCGTTCAGAACATGTGCGCACAAAAACGGGCGCACCAGCTCGTTGCATGATCTGCAACGAGAGATAAAAAAACGGACGAATTCTGTTTCCGGAGGGATATAGTTTGCGCATCCCCGACGCACGGCGGGGCGTTTGACCGGAAAAGCGTGAGAAAAGTTAATTTTAGAAATTTTGCGTAAGATGAGAAATTTTTGTTATTTGAAATAGTAGAATATACGAGGAATCACGAATCAATATCTTTTTTTTTCCTCATTTATAAACTCTGCTTTACGATTTTAGGATTTTATGACACTCCCTGAAACGTCGTACACTTATTAGTGATTTTTAAACGTTTCAAGGGAATTCTGTAAATTTTTTCACTATACAAGCTCTTCAGGTATGTATGTACTGCACTTTCCAGCAAGCTCTTTCTATTCCATCATTAGTATTTGCATAGTTTTTAATATTTGAAAATGAGAAAAAATTCTTATGGTGTACCGTCAGATCAGGCTTCCCTGTAGATTAGTCCTTCAACCAAACTTTTCGATGCTGCATGTATTCAGTTGAAATAGAGCGATCAGAGAAAGTAAGCAGTAGCATTTTTAGATAGTTACACATTATATAGCAGTTTTTCTTTTCTTTTATTGAACTTCAATCTCGTTTTCTGTTTACTATTTAGCGTGTGTATTAATATTTATCCAGCGTGTATTAAGTTTTTCTTCAAGTACTGTTTTCTTTTCTTATATTTAGTGTTCTTCTTATAGTCAGTTCATATCCAACTACCGTGGTTTTTTTTATACATCATTTTCCTCATTCCGGGTAAGTATTTTCGTGCACAAATTCTTCCCTGCAAACTGCGAGTTCGACTGGCATTAATTTTACCAACACATGTTTTCAACAAAAGGTAATTGGTATTTAAAAATTTCAAAAATTTTGTCTTCAAAATTGAAGGTCACCTTGATTTTTTAAACGTTAAAATGTACTTTTTAATTCATGATATTGCAGCTGAAGTTAAGACGTATTCAACCGTATAATAATATTATGACCGTGAGTCTACGAGTAACGCTGTTATGGTTCTTTTCCGGCCCAACACCCCAAAGTGCGACGCCCCTGTCACAAAAGAACAAACAAAGAAAGAAAAAGAAAAAACGAAACGGAACGAACAAAGTGTTCTCTCAGTACCTTGTAACATTAGTTCTAATTTATTCGTCGGGAGTCAGACTATTTCCTAAGACCCTCTTATTCTGAGGTTCCGTGACTGCATATTCGTGATGGACCGAGGAGATGTTCGATGTTCACAAATAAAACATAAGTAAGGAGATCATGCGCCTCTTTTTTTTCACCGTGCTGTTCCACAAAATTTTTACTCACATTAGATTTTCTCTCACAATGTTTTTTCCAACAAATAACTAAATAGCTTAAGTTTTTCTATTATTATTAAATTTATCTAAGAGCTAGGGACCTGCGGGCTAAGGTGGATGACCACTTAGGGTGTGTACACCCTTTGGATATTTTAATAGTTAGGGTAGAATTTAGATTGCAGGGATTTTGTGGGTCCTGGGATTTCTTAAATTATCTGGGAACCCACGAGGCTTTAAGAAGTTGAGGCACTTAGGGTATCTGGGAACTTGGGGTACATGGATACTTGGTCGTCTAGGTTGGGTCTGGGTTAGGAACTTGGGGAGGGTACCAGAAACATTACAGGTACCTAAAATTGAGGAGTGTTTGAAATTCAGGAGGAGTACCAGAAACTTAGTACAGGTACCTAAAATTCGGAAAGGGTGTAAAAATTAAGGTACCTGAAGTTTAGTGACAGATACCTAAAATTTAATATTGGGTACCTGAAACTTGGGAATAATGTCTGCAATTTAGGAGAAGTACCAGACTTTTCGGAAGGGCGCCTGAAATTGGAAATGGGTACCTGAAACTTAGTGGGAGATATCTGAAATTGAATGGTGGGTACCTGAAAATTTAGGAGGCGTACTAGAAATATAGGAAGGGTGTCTAAAATTAGGAATGGGTACCTGAAACTTAGTGGGACATATCTGAAATTGAATGATGGGTACCTGAATATTTAGGAGGCGTACGAGAAACATAGGAAGGCTGTGTAAAATTAGAAATGGGTACCTGAAACTTAGTGGGACATATCTGAAATTGAATGATGGGTACCTGAAAATTTAGGAGGCGTACCAGAAAGATAGGAAGGGTGTCTAAAATTAGGAATGGGTACCTGAAACTTAGTGGGACATATCTGAAATGGAATGATGGGTACCTGAATATTGAGGAGGCGTACCAGAAACATAGGAAGGCTGTCTAAAATTAGAAATTAGTACCTGAAACTTAGTGGGAGATATCTGAAATTGAATGATGGGTACCTGAATATTTAGGAGGCGTACCAGAAACATAGGATGGGTGTCTAAAATTAGAAATGGGTACCTGAAACTTCGTGGGACATATCTGAAATTGAATGATGGGTACCTGAAAATTTAGGAGGCGTACCAGAAACATAGGATGGGTGTCTAAAATTAGAAAAGGGTACCTGAACGCAGTGGTGCCTGAAATTTAGTATGGCGTATTTTGAGGTACCTAGATCCTGGATTTCAATTGATTTCCTAGGTCTTATAGTGATAAAATTGCCAATATCGTAAGCTAAATAATACTCACAGCCAACACACTTAGGGTACACGAACTTTTGCACTCGGGTCACCTATGGCAAGCCATGGGATTTCTGTGAAGCTAGATTCCAGGAGCCTGTGACCCAAGAGTACCCAGATTCTGCAGAACAGATGCGATTATGTATCTGATTTTCACATTGGAATAGGAACACGAGGCCAGACGAAGGATTGCACGCATTCCGGCTAGAAAGCAACACAGGGACAAAGAGCCATGCTCGCTTGAATGCATTGTGTACCGAGTCGGAAGAAAGTGCAGAACGATTCCGACTTTCTAGCCCGTTCGATTTTCGATAGACCGAATCGTATTATGTGCTATGAATATTCATTCAGCGTACGCGGAAAGCAAAATCGTTCGATTGGTATTTTCGCAGCTGTCAGTCAGCTCTGATTGCGTTTATCTTAACGCTCCAGTGATAGTCGGCGCAAGAGACTCAAGATGAAGGAACGTGTAGTATGACGAAGATAGTACCTTCTGTAGATTCTTTGTGTTGAAAATATTTTTGTCCAACTGGTTATCAATGCCGAGTAAAAATCATTTTGATATTCCTCTACAGAGATTAATTGTAGCTGCGTACACCGGTTATTTTGCATTATTTTGCAACACTTTATATTTTTAATATTGATTTTTCTTTTCTTTTTGAAAATTAATTTCATATCAAGAAAATATGTTACACACAGCTGATTATTTTGGGGGTTGTTTTCACTCCCCGAATATAAACGATAATCATAAAAAAATAACCATGTAATTTAAAAAATGATCCAGTTGGTACATTTCCATAAAAAAATGGTTAAATTAAATTCTGCTTCCCGGTCGAGTTGCAATTATTTTTGCAAAACAATTAATTGGACAGGTTTGTCCGGGAATGATCGGCCGGTTATGCTCGTTGGCCTGGAGCACCGCGATATTTCTCGCGAACCTAATTGATCCCGCCCGAGGTAGTATTCGGCACCGGCAAAAGCAAACGACAGCAAACGGTATTACGTCCGGCCGATATAATTAAGCCGAATCAGGTTGACGAGCGTTCCTTCAAAAGGCCAATGAAAGTTTATATTGCGCAATGAACCCGCGAGCATAGAAGTTTGAACCGTTCGAAGAACTAACGAGCCATTGGAATGTCGCCACCCGTTGGTTTTTTGGTCGAGCATATTTTCAGAACAGCCGGCTAGACCATAATGCACAATCCTGCGGAATGCCGCAATGATTTATGGTTACTATAAGCCTGGGAAAAAGTAAAACTTTTTCTTCGTTCCATTCTACTTTTCAACGATTGCTACCTTTTACTATCTATTTTTGCGGAGATCGTGCGATGTGGGACTTCTGTTTCGGGTACTTGCCCGTTCTTCAGGTACCAATTATTAAATTTTAGCCATCCTTTAAAAATATCTGGTAGCATTTCCAAGTTTCAGACACCCTTCCTAAGTTTTACGTACCCCATACTAAATTTCAGGTACCTACAACTACATTCCAGGTACTCATTTCTAATTTCAGGTACCCTTCCTAAGTTTTACGTACCCCATACTAAATTTCAGGCACCTACAACTACATTCCAGGTACTTATTTCTAATTTCAGGTACCCTTCCTAAGTTTTACGTACCCCATACTAAATTTCAGGCACCTACAACTACATTCCAGGTACTCATTCCTAATTTCAGGCACCCTTCCTAAGTTTTGTGTACCCCATACTAAATTTCAGGCAGCTACAACTACATTCCAGGTACTCATTCCTAATTTCAGGCACCCTTCCCAAGTTTTACGTACCACCTACTAAATTTCAGGCACCTACAACTACATTCCAGGTACTCATTCCTAATTTCAGGCACCCTTCCTAAGTTTTACGTACCACCTACTAAATTTCAGGCACCTACAACTACATTCCAGGTACTCATTCCTAATTTCAGGCACCCTTCCTAAGTTTTACGTACCCCATACTAAATTTCAGGCACTCCCAATTACATTCCAGGTACCTATTTCCAATTTCAGACTCCCTTCCTAAGTTTCTGGCCCTCTTCTTAAATTTTAGGCATCGCTCCTAAATTCCAGGTACCCGATACTAGTTCTCAGGTACCGGTGTTAAATGTCAGGTACCCATTACTAAATTACAGGTACCCATTTCTAAGTTTCTGACAGCCATCGCCAGTTTTCAGGCACCCTTGCCAGACTTCGGGTACTTTCCCAAAATTTCAGGCACTCTGCCACAATTTTAAGTACCCGTTTTAAATTTCAGGTACCTCCTCCAGAACTTCGCGCAACTTATCCCCAACTTCCAGCGTTCCACAAATTTCAGGTACTATGCAACGATCATATCAGACAAGGACCAGGTACTTGTGATCTTCTACAGCCACCTAGTACCTATTATCAATGAAGAAGTTCCCGGTACCGACGTCGACTGTCCAACAATGGTCACCGGTACGTGCGGATGACGTAGAGACGATTGCAAGTGCAACGGTGCAACAGCATGATGCACCAGCCCGTAGGAGAAGGTGGAGCCAACGGTAGCGCAGGCGTGAAAGTCTTCGGTTTCACTTGTCTTCGAGGAGATCGGCGTACACCTGACCGGTAGTAGGAGAGAAGAACAGTGAACCATAGTTCGAGCTTAGACAGATTCAGAACCGAAATTGTGCTCGCGGCGCGCGTTGTGTGCTTCTTAATATCCTGAAACGGGTACCAAGTGCTTCTGACCAAAAACGGGTTCAAATTCAAACTTTCCCGCGCTTCGGCAACTGTGTTTATCCCGCGGGTGAAAACGGAATTTCAATGTCAAACTCGAGGATAACAATCTGATAAGAAATGCCGTGACATGTTGCTGGACAATTAATCGTTGCAGGTACCAGAATTCGTTCAAAATATTTAGATTCATAATTTGGCATTTATGATAAATTATTTGTACAATATCAAAGTTTTGACACGTATTTTCGTCTTCATAATAGTTTTTAAGTTTCCTTCTCGAATTTTAAGCGTTTCAGGTACCCCATACTAAATTTTAGGGCTTCCCCAGTAAATTTCAGGTACCCATTTACAAATTCTAGGGGTCATTTCTAAATCTCAGGTACTTTCCCTAAATCTCAGGCGCTCCAAAATTTTAGGTACTCGGTTCAGATTCAGGTACTAAATTTCAGGTACTCGGCACCAATTTTTAGGAAGTCCTAATTAGACGTTAGGTACCTCGGACTACATTTCAGGTATTCTTGCCTAGATTTCGCGAACCCCTCTCTACATTTCAGGTACCCGTTTCTCGAAAGCCTGTTTTAAGGTGCAACTTCTTCCCAGATCTTTCGTGATGTAATTTTGTCAAAATGATCGCGAACAAATTAAAAAATTAAGATGAATTGTATAAACATAATATTAATTTGTTTAGCAGCTAAATTTGTTGAAGACCGTTTCCACCGCAGAGGGAACTTCCTGCGGCATTACAGAGGCAGATCGCCGGTGGAACAATCGCGATCGCTATCGGGTAATTTTGATAGAGCCGATCGAACCGATTGATACAGTTGAACAAAAGGGAACCGGAAGACGGTCGGCGATGAGAATGCCAGCGGAATCCTCGATATATTGGGACTCGGTGGGTTCCCAGCGCTCGACATCCGGCGGCAGCTCCGGAGACGCTTGCAGCTCCGGAAGTGCCAGCAGGCACTATGTGGACCCGTGGGATTTGGAGAACTATGCGTACCTGCGACGCCATAGTGTCGCTGGCCTGACACAACAACCGGCGCCGCGACGCCATCGACGCCCTGGCTATCATCTTTCACAGGAGGCTCGTGCTCAGTCTGAATATTGGTGAGTGGACTCCCATCGCCATCCAATTCGCTAACCATCAAAATCATCAGTATGCTCCAGTGAGTCCTGTGGGGCTCGTTTTAAGAATTAGGGCTCTGGGGGATTAGGTAACTTGGTGCGCTTCTACTTCAGGTCCCTGACAAATTAGGTACCTGTTAACTTTTGTCTAGACAGGTACCTGAATTAATTTGTGCGTGGTACTGTCGGATTAGGTCAAAGCTAGGCCCTTGGTAATTTGATCTGGGTTAGGTCGTCGACAAATTAGCCACTTGCTAGGTCCTTGACAGCTTGGACACTCCACACGATTGGTCCAGCTAGGTCTCTGCCAATGTGTCGGTGGAAGGTACCTGATTAGGCCCAAACTAACCATGTATAAATTAGGTACCTGTCAGGTACGATCTGGCCAGGTACCTGTATTAACTTGGGAGTGGGAATTACAAGATTAGGACCAAGCTAGGACCTCGAAAAATTAGGTACTTGCTACACTTAGATGCGGTAGGTCAGGTACCTGTTAGGTATCGACGCGTTAGGTCAGGTACCTGTTAGGCGTCGACGCGTTAGGTCAGGGGCACACTGGAATCAACAAGTTATGCCAGTCACAACATCAGGTTCGATGAGTTGGGTCAGGCACATGCTGGGATTGATGAGTTAGGTCACGCACATGTTGGTATAGATGAGTCAGGTCATGTACCATCTGTGTTTGATGAGTTAGGTTAATGTTGGAGTGGGGCATGCCTATTAGGCCTTACACAGTCTAGTCTCACACAATTAGGTTTGCGACAGGCGCATTCAGGTCAGTGAAAATTCGGTCCAAGTTAGGTTCCATTAAGTTAGGCATCTCTGCTCCTTAGTAGAATTTTTAAGGAATCCTACGCACTCTTTGGTATCATCCTCTTCGAAATTTGGTATTCGTCATCTTCCCCTGTCCTCGTTTACTATAATTTTACGTGATCGCGTTTTCCATGCGAGATGTCCCACATTCGAGCACACATTCTCGAATCGTAGTATCTCCAAGCATTTCTCTATTTCCAAGTCAGATTTATGTGTGACGGTTAGTGCATTTTCTGCTCGATGTTTCTGCAATCAGCGTCGAGCATCTCCATTTATCAACGTTTGCGTTCGATTTCTGCGGAGCGTGACGGAAGGCCGTGCGTGGCATTCTAAGTAAACGTTCCTTTTTTCTTTTCTTTTTCTTTTTCTTGCTTTTCCTAGCCCGCGGGGGTTTTTCGCAAAATCGCTTAAGCGACTCGTGTGCCACGGTTTATGCGATTTCGCCTTTCACCGGTTCGATCCGAGTGATCGATTTAAGTCGTCGTTAGGGGGTTCAGTGCACCGTGCGTCGGATCGTTGATGGACGACCATTACGATCGAAGGAAGTGTCTCTTTCCGGCAATTAAATTCCCGCCCGATTGTGTCCCGTTCGAGCAACTTTGTTGTGCAACTTGTTACGATCATTGCCGTTCAAGGACTCGCGGAAATTTAGGGGTGGAAATAGCGTTCCTTAATGGGGTTCACCGGTTTCGAACTTACAAAGTCATTTAAAATTCCGCCATTTTGGATACAACCAAGATTTTGATTTTATTAATTTTACTGCAGACACGTTCATACTGATTAACATACTTCCTGGTTTTTTTGTTTTTGGTCAGAGGGAAAACCGAAATCGTAAAATTTGTTTAAATCGGGATCTGTAACATTAGATAAAAAATTGAGGGCCACTGCTATCGCAAAATAGAAAGGGGATACTAAAAATATTATTATTGATTCAAAAAATAGAATATCACTATTGAAGTATGAGGTAGTGCAACATTAAATGAAAAATTGACTGCCACTGTCGTTGCAAAATAGAAAGGCGATACTAAAAATATTATTACAGATTCAAAAAATAGAATATCACTATTGAAGTACGGGGTACTGCAAAATTAAATGAAAAATTGACTGCCACCGTTATTACAAAATAAAAAGGTGATACTAAAAATATTATTATTGATTCAAAAAATAGAATATCACTATTGAAGTACGGGGTACTGCAAAATTAAATGAAAAATTGACTGCCACCGTTATTACAAAATAAAAAGGTGATACTAAAAATATTATTACAGATTCAAAAAATAGAATATCACTATTGAAGTACGGGGTACTGCACAATTAAATGAAAAATTGACTGCCACTGTTGTTGCAAAATAAGATTTGTTCTTAATGAAATTTTTAGTTTAAGAAATGTGTTTGGCGTGCCTTCGAAGGAAGTCGACACTGAAAATTTGTTTGCTCGCCGTAGAGGGGCACGGTGTTGGAAGGTGCATATTAATAATCACTATGGCGCGCTAAGCGCATCGCTCAAGAACAGCGTGCCCTACTTCGCGCCCACCGATACGATCTTTCGCGGGCAGACGGCAAGCCATGAAAATCATATTGAGTTAAACAGACTGTGAACGTTGTCGGGGGAAAGAAAAATTGCACCTCGGCTGGTAAACAATGCCGAGTTTCTTTGTGCAACCGCGACGAGATCGATTATCAGCTGTTTCGCGGTGATCTAAGTTTAGAAATTTCGGGGCTCGATGTCGTTCCGCCGTTTGATTCGAAATTTTTCGTCTCGTTGACCGATTTTTTTTCTTGCTAATTCGATTCACGATTTACGCTCAACTTTTTACCCACGTTTTCCAATTGGTTTTAGATTGTTCGGTTCCAGTTTTCCTAGCTGGTATCTGTTTCATACTTGGCTCTCTTTCCGTTTCTTGCGCAATTTCACCGTCCCAGATCGCGAGCGATTCAGTTATTCAATTATTCATGGAAATTGCCTTAACGTTACCTTAATGTTTTGCAATACAAGAGGAAATGGTGGTTAACAAATTATGAACCTGCTCGGAGAAACTCGCGTGCAGCCTTTCTGAATTAGTATTATAAAGCTCGTTGATCTCTTCTCTAATTGTTGCCAATTGGCTGTGTCGATAATCTGTTAATAATCGTTATTAAGATGTTTGATTTTGTGAAAGACCTTTTCTTAGGATTGTTAAATCGTCATTTTTATCTGCTCCCCTTTGAATTTTTAATATATTAGTAAAATTTTTAATGTTTCAAAAAATCAAATATATTTTCAATTTCTTTTTCTTACCGAATTAGTTGTAATTTTAATGATAATGCACGTGTGCTACCCAATTTGGTGATTGTGAATTTTGGGGGTCTGCAAGTGATTAATATTTGGCAAAACAGAGAGTCCAAGGGCAGCCCATGGTGTTTTCCACGTTAAATAACAATTTCACGTTGAACAATCGATGGGAAAGAACTGGAATAAGGGGAAACGTTGTAGGTATTCAACCTCGGTGAGAGAACCGGGCTACGACGCACCAGCTTTCGTGGAAGAATTGTATTGTGGACCACCTAGGCCAGCGAACAATAGTTGCTACTATCATCAGCCGATCTATGAGGACGAGGTACCGGATTACGTCGCACCGTTTCCGGTCTACGCGCCTCTCTCTGGTAAGATTAATTACTTTCCTCTTCGTTATGCATCGTATCGAGACTTCTAAACTCGACTGTGAGAACCCCGATTGTCCCCTGTCAATTAACAAAAATTAACGATTAACAGAAGTGGTCCACAGAAATTAATGATCCCTAAATACCGTCACAGGAAACCCAAAACTTCTAGAAATTAAATTTAGAAAATTGCAGATCACAATTTTTGGCAATTGCCAATTTTGTGTGACAGTATTTAGGAATATAGAAAATTGCAGATGATAATTTTTGGCAATTGCCAATTTTGTGTGACAGTATTTAGGAATATAGAAAATTGCAAGTGACAATTTTTGGCAATTGCCAATTTTGTGTGACAGTATTTAGGAATATAGAAAATTGCAGATGACAATTTTTGGCAATTGCCAATTTTGTGTGACAGTATTTAGGAATATAGAAAATTGCAAATGCCAATTTTTGGCAATTGCCAATTTTGTGCGATTGTATTTAGGAATATAGAAAATTGTAAATGACAATTTTTGACAATTGCCAATTTTGTGCGACTGTATTTTGGAATTTAGAAATAATCTATATTTTGGGAAATTTGCCTAGTTGAAGGCAAAATTGATAGTGCAATGAGATTTTCACGATGAGGTCCAATGAGTGTGCCGCAATACATTGTCCACAAGTTTCCAAAGAACAAAAGAAATATGAATGCCTAATAGACCAACGTTTGCGCAAAACTAATAATTATTTCGAACCGATACGTAATCAGAAGAGCGCATATATGAATTTTCTATTACGCTTTCACCTAGTCAATATTCAGTTCACTGCATTTTCCTGGTGAGCGATGACTTCTGCAGGAAGAACTTCCTTTTATCGCTAATGTTCGCATAACTTCATGCATTCTTTGCATATTTTCGCAGTAGACTAACGGTGTAATGTATTCTTCGCGCACGGAGCTCTCTGATAATTTGCCGGAACGATTAAGCCATGTGGAATAGAATGCAAGAATGCAAGACAACAGAAATCAGTCTTTCAATACATTCTACACCTTAACAAATTTTTAAATAAATTTATAATACGTACAAATCCTTCCCAAATTTTCTTCCACGAATTTATAACACATAAAAATCCCCAAAGAATATTTTTAATGAATTTACATCACACAGGAATCACACAAGAATTTTTAAAATGTGTTTTTGTCGCCCAAAATTCAAAGGGAGTGATGGGTTTAACCAAATGGATTTAAGAAACAGTGGAAATTTTTCTGAGCGTTTCAAGAACAGTAGAACAATTTCGGGGCAAAGGAAAGAGAAATTTTTAACGCCCGAGGGCTAGAAATTTTCGCAGGCAACGGTCACGTGATTGAGACGCGGCTCTGTTGAACAGGTGACAAAACACATCGGTAGCATAATGAGCTGACGTAACGTTGGTCTCTCCTGAAACCGAGACGTCCACGACCCGTCTAAACCGGTTCGCTTGGAGTCTTCGTGACCAAAAGCCACAATGTGCCGGCCGAGCGCGTTTTCTCTTCATTGCCTGGCTCGCGTTAATTGATATTCTCGCATGCGGCGACACGATTACGCGCGTGCACGCCACCCTCGTGCTTCGCATGGGAAAAGCCCGCGAAATCATTATGCAACTCCGATGCGGTTGTGCCGCTCGGATTCAATCACGAGCTGTTCACTTCCTTCCCTACGTCGGACCGGAAGCAACGTTGAAAATCGGATCGTCCAACGTATTTTTCCCTGTGACGGTCACCGGTGACCGTCACTCCAATTTCGATTGGAACCACTTCTACTTTGTTTATGACCGCTGTTGACACTTCTGCTTCTCATTTTGTGTTTATAGTGTGACGGTCACCGGTGACCGTCAGTGAACTTTCGATTCAGACCACTTTCACTTTGTCTTTGGTCACCGGTGTGAGACTGAGGGACTTCTGCTGCTTATTTTGTTTATGGTGTGACGGTCACCGGTGACCGTCAATGAACTTTCGAACAAGACCACCTATAATTTGTTTTCGGTATGACCGTCACCGGTCGGAGACTCAGGAACTTCTGCTTCTTATTTTGTTTGTGGTGTGACGGTCACCGGTGACCGTCAATAAACTTTCGATTAAGACCACTTTTACTTTGTTCTTGACTGAAGTTGAGACTTAAAATTTTTATCTTGTTGCTGGTGTGACGGTCACCGGTGGGAGACTGAGAGACTTCAGTTTGGACGATTTTTATTGTGGTTGATAGTCAAATAAATATATTGGGTATCGTTTAACAAAGTACGATTCAATCCATGCTATGATTAACAATGGCTCTTTGTTCTCGATTTCTAGAAACAGAACAGTCACGGACAACGCTTTAAGGAACAGTCAGCAATTCAACAAATGTTTCTCCGTCGACGTCACTGGTCGCAAAAACGTTAGAAATAATCGCGCGGTGACGGGGAGAAGAACGAATCGATTTCGCGGGAAATCGGCGTCGCGAGCTCTGCCGCAATAGTTGGCGATTTGTCACACGTTCTCTGATAGGCCGCCCGCGATTTCTATCCGCGGCCTAGAAAGTTGAATTTCCCGCGCGTTTTCACGTCGATGCTGCGCAGACGCTCAACTCGCGCGCCAGATTTGACGTTCGACGCGCGTGATTATTATTACCACCGACTTTCGCGTTGTCTTCGCTTTCACCTGGACGCGTCAAATCGCGCGTAAACGACCCTAAACAGTCGTAGAATACCTCTTTTAATTTACTTTGACAGACATCAATGGCGATCTGCATTGCAAATGACTATACATCGTCTTCGCTCGTCGGTCGTTTCTCTCGGAATTTCACTGTCCAATACCAGTTTTCTGCTTGGATAAGTAATGAGCTATTATTGTAGATTTCGATGCCCTGAATGCGAATATGAAAGTCGTTTTTGTCTGTCGGCCTCGATTTTTGAGTAATTTTTCTTTTTTTGAAAAATCACAATTTCCAACTTTGATAATTTTTCCTGCCTTGATCGAGAAAGCTATCTAAATAATTTTTACGTAGTATTATTCTATATACTTTCCCAATTAGGGTCATATTTTTTTTTATAATATTGTGAACATTTCAATATGTGTAAAAATTGTTTAAAGACCGCGAGGAACTTTTAACACGCTTATTGAGTTGCATATTTTTCGATGTATTTTGAAAAATGAGGGTCCGAGATGAATAATTTTTATGTGTGATTATTCTTTAGACTCTCCTGAATACGAGGATACACTTTTTTATATCGTGACGAGCACTTGAACTTGTATAAAAAATGTTTAAAATGAAAGATATGCCTGTAAGAAGGTAATTTCATTGAATATTTGTTTTCCTTAGGGAATTGCAAAATTAAATAATTAAAATAAATAGTAGAGGGTAATGGAAAATGGTCGAAATTATAAAGTTGACTAAGAAACATTTTACACGTGCAACAAAAAATATTATAAATAAATATGTAACTGGAAAACGTTTGTTTGAAATTGTTTGGTGTGTGATCTTGTAATAATTGTAGCACTATTTAGTGGTAAAAAGGATCAGGTGAACAGAAGGACTGTGGCACCTGTTTGCGTGATATATAGCAGCAATTTCCTCGTCCTCGTTCTGAATCGTAAACGCGGCCAGTTCAAGGTTTACGACAGGAGAGACCGAAGGCGTCGGTGGGCGTCGAATCTATCGAGCGATTAAAGTCAAGCCTATTAGACGCGAAGACCTCTGCTGCGCTTCTATTATATTAATCAGGGGATTACTCAAGCGAGCACTGTAGCACGAGGTCCCGATAAACAACGGAGAAAGTAGTCAAACCGTCTGACCATCGACCATCCGTTACTACTTTCTAGAGAACTATCACCCTTCGATCGTTTATGCATACGTTCATATTTTTTGAAAACTTCTGAAACACAATATTCCACTAAATTTTCCATTTCTCGAAAATTCCTCATAACTTAATTAAAACAATTTACTTGAAAATATTTTTGGATATTTTTACGTATTACAAATTCGTTACAAAAATTTTGCGACGTTTACAATGTGTTAAAAAATTGATTTCTGTAGACCTGCATTTCTGCAATTTAATCATGTTTGTATGGTTGATATGGGTATTTCAGAAATAAGACATGGCGGTGAATTTATGGAGGACCACAGACGGTTCAGGCACAGGTGTAAGTCTACATCGATGAGAGACCTTCACAGGTAAAAATAAACGTTGATAAGATTGCCTATGTTACTCGTATTATTGATAGAATAATTAATAAAAAATTTTCTTTTATCAGGCCTGAGATCGTTGACCTTCATGTGCCCTCTGCGAGCCCCATAGAATTAGGTAAGACAGAAAATTATTTTTATCGTTAATATTGAATAAAAAATTCAGTAGTAGCAAATTCTCTTCTCAAATATAATAATATATTTATCGTTAATTTTTTTTTAATTTTTGAGAAGCAATTGCAATTAGGGAGAGTTCTAAAATTGTAATTTCCATTAAGGGGATGTAATGAATTGTTTGCAGACACTGCACGTCATCCAGAGCCAGAATACCGATCGATGATGCAAATAGTACCACCCCCGCATATCGACTTGAACACATATGGCCACCTGAAGATAGATTACACGAACAGTTGGAACTCGCTGAACCGCAAGATCAGTAAATGATTTTGATAAGCTTCCCAAACAGGCCAAAAGCCTCGAGAGTCTCCAAAATTCAAGATTTTTCCGTGGAAAAATCTTCGATCAATGTAATATATTTTTTTATTTAAGAAAGTCGAAATCGAACCAAAAAATGTTGCTAGTTTGACGAGTGAACAAAAGTGAATTACTTGTATTTGTACAAAAATTAATTACTTATATTTGTACAAAAGTGGATTACTTAATAATTATATATTTTATATGGACCAACAGTGTATTTGTTAACTACCTACTACACTATGCTAACTGCGTCATCGTTGTCTTCGCAAAATAGTCTTCTTTTTTTGTTTACGTTGCTTATGGTGGTTGCATCTTCGTCAGCGTTTATGGGAGCGCTGGTGATCTTCTCTATGGTCAATTCCGGCCATCTTGGAACGTACATGTCGATCAATATTATAATTAGATTGCAAACTTTTGAAATTACTTTTTCACGAACGAAAAAATGGTACCTGAAATAGTTGATATTTTCCTTCTCCTGGGCTGGTTTTTTCGGTTTTGTTTTTTTCTTGGTTTCACTCTACATTACAAAAACATTATTTTATAACATAGAAGGGATGTTTTATAATATAGGAAGCAATAATTAATATTACAATTGAATAATAATAATTGATAGGATTGTATGGAATAATTGATATTAATGGTAGGATTCTGATAACTAGCATTATAAATGTTTAAATACCGATGCAGCTTTCAGTTTGGTGTTTTGCAACAACACTTTGTACTTCTGCAACTCGTCAGAGTGTTTTTGTTTCAGTATAGCAACATCTTCGTTGTGCTTTGCTGTCTGAATTAGCAACTCCGTTTTCAAAATTGCAAGTTCATTCTCCAATTTGGACACTGGACAAAATGAATTTAACAATTAATGGACAATCAGAGAATTGATTAACAAATGCATTTGTATTTGAAAATTATTCGAAATCATGTAAATGTACAAATACAATAAAATTATTTGAAATGCAACAATCGAATCTTCGAAAAATGATTCGAGTTTGGAAAAATTAGATAACCTTGCTCATTGTCGTCATTACAGTCGATGGCAACGAGTCGTAAATGGTCACACTGTTCTTTAAGATTCTCGATAGTTCTCTGAAAACTCTCTTTTTCCTCTTTGGATTCCTCGATCATCGAATGGTATCGTTTCCTGAGAAGACTATACGTTTTCGAAAGTTTTTCGAAATTCTCCTTCATTCTGTTCGAATGCAATTTTTCTGTCGCCAATGTCTCCTCTTGGACGTCGCAGTAAGCTTTCAGAGCAACATACGCCTGTAAATGTCCGTTAAAATGCAATAACTATAAAATGAAAATATTCAAAAACGTGCGAATAATTTATAAGAATTGTTAGTTGTTGTCGCACATCTCGGATCCTTGAAAATTCGTCAATTATAGCCTGGAGTTCAAGACTCAGAGACTCGTTGTCGTTCATTTTGAAATTTTGAACCTCGGCCACGAATCCATGGTTCGTGTCCAGACTAATAGAAATTACCAACAGTTGGTAAGATTACATAATTTTAATTTAAATTGCTTTTAACAACTCGGACATTTTCCTTGTACTTTAAAAACACAAAAAAAGTGTCATTTTAAAAGGAACATTACAAAATCCTGATGTTCATCAATGAATTAGAAAATTAGATGTAGCTTAGACAAGAACCTTTTGGTCGAACACACTTTGTTCAGAACAAGTCTAAAATTCTTCAGTCCCGGTAAGAAGGAGACAAATTTTTTATTTGAAAATGTGTGGTTTCACCACGAATCAAATGAATAGAATAATTTCTAAAGAAATGATCGCTTAAAAAATATTGTTCGATTGAATTTTGAGCAGTTTGGATCAGTATCGAGAAGTTGTCGATTGTGAAACCCAACGATTCCGAGAACATTTTGTTTTCGATCTCGTATTCGTGCACTCGCGCGCCGAAAATGACATGCAGCTCGGCGGAACTGAAAATACGCGATGCAATCTAAATCCACGAGCACCGTGAACAACGGGGACACCGTCGACGAGTTGATGGAAGAGTCTGTCTTCGAGCAGATATGCGACACAATATTCGTTCTGATCCCCGAAGGTGTGTACGTCAAACCTAAAAATACTTTCTTCGAACGCGACACGAAATTCTTTTCGAAAATCGTATTTCTAACTCTCGTATAAATATTTCTTCTCCTAAAAATAAAATTTTTAAAAGACATTTCATGCGTTCCAAAGTGGACAGGACACATTACTTTGCGTACAATTTTCTATTGATAATAAATCAACGATTCATGCAAAAGATTGTTATAAACATTGTAATATTGGACCAGTACCACGACTGAAGCAGCTGTTTCTAAGCTGGTGCCAGCTAGCCACCGAAGATAGAGTACAGTTGGAGGCTAAAGTGGCGAACTGGTGTTGTCCTAACAGAAGACAACTATACAAACCCTTGCAGGAAGCTCTGATTCGCTGGGAGACCGTCCAGGATACCCAAGGTTACCTTTATCTTAAGGTTATCATTTTATTATGGGCCTCATCAGTTTTTGCGGTCCCCCAAAACTTTTTTCGAGCCCCCCACTATTTTTGATGGAGTTCCCACAATGTTTCTGTGAGTTTACGCGGGTCCCAGAATATTGTCAAAGAAGCTACAATTTTTGTACAAGTCCCAACTGTTCAGTAAGGCCCTAAACATTTTATTATTGGTCCTAACATTGTTTCGTAGATCCTACAATATTTTCACAGCACCCAAAATTTTATTACAGATCCTACAATGTTTTTGAAGGGCCCAAAAATATTTTCACCGAAAATGTTTCTGTGGTCCCAAAATTTAGTTGCAAGTCCCGAAATGTTCTCAACGATCCCACAATTTTTCTCGATGACTCCAAAAATGTATCACAGGTCCCGAAATGTAGTTATAAGTCCCATAATGTTCTCAACGATCTCAAAGTTTTTCTGACTGACCCAAAATAGCTTCACAGGTTCTAAAATTGAGTTACAAGTATCATAATGTTCCCAACAGTTCCAAAATTTGCCTCACTGACCCAAGAGTGTACCGTCGGTCCCAAAATTTAATTACTAGTCCCGAAATGCCCCCAACGGTCCCAAAATTTTTCTCGATGACTCCAAAAATGTACCATAGGTCCCGAAATGTAGTTGTAAGTCCCATAATGTTCTCCACGATCTCAAATTTTTTTTCACTGACCCAAAATAGTTTTATGGGTCCCAAAATTTAGTTACAAGTCCCACAATGCCTGCATTAGCACTCGGTATTTTTTCATTGGTCCCAAAGGTGTTCCGAAACGACCGACTGTTATAAGGCCCATTAATGTCCCATAAATCACCGGTTGAACAGGCGCTCCCGGTTGCGAGCCAGGCATGGTCTCGTTTTCGTGTGACCCCCAGCTAGAGGAGGAGCTCGTCAGCGTCATTTACAGCCTGGAGCAGCTGTTCTCGAAGAGCCGCAGGCATCGAGAGATCGACGCTGACTACGAGGTCGCTCGATCCGCTGGCGTGAGGGAGGTGTCCTTGAACCTGAACTGCGAGAACAATCAGCGAGCGGTCCTCACGCCGAAGGACAGGATACCTCACTCGGTGCACAGCTGCGGATACATCGCGGAGTTCAAGAGATACGACGACGACTTCAGCGGATACTTGACCAATTAGGCCGACGACAAACGGCGTAATGGCTCGGTGCCTAACTGTACCTATTTTTGACAAATAGACGACCGTGACAGTGTCTGCGTGTATGGATTTTTTTTTTAAAATCTACAATGTCACAGGAACAGTTGTTTTGTCTTCTAGAGGCTATCATTAAAGTTGGTTAATCAATGAGCCGTCTCGTTCTTGTAGAATAATTAATAAAAAGAAAAGCTATTGACGCAGATTTAAGGTTAAATTATTGGTGGGCTGATTTTTTTGTTGTTGAAATTCTAACATATAGTCCCAAAAATTTTCAGAGCGATTAATTCCCAAAAAATGGTCGTGAGTCCCAAAATGTTTTCAGGGTCACCGAATCTTGCACCCCGCGCGTAGGCTACGTTGGATCACGAGATCACGAGACCGTTTCATGTCGTCATGAAAATCGATTTATTCATTCGAATAGCACAGAACACACATTCCACTGGCGCTCCGATCCACAGGGCAGCGAGCAAATGAAAGACAGCGAGACGTCCGTTTATGGTCACTGAACGCCTCCACGTGGTTAGTGACATAAAATATTTTTATTAATCATCAGTTATAATGGGCCAAGGTGTACGAGCATACACATTCAACTTATACAATCGATCGATCGTTCACGGACGAATTGAGAACGTGTGAACGACGGGAAAAAACGGAGATGAAGGGAGTTAAAAAGAGAGTGAAGAAAGGGAAGTAAAAAGAAAGAAACGGGGGGGGAGGAAAAGAAAACGACTTGCAAAGTATTGCAAATAAAATCAACCGTGGGTGTGTAGTCCGGGGGATCACGATGTCGACACAGGACGCAGATTTAGGCCCCTGGCACCCTAACGAGATAAACGGGGGGGTATAGTTACAGGATATACATGTACAATACACATTTACGAACCGCACGCTCGTCAGCAGGACCTCTCGTCCTGCTAGACCCCTTTCATCCTTCACTTTCAGCTAGTGTTTTTGTTGTAGCCCGACTCGATACATAATCAATTCTGGCAACCAAGGGACCGTCGTAGTCCACGAGGGATTTTTTTCTTTTTTCTTTTTGACACCATGGGACACCCTTTCATCCCATGTTCAAACGCGGCTGAACACACTTTAGCACGCAGGATCCTCGGCTGTCCTCGATTTCAACTGATTTAGGCTACTCGACCGTGTGCACTGGGGACGAAAGTCGCAAGGGTCACGCTGTGACAGCGAGGATCCTGACCGTGCCCTTGAAAGTCCTGGACCACGACGAGTCCCGTTTCAACGGGGGCAATTCTCCTCGAGACGAGGATCGTCCAAGGATCGACGAATTCAGTTTGAATCACAGGAGTTTCGCTAGGCCCAACCAATTGTTGGGCCAGACTATTGCTACTAGCCTTGGACGACGTCGGGTTTCTGTTTCTGGGAACAGGAGTCCTTGGAGACGGAAGAGAGACACCTGGAGGCATGCTCGGATGCCTTGGATTCGTTGAAATTCGGGACCTGGCTCCGGGGTTCGCTCTGGGTCACCTAAAGTGATCGGTTTACGGGGGATAGATTCGCCTATACCCTATTTCATCCAGGTCTAACGCAACTTGATTCAGAGCAGACCTAGTTCTAGACGCGCTTATACCCTAAAATCACTCAAGCTTTCGACTACTTAGCTTTCGGAACAGGTCTATTAGAAACTACAATGACCTGAACCATCCAGGTCTACAAGTAACAGGTGATCCGATCCTAAGACCTATCTTTTGAGTCGTTTAAACCCAGCATGATCTACCCTTTAAGATCAGATCTAGAACTAGATTGACTCCCACACCCTAACTGACTCACTCTGGACCAGCCTGAGAGCAGTCCCGTCGGAAACCACTTTCACGGGTACCCTCTAAACTGGCCCAGGTCTAAATGTTGTCTAGCTTCAGAGCACCAAAACTTTTAACGATAATTCAATGCCACGATAATTGTCTACGCCGCTTCCATCAGATTGGTGACCCCCATAAAACCCCGGAGCACGTCAGGGCTCATAGTCATCTCGAAACCTTCTAATCGCTTTTCTTCACAGAAGAAATTTCAGGCAGCCAGATTGGAGTCGTGAATTTTCTAGCAAAAGTTTACAGTTTAAAATTCTTCCGGTCTGCTGGGACACCTGTACCCGTCGAAACGAAAACGCAAAAAGAAAACGATCATCACGCAGCGTGTCGTTTATCGTGCTTTTTTTCTTACGAGTTTGCGTGTGCGCGCGCGCGTGTGTCTGTGTGTATGCGAGAGATAGTGTGTGTTCGGTTGGCTTGCACAACAGTACGCCGCCTCGAAACGCGTTTGAAACCATCGACGCGCTAGAACGCGCGTCAACTGTATAATATAGAAACCGATTTTCTCGTTGGAATCTTTGTTACGGCCTCCCCCATTGGTCCGGGGGAGGAGCTTAACCGCGTGGGAATGATTCGTCCGGACAATGCGGGCTGTTTTCTTTCTTTTTTTTTTTTTTGGATCGAAGAAGAGAGACAAAACCATCTTTCTCTCCTTTCTATATTTCTCGTCTTGCTTTCTCTCGTTCAATGTGCTAAAAAATTCGCGAAGCTTCTCTCATCGGCGCAGTATAGTCTCGCGTCGGGACCGCGCACGAGCGCGGGCTTATACTGCGCCTGTTGATAGCCTACTTAACTAGTCTCTACTAATCTGCATTACCGTTCAAATATCGATCGGGTATCATATAGACTGGTGCCGCTAAATAAATATCCACCTCGGCCACGCCCGTCGCGACCAACACACGCTCTGGTCCAGCCTCCGAGGTACCGCCCCTCGGTGGCCGTTCGACCAATCGTAGCGCGTGGGCGTGACCGGCTCGGCTCGCGGGGCGGTGCGGGGCTGTGGCGTCGGTCACGCCTCGGTTCCTCTTTGCTACGGTGGGAGGGCGGGGCGGGGAGCGGGGCTAATAAGTCTTAAGTAAAACTAAAAGTTAACGAGTATGAGTAAGAAACACATTTTCCCATACTAAATATAGGCTAAAAATATATACACGCGATCGTATAGAGTACCATAGACGAGTCCCAGGAGCCTGACTATACCGCGCACCATAACGCTTCGGAGCCTCGTCGCTCGTTGGAGGCTCGGTCGACTACCTATTCTCCGGCGGGTGTCACTGGTGTCACCCGGTAGAGAAACGGTCGTTGCTTTTGGCCCCCGAGTCAATAGAACTATGCTCCCCGAGCGATGGGAGTTGGGTGACCGTCGAACTAGGGTCTATGGTCGGTGGGCGTGGCACAGCGAGCTCGGAGTCGGCAGATCCAATCGAGTCCTGTAACTTGGCGTGAACGTGTAATGAATTGCAACTAAAGATTCGTAGGACTGTGCCGAGAGACCCAAGGGTCTTTGTTTCGTAGTTTTGCCATGGACTGCATCCTCCGGTGCGAGGAACGTCGCTGAGGGATACTTGGGCGTGTCCCCGGAGCTCGCTAAGCCACGCCCACGCGGCGGCTAAACCACGCCTCCGCGCGTCTATGAACATGATACATCGTCGCACGACGAGCAAGAACGCGATAGGGGTTAAACAGATTAGCTCCGCGTTCTTGACTGCTCTTCTGCATCTTTTTTTTTATCCTTTTCGCTTTGCTTCTATGTGTGTATGTCTGTCTGGCTTATCTCGTGTGTTATCTTCTTTTTTTTTCGTTTTGTTTAGATTGTTTTTCTTTTTCTCTCTGCTTTAGGTAGAAGGTACTCGAGTACACCTTGGCCTGAGATCGAATGACTAGTAGCATTTCCGGTTGTTGTTCGCGCCGCTGTGGTGGATGCGCATACGGTCCTGCCTGCCCTTCGTGCCGAACACTTCGCGCAGCTTATTACTCCTGTCCAGGCGACTCCGTTTTAGCGCTTGCGTAGACCTCTTCTCCAGAACCTGCAAGATTCGAGGATAGACCTGAGATGGGGTACTCTGCCAGGTTATAGTGTTTGTCAATTACTGGGGGACACTAAGTAGTTCCTAAACTGTCTAAGTAACTAGGTGGCGACACAATAGCCACCAGTACCGTTCAGTAACTCGTTAAAACTATACCACTAGGGGATCCAAGTATTCCTAACCCCTCTCTGAATAACTAGTAGGCAACTCCCAATAGGGATACCTAGTCTAACTAGGTGGCGACACAATAGCCACCAGTAGCGTTCAGTAACTCATTACAACTATACCACTAGGGGATCCAAGTATTCCTAACCTCTCTGAACAACTAGTAGGCAACTCCCCATAGGGTTACCTAGTCCCCTAGGCCCTACGAGTACTATAGTCATAGATTGCTACCTACACTGCCTTCTAATGACTTCTTATTGAAACAACTTAGGGTATCGGGCGTTGTTGAGGCTAGGTGATAGGTACCTTCTGCGACGATCGGAACATAAGTACTATCCTCGGGATGCTGTGTCTACGGACCGTCCGATCGTCTTGGGTTCTTGTCGGGCTACGTTCCAGCGAGGCTGCCGGCGGCGCGCCGGAAACATGAGGAGGAAAAACTTCGTTATCGGCGTCCCGCTCTTCCGGCGCGTCCGGGATTGGTAGTGGAGAGTCGAGTTCAACCGGAGAAGCTGTGGCTCGGTAGACGGACATGCTGGGGTGCTCGATCAGCAGGTCCTCCAACGGTGATATCTCCACGGTGACTGGTGTCGTCCGTGTGAAACATGGGGGTGGCGTTACATACCACGACTCCTCCAGTGCTGTTGCGCCCTCAACTGCGGGTTCAAACAGATCTGACTCAACAGTCGTTTCTGGACACCCTTCTGCCATATGAAAATCGCAAACATGTTAACTCGTCGCCTACAACAACCAGTCCTACAGTAAGCCCAACACATCATAGCCCAGCATGCCAAACCTCGACCCCCCTCCCCCCGCTATCTCAACCGGGAAGCAAGTTAGAAAGCGAATCCGGATTATCGAGTTCCGGTTCGTTTCCGCCGGTCAGCGAGGACGAAAAATTTTGAAAAAATTCTTACATGTAGCCAGCATCTGTGCGCACGTCTGAGAATTTTTTCAGGTTTTTTTGTCGGGCTGCTCGGTTGCAAAAAAAGCACAAGAACAGTAATAGTAGGTGTTAGTCAGGGTGAGTGGTTATTTTGGCGTGGTGGTTGGAGGAGGTATGGTCTTGTTGGTCCCCAAACACGTGGCCATTTTAAAGGCTGGAATGGGCTCGGATGTCGGGGACGGCACGGGAGAGGTTCAGGTTTTTCGACCCTCCTCAAAGGACCCCCGTTGAAAAGGTCAGACGTACCTGCACGGTCAATGAGGATCCAGTCATCGCCCTCGACCTCCACCTGGCTGAGCCTCGCCATTACTCTAAGGGACTCCGGGGTTTCATTATTGGACCCTTCCCGGGAATCTTGCGCGGCGGAGATATTGCCTCCGAGTAAGTAATTTGCCAAACTGCTCAGCATCCTGAAGTTTCTTTTTACACTGCAGCGCCTGCAACGACAACGCACCCCCATCGGTCAAATAAAATGCTCCACCGTGAAACGTAATATTCAATGGCCCGGTGTCAAAGGACTCACACACGAACGTGCCTGTCCGTGTAAGTTTGCAATTGTGTGTGTGTGTGTTTATGGGGTCGGATCTATTCAAACGCAAATGCCCGCCGCTGAAAGAGTATCCATCAGCCATGAATTAATCTGGAGGATCGAGTGTTCGTGCTCGATTCGAAAACATTCTCCAAATATAACATATACTGCAGCAATCAATTTTATCGAAAAACTAACATTACGCTACGAATTTGAGTACACCCTCTTCCTATAGATCCCGATGCGCCGAACAAGAATCCGAAAATCGTTTTCGCTTACCGTTCTCCATTTTCGAAAAATTTCGATTTTTCTGAAAAATCACATTTTCAACTTTGACCATTTTTCCTGCTCGAACCGTGAAAGCTATCGGGATAATTTTTGCGTAGTATTATTCTGTAGACTTTCCCGAATAAAATCGTATATTTTTTAATAACATTTCAAGCGTCTAAACATCCGTAAAAATTGTTTAAAGACACCAAGACAATGTTAACGTGTCAATTGAGTTCCACATTTTTGGATTTATTTTGAAAAATAAGAGTCCCAGGCGAAATCTAATGGTACCACGCGGTAGAGGAGGTCGTTTTACACAGAATACCGTAAAAGAAAGATCGATCTATGCCCTGTCTGATTTACTATCGTCGCGCGGGTCGCGCAATTATCACTGTCCCCGCGAAGAGGTGCATTATAGTACGCGTCGCAGTAAGAACGAGCAATCGGGTCCATGGTCACCATGTTATAATTATTTCAAGTCTGTTACACATCGGATAGCGCGCGCCACGGGGGATTTACGCTGAATCCTGCGAGAAAACCGCGACGCAAAAACCGTCGAGCGAGGATCGGTGACGATCGTCCCTCGCGAGCAATTCGCGACTGTTGCGCAATGAAAACCGAGCGGGACGGTCTACGCCAATGGCACACCTGTGTGCGTGGCACGCTTAATCGTATTTCTTATATGTCTGACAATATTGTTGCCGATTCTTTCGCCTGTAATTCGATTATTCAGTAACATGTCATTTTATTTTTGTAGATCGATCGTTTTTGACTTTCTCTTTCTACTTATTCTTGGAAAGTGGACGAACCGTTGTCGATAAGCATCATCGATCAATATCGTCGATAAAACGTATTTCCGACAATGTTTCAATTTTTTTAAGTCCGAGATTACTCCTAAAATGATCCGCGAGATTTCAGTCGATTTTTATCGCACACCCCTTATATCATTTATACTGAAAAAATTATAGATCGATTGCTCTCATTACTCATAATCACTCAGTCGAACCTGATAATCATTCTCAACACCGATCCAACAGGATAATTTAATCTTCGACGACCGGACCAATACATCTCGTGTTGAGTTAGGTCTGTTTAGGCGTGATCTAGGTTTAATTAAGTCTGACTTCGTTTGCTTAAGTTTGGCTATGTATGGCTGGGTTTGGCAAGGTCTGCGACAGGTAAAATTGCGGATCAAAAATGTAATTTTTGGAATTCCAAAGCCAGAGTACACACGTAACGCGGTTATGGACACCCGTGGGGCTTTTCCACTTTTCTTTTCGCGCCGCGATCAATCGCTACGTCGCGAGCGACATTCGTGCCGCGCCGTTTAATTATGCCAAGTATCCCTGAACGTAATCACGTAAATGGACAACGGTTCGGTTTTTTACAGTCCGTGAAAAACGCGGATCCTTGAAGCCTCGAAACGCGGACGCCATTTTTCTTCCCTTTCGTCATCGACTGTTATAACTCTCGACAAGAACATATATTTTTCATAGCTACACCGGGCGAATTTTTGCAAAACTTTAGACACTTGAAATTTTTGATTTTGTGAAATTTTTTAGATCGCTGTTATAAAAATTCTGGAAAGACGTAAAAATAACATTAAAAATGACTGCTTGCGTCTTGAAACAAAATTTTGTTTAAGGGCACGCTCGGTCCGTTAGACTTTACAGAATTTTCGGACCGTTCATTAACCGAATTAATTATCCGGATGATTGATGAAACACGCGGAAATGTCAACGGAGAAAATTGTCGAGTTATCGGGATGGACTATTTAGAGTGCGTTCTAATACGTACTTGTCGCTATTGTAAAACAGCTGTCTATTGTTAATTATTGTATTCGAGCTGGTATTGTTCTGTACATATCGCGTTTCCCCCGGCCGTTCGAACACAAATGAATCTACTAACGCTATCTTTGTTTCTTTTCGCGCGGATATCAAGCGAGCGCTCGCTTCCTCGTGAATCGTAATCGAATTAATCACGCTAGCCTTATCGTTGCGTCAGAAAACTCTCTGATTTCATCGCTGGAACTGTGGCTCGCCTTTCGATTATATACATATATACGTATACATATTACCAGCACACGAACAATCGTGTACCAACGCCCGCCTGCCGCGATTCGAATCATCTTTTTATAGTCATTTCGAAACCGTCCGACCTGCGCAACTAAAGCCTGCAATATCTCCAAAACGATTCGACGTAGACAAAAATATCCTCCATCAAACTTGTACGGTTCCACACGGAGCATGTCGCAAAATTCATCTCGTGCAGCTCTGCGCAACGATGCGTCGGGGAAGCACAACTGCACTACTTTTTTCTAGGACACCCTATACATTCGAATACTACATTCGATGCAGCTTTTTATTCCTCATAAAAAACTATTAAGCAACTTCGGTGCTAAATTTGTTCGTTTAAAAGTTACAAGGATATGTTTGTCCGGGGACATTGTTTTACAAATATGGCGACTGGCATGTTGCAAACGCATAATTTGAAAAAAGAAAAGCGTTAGGTTGTGGTTGAATGTGTCGTAGTCGATGTCCGTTGAAAATTTTTTGAAATTCTCCGCTGGGAGTTTCGCAAAAATGGTTTGAAAATTGCTTTGGAATTTTTCGTAGCGGCGGAATAGATCGGTTTTTGGTGGAAGTTTAATATCGGGGCTAAAAGTGATATGGGACGACCAATTCTGTCGAAATTTTCAATAATTTACATAAGGTAAAAATTCTCAGCTCCCGCAGATTGGAAAAGAAGCCTAACACGGGGTGTCGATGATTTTCGCACCGAAATGAGACAGCAGCTCGTCCCGAGCGGAATTGCATTCGAATCTAAATTTGCCTGTATGCCTGGTCTGCGTCAGACGACGGACAGCGGCATAGGAAATTGTTTTACAATCGGGCAGGAACCGCAAATTGATGCGGGCCTGACACACGTAAGGTTGGCCAGACGTCGGAGTTAAGTAGGCGGACGTGAACGGCCGCGGAAAACAGAGAGAGCGTGAGAGAGAGAGAGAGAGAGAGAGAGAGAGAGAGAGAGAGAGAGAGAGAGACCGTGTTCACCACGTGCGTCTATCAGTCCGGCGATATCTATACTCGTACGGAACATATTAACTTCGTTACATGTTTCCGCGACGCAGTAGCGGTCGCGTTAATAGCTTAACCGCCGGTCTGTTAGCGCGTTGAGCGAACAGTAGTGTGTCACCAGAGATTCGCCAGAGTCGCGAAAAAAATGCGGAACTGAAAATGGAACGTCGTAAGAGACGGTTCAATAGCGATTGCTACAGAGAAAAATGTTTCATAGTGACAGACGTGTGCTTAATCTGCGTATAATCTGTCTAGGTTCTATCTCGATCTAGGTTTAAGTTCGATGATCATCAGACCTGGCCTGATTCAGAATTGCGCTTAATCTATCTCTAATCTGTGTTTAATCTATGCGTGATATTTATTCTCAAACATCTTGTCCCTCATCTATGTTCGAACGAGACTCGAGAGTCTTATCTAGTCAACCCATCTATTCTATGCCTAATCTGGGTTCAATAAATTCCCAATCTATGTCTGTAAGGGACACAAGCCTGGCACTAGAGTAGATCTAGATTTGGTCTTTAATCTATGCCCAATCTATGTCTTAGTCTATGTCCAATCTATGTCATAATCTATACTTTCAGTCAAATGTAGAATCTATCCAAGACCAATTCAGAATTGCACCACCTGATGTGTGTCTAGCTTGGGTCTAATCCAACTAAAAGCCTATTCTACCAGTCTCTTTGCCCATCTAGGTTTAATCTATTCGAGGTGTAATTTCGACCGAGTTCAAGTCTAACCCATGATTACACTTAATCGAGACGCGAATTAAGTCCAATCTACATTGATTCCTAACACGTATCTGGGTCTAATCCGGATTCAATCTATGCCTAATCTATCAGTCTCTTTGCCCATCTAGGTTTAATCTATGTCCACTTGAGGTGTAATTTCCGTCGAATTCAAGTCTAACCCAAGTCTACACCTAATCTAGATGCGAATTAAATCCAATCTAGATTCAATCTATGCCTAATCTATCCTCCATCCAGTTTCAAATTATACCCAACATTTTTTCCAATAAATAATCAACCCTGTCCACTCGTTTCATCGGATCCACAATTAAACCGTTCAGACTCGAAATAGTCATCGTTTCCCTATAAATCAGAGCTCGGATACCGGGACAATGAACTAATCAGCGTCTTCATTAATTCTTTCGGGGGGGATTTTTTTTTTCTTTTCCATTGGTGCCCTTGCAATCGGACGGTCGGAGCACACAAATTATGGTGGGGAGAGGGGCAGGCAGTTAATTGGCGCGATACAACACGCGCAAATAAATCACCGATCACCGTGAGACGGCGTGAAGAAGCGTATCGATTAATTCACCAGCCGCAGAATAATAATAATCATAATAATCAGCGCGCAGCGAACGAGCTTCTGGTAGATTGCGCTTTCCAACACCAATCTCGCGTTTCGATAGCCGACGCACGATTTGCTCGTCGATTTCTACGCGCTGAACACGAATCCGAAATTCGTTTTTTATTTCAAAAAATATCAACGTATTTGGCAGAGTCCGAGGAAGAATTCTACGTAAAAATGATTCCCATAGCTTTTACGGTCGAGGTAGAAAAAATTGACAAAGTTGAAAATTCAATTTCTCACATTGAATTGGGACAAATTGATTTTGCGTTCGGATTCAGCGTGTTAAAGTGTATGGAAAAAGGGGATTGTTTATCGAAATGTAGAAAGGTAGTGTTCGCGAGACATTATAGATTCTCGTTGGTAATGACTCGCACCGTTTCTTTCCCTTTTTTCCCGTCAGGCTTTTCCTCGTCGCAATTACGGTAACCGTGAGTCGCAGACTCGGCTGCCGCGCAAAATGCAATGAGTCATGAGTCAGCGAGTGGCTGATTCAAGAAGCGATTGCGTGGCGTGCTTCGATTTGTAAAGGGAACCGATTGGGAGCCATTGTTGCACTTGGCCGTGCACTTTGGAGCACCGGCGACAGATTACCGATGCCTTCTTCTTGTCAGTCTTCGCCTAATCTTCGGGAAAAACCAACGGAAAAATGCTGCTTCCATTCCCTTTGTTAGCTTCCCTTCGAACTAAATTTCACAGTAATTTATTAAACATTCAGTTTTCAAAAAATTGAATTGTATTAGTAAAATTTTATTCAGAAATTGATGTTTTCATTATTTCACTGAACGGTGAAATTTTATTCCAATTTTCAATTAGTCTCAAAAAGTTATTGTTACATTGTGAATTTTGTTCGCTTAAAAATTAATTTCTTTAGGAATAAAATACTATCGCGTATTTTTATAATTTTCCTTCAACATTCATGTTTGACTATTTTACTGCGATTCTAATGTTAAACAACTTTTGCAAAGTCAATGCTATCTTGAAACAGGAATCTTTCAGTTTCACAACAAAAAGACATAACAACATTCTTGTCGATTTTTCACCGATACAGATTGTTTAATATTCCCGTAGATAAGGCACGACTTTTGTTCCGGAGTGGTGTTGTTACACGAAGAAAAGATTGAATCACGTTGTTAATCTTGGCGTATGTATTCAGATGAGTGGCTCGATGTTCCGCTTATCGCAAAAATTACGTTTTTCTAACATCAAGATACCGGGAGCACTCTGTTTCGATACCAATATTTTTCGTTACTCCTCTAAGACAAAGTCTGTCTGTAGATTACTTTCAGAAGAAGAAGACAACGATAGAATGACAGCGGGAGTCTGTGGTGGGGGAATACGAGATCCTCTGCATACTAAAGAGAACTGCTACGCCGTCATTTTCTACGACCTAAATTTTTGTACAAGGCGGAGGTTTTTCTATGCGCCTATTCGAACCTGACAGGGACCATACTAAATGTCACACGTCGGAGAAACTCGATAAGTGAACGCTTCAGGGACGAATTATAAAAATATACTTTATCGAATAAATAAATTGTACATTCAACACACTGGAAAACGAAAGCTGCCGTTACCGTGTTCGCTAACTGTTCAAAAACTGCATCATGAATTCCAACGAATCATAGACAAAATATTTTCGAATTTTTTAAATCCATACTGCTCAAAATTTTGACCGCAAAAATTTTACAACTCCCACTGTTCAAAAATAATTAATTTTAGTCAAAGAAAATACTGAGAATAAAGGCAAGTGTTCACAATTCAAAAATTTGGTACTTGAACAACTCGAAAAAAATTTTTCAATTTTACAACACCCACTTTTCAAAAATAACTAATTTAAACCAGTGAACATGGTAAAAATTAAGGCAAGTGTTCACAGTTAAAAATTTCAGTACTGGAACACTTTACAAAAATTTTTTCAATTTTACAACTCCCACTGCCCAAAAATAGCCAATTTAAACCAAACAAACTAAAAACTAAACAAACTAAAAATAATCTAAAACTAAAAATAAAAGCAAGTGTCGCAAAGATACTATCTGAATAGTACAAATTTTCAAATTTGGTACTCGAACACGTAAAAAAAATTTTTTCAATTCTACAACCCCCACTGCTCAAAAATATCCAATTTAAACCAACGAGTGACCATACTAAAAATAAAAGCAAGTGTCGCAAAGCTACTATCTGAACAGTACAAATTTTCAAATTCCAGGTTTGACGCGATTAAGAAAATTTTGGATTCAATCCCGTGGAATTCGGAGAGGAATGCGACAGAAGAAACGAGCGGCGAGAACAATTGCTGCGAAGAAAGGCAGCACACGTGTACCGCGTAAGAACTTAAAATAAAATGGCGCATATGTGTAGCGGTACCCTTGAAGATGAAATTAAATTACCGATCGCAGGTCCCAACGCAGATTTCCCTTGCGAGACAGTCGAGAGAGAGAACAAAGAAGAAGAAGTCCGACGACCGAAGTTCAGGTTCTCGGTGTTCTGGGCGTCCGAAAGGAAGTTCTGTGGCTCCCCTAATCATCGATTCACATCTAACGGTATCCGTAGAAACGAATGATAGCTCTCGGGAGTCAGGCTGGCGGAGCTAACTCGACAGAGGGATTGCTGGCGGCGGACATTCTCTTTCCGCCGCATAGAGCCTCTCTTTATACGGAATACAAAGAAGAAGGGACTCCCATAACCTTTTCCATCGAGCATCGACGAGAGCCGCAACGGACGCGGACTAACCGAGCGATTCAAGGGACACAATTCCACGTACTCTGGACTTTTCCGAACGCTTTCGGAAAATCCCAGCAGCTATCGCGACTCTGTTTTCTATTTACACAAATATTCGCTGCGGTAGAAAGAATCGTGTCAGCTGTAAATATTTCTTTAATCAACACTTTAATATTTCAGTCTAATATATTTGATACTTTTTTTATATTTCAGTTCAATATTTTTCCGAGTACATTACAGAAAACCCATTAGCAGATCCGTTCTCTGCCTCGGTAAATATTGACTGCGTTAGGGAGAGTCGTATCGGGTCTAAATATATTTTTTAATCAATCCTAGAGCGAACAAACACAGAAATTACAGTATCTCAGTAAATACAGTATTAGTAAATGGCTTTTTACGCGATCTAAATTTTTCCGAGTAGATTCAAAAAGTCCCATTAGCCACTGCTGCTCTGTTCTCTGCCACCCTGGCAATTACAAAGGGTCCCGCCGCGTCTGAATAATTTTCGAAAAAATTCTAGAAGGAAATCCCGGTGGAAAATGATGGTGAATCAATGGAAGCAATTGTCTGTTTGCGGGGTCCGTTGCGGTGGTACGCGCGTGCCAAAAGAAACATTCCCGTTTTTATCTCTGGCGAATTATGTAACCGTCGTCGGCGACGATAGTTTACATAACAGCCGACGAGAGAGCTCGTTGGCATCCGACTCGCGTCAAAACGACGCTCGGGACACGAACGATGCTCGCGCTGCGCGGCACTCTCGCGAAATCGGCGGGCAAAACCGATTGACAACGGGGTCAATGTGTCCGTGGGACGGCGAACGAAGCTAAAAGAGAAAAACGGAGAAGAGAGAAAAGAAAGACACTCACTCTCCTCCTCCTCCTCCTACTCCTCCTCCTCCTCCCCTCCTCCGCCTCCCAGAGGGCGAGGAGGGGGAAGTCCGGAACGGCGGAATCGCCTGGAAACCAGTTTGCCGAACGGTGGAGACGAGACCGTGATGAAATTTCTGTGTGTACAGGTTTGCGAGGGTTTCTAATAATACGACCGCTGATCGATGAAGGCCAAAATAGAAGACCCGCGGGCCGATACGCGCCGCAACTTTCGAACCCGTCGATTGATTCTTCCAGCCACGGATTACGTCCCTCTTACTACACGGTGCCCGGAAAATACGGTTTCGGTGCAACACTGTACAACACTGTACGCTGGAAACGCGATTTGCTACGGGCGAAAAATTGCGGTCGACTCCCAAGTTTCGATATTACACGGTTTCGGTATAACACGGATTCGATATAACACGGTACGCTGGAAACACGATTTGGCACGATTTACAATGGGCTCCCAAGTTTTGATATAACACGGTTTCGATATTACACGGTGAAAAATTTTTGACGGGACGAATAACACGGTTTCGATATAATACGATACACGGTGAAAAAATTTTGACGGGAAAAATAACACGGTTTCGATACAACACGATTTCGGTATTACACGGTTTCGATATTACACGATGAAAATTGTTGACGAGACAAATAACACGGTTTCGATATTACACGGTGAAAATTTTGCGACGGGACAAAACCCTCGCTTAATACGGTTTCGCTATAACACGGTACCCGGAGAACACGGTTTCGGTACAACACGATACCGTGTTATACGGAACCGTGTTATTGAGGGGTCGTGTGTAGCACATTCAGCACAGCATTTCGGGGCACAAGGATGGAAGCTGTCAAGACGAAGTCGATAAGCTTCGCTGTCAATCCAGGCAGTTGAACTTCCCCGAGCTTTATGGTACCCAACGTTACGACACCTAACTCAGGCCTAGACGACACTAGTCGGTTGTGTAAATCATGACAACGAGACGATTCGTACAGTGTAAATTACGCTTGCTGGTAGTACCGTTTCAGATAAATTAATATTTGACGAACAACGCATGGAAAAATGTGTGAAACGAGGAACTGAGGCTTCGGGAATTGCATCAGCCGAGCGAAGACCCTAACCTTGTGTCGCCTGACATGGTAAAACGCAACTTGGCTGGCTTAGCATAACGACCGTGGTTCGAGTAGATCGTCGAGGACCACTTTTCTGTCGGATACTGTCGAAAAATCGACTTGTAGGGAGGTGGATGAATGAATATTTAACGAAGACGTTGCTGAAGTAATTATAATACAAGTAACAGCCGCTTCGAGTATTGCGTCAGCCAGACACAGCAACTTTAGTACCATATCTTGACGTCACTTGAAATGACAAGGCCTAATTTAGACGAACGTGGTGCCTGGTAGCTTCCGGACAGCCAATTGTGTGCTATTGAAATTTGCATTCTGATTAACTGTTGCCGAAAATTATCATACCTACAGCAATATTTTAAATGTTCACCGAAGACACGACAAACGCGACAGAATCCAATATACCAAGCTCAACACAGCAACCTAGTCTAACTCTGGACAGTCTACCTACAGCTGTCTAACCCATAACCGTCAGACAATCCGTCGGCGAATTTCCTCACGCCGTACATCATACTTCGCGCACTGCAATCCTCGCCTGTCACTATACCTAGAACGACCCCGCTACAACTGACACATTAATATCCACACGAAAGCCCGAACCATTGTGTATACCGAGGATACGTGAGACGCCTAACGTCCAGGAGCTAAGCCCCCTGTGTTTGCTTATCCAGGCCCATTAAGGGGCTAAACTTATCCAACACAATTCGCACACGAACTCTTGGGACCCTTCGAGAAAAACCCGATGACTCATCCATCGATTGCTAACCTTCCAACATTGGGGACTCCCAAATCGAGAGAACTCTATTACACCAAACCCGAGAAAACTCTAACCACTTGATCCAGATCTAGTGATCCAGCTCCAGAACGATCGCGTGTTCGCGAGCAAACAGTGTTCCCGAAGCGGAACAAAGAGGATACCCAAGCACGGAGAAGAACGGGATAGAGAGAGAGAGAGAGAGTTTTCTCTCTCAAACATACTTCTCTCTAGCCTTCCCTCAGTAAACACGGAGGAGCCGACGAATCGCGAGAGACCGGAGAAAGAAAAACGGGTGGTGTGTGTGTATATTCGGCGTGAGAGGCGGTTGCGGGTCCAAGGGGGCTGTTAACACACAACTCCCCGGTCTGAAACGGCGGGTTAGAAAACGGGTGTATATCGGGCCGAGAATAGCCAGCGTTGGCTCGCGCACCCCGTTCGTGAATCGGCGACATTGCACAATTGACGTTTTCCGGCGAGGAACGCGTCCGACTGTCTCTCTAGTCTCTACCCTGCTCGAAAGAGGCGTCCCACTGGTTTCCCTGAACTAGAGGAGAGCCTCTACTACATACAAGCGCGCACGACTATATGAATCCGAATATATGTGTGCGACTACCGTGTGTCGCAAGGTACGTGTGGTGTCCGGATCGGTGACAACCACTGTGCCATTGCCCTTGCACTTCTAACAATCCCGCGCGTCGATCAAGCGGTTACCAAGCGCTCTCTGCATTGTTTCGATCGAATTCCCCACTACCACATCATCTTTTCTCTTCCTCTCTCTCTCTCTCTCAACACTCTTTCCTCTGAAATCCTTTCCTGCTCGCACACCGAGAACACACATACTCTCTCTCTCCTTCACAGTTCGATCCTGACCGCGCTACAAGGCCGTCACAGACCACCACTATCTTCCGAAATATCACTTTCACGAACGCAAGGACTCTAACTCTACCTACTACTCGAGAAACACAACACACCTCTGGAAAACCCTTGTTATACACACATTGAGAGAAGAAAAACCCTTGGTTTTTCCCGTAACGTCCTCGAAGGATTGTCACAAACACCTCCCCGTCGACGGACCGTCCCGAAAAACGGGTTTCCCTCGGTTTCTTTGTACTACACACAAACACCGTAGCGCGCGGTCACCCATCGTAGGGCCGAACGCGGCGGAGCGTCGCTTTACCTCGTAGATCGGACCGAGACGTGTCCATCGCCCCTCGCCAAGCATCCCTCGCGAGGAAAATAGCCGAAACTCGGTGTAACGCTACTCGACACGGGCGACCTTGATCTCGAATTCGCACACTCTCCCTCTCTCTTTCTCCCCGGAGAAACGGACAAGGAGAAGAGTTAGGAGAGCGGTTTTTTCGAAGCCGGGAAAGGTGTTGCTTTTAAAAGGGCACTACGATCCGTTCGGGTACACTCACGCATCGGGACGGACGCGTTCTCCGCCGTTACCCCACGATATATATCCCGTGTCGTTTTCTTCTACTTTTGTTCTTTCGTTCGTTCGTTCGCTCTCACTCTCGCTCGCGCAGAGGCTATCCCCGGACACGGTCACTATGAACGCTCGGTCTCACTAACAGGTAGACGACGACAACGCTAAGGGAACACACAAGAAAGATGCTCTGTGGTATGACAGCGTTGTCGCTATCGTTATCGGCGACGATCGATCGACAGTGTGCGTGCGTGTTGTCTTTCGTGTGTGTGTGTGTGTATGGAACAGTGTTTGCAGATGGAAGAGAAATAGAAGAGCCACTCGCCTGAACCGTGTTGCGTTTGAGGAGCCGTGGTAGCAACTGCCCGCAGTAATAGTCGTCAGCTGATTTCGACTGGCTGGCTGGCTGGGCAGTCAAGCCGTTGCTGAGGAGCGGGGAGAGGGGGGCGTACCGCGTCGCCGGAGTGGGGAGGGCTTTCAAAGCGATACCAGGGCCGTGCCACCTCGGGGCGCCCCTGTGTGTCATCGATCATCTGTGCTCATATCTCGGGGATCCATCGCGCGTCCGATAGGGAGGGAAAATCGATCGCCGATAAATCGCGATTGTTTACACGCGAGAGCACTGTTTATCTGTGTCGCGTAGTAGCCCACCTCCCCTCCCCCTTCCCCGCGGTATTTGTTTTTCGAGACACATCGGTCGATCGACGTCGGTCGGCTATTTTCGGAGATGAGGGAACACGATTTTGTTGCCGCTGAAAATGATTTGCTTCAGGGGGGCGGGGCAAGGGTAAGGGAGCCACACGAACCAACGAAATCGCTCCTGGAAAATGCAGGAAGCGGAAAATCGATGCGCGACTGACTTGGGAACTGTCTGGCAGCCGACGCTATATAAAATATGTAGTCGATAATCCGAGCGGCGTTGTTTGCGTTGTCGAATGATGTGGACACAGTTGCCTGGCGGGGGCGGACGATTGTTATGTTTGTCGGGGATGGGAAGATAAGGGGTGGTTTTACGATTTTTATTTTTACGGCCGACCTTCGGATGCTCGCTCGCGGATCCGGAATAGTTTCCGCTAACGTCATCCGTCGGCGTAACACCAACGTTTCGTAAGGTGGGACGATCTTATTTTTATCGGATCTGGTGCCCCCTCGCTGCTGGTGGCACCGAGATTCATTGATACGTCGGTGAAGAGGAGAAATAATGGTGGGGGAACGCTCAGCTGGGCGGGCAGCTGCTGGCCCGCTGTTAACGCCGGGACACTTGGAAAACTTCCTTTTTACCAGCGCCCATTAAATTTCCGTTAGTCTGCGAAAAGCCACGGTGCACGATCGAGCCCGAGACAATGGACCCCGGGTTTCGGGATCGACCTCACCGGCTAATTATCACCGCCATTATGCTGCCGAGGCACAAAGCTGTTTCGTTTGGCTTGCAGCGACACCGCCAGCAAGATGGCATCATATGTAGCAGTGACTCTCGAAATAAGAAACGGGGATAGAGTCACTGAACCTGGGAGTTAGGCTACTAGCTATTTATCCTAAGGGATACGACTCTCGGGTCGCTCGGGCTGCAAAGTTATTCCAACTTATATACACATGTCATCGAGGTAGATAGGGTACTTCGATTGGCATTGTCGAAATTCGCCGGGGCTATTGTTGTTTATGAATGGGAGAGGTTAGGTGAATCATTGTATGTATGTAGTTGGATCATGTCTTTTGGGAGGAGTAACGTAATCACCATCCCGTAATTAGTCCATTATACATCTTCTCTGATTTTCTAATATTTATGCAATAACGTAGTCTAATGCGACTACGTTTTTGTGATTCATCCTTTCAAGGTATGAAAAGAAATTGTGGGACGAACTTATACGAGGGTTCACGAAAATGTATAGGGGAGCAAAGGTAGTGATTATGTTATTGTATTTTTACTTTTCAAAGCAGAAAACCCTAGCACGACAACTGCCACCGCTTACCCAGCACCTAACCTCTATACCTTGTATGAAGTAAGCAAAAATGTAGATGGATAGAAACATAGAAGCTATAAAATAGATACATGGAATATATTTTTGTATTTTACCCTTCCAAACCATAGAACAAAATCGCATTACCCAGGGCGTGACCTGATGCAATTGTTGCGAGGGTTCCCCAACTCTGGGGAAGGTTTTATGGTTCGGAAAAAATGAAAGAAAATCTGTGGAATGCTTGTGATCATGCTGCATTCTTCCATCCACCCGAAACGTGAAATTAATCTAACCTAGACCTTACTTATGGTATACCCCATATGTTTTCGAGTCGCGTAGCGTTGGTTAGAGCTGTTTGCGAGGGGTTCTGCGGGTAGAACGGCGTAGCAGTCAATAAAATTGGGCTACCACCGTTCTACATGGCATAGTGACAGTCCGATCAGAAGGGCGCCTGCGCGAGTTAGCCCTGTCAATACTGTTTGGGGGATCCCTCCTGTCGGATTGATACGAGTCAATGCACGACAGTGCAACTTTTTGTTTTCCAGCGACCCAGTAATCGTGGTGTACTCCACATTTCGAATTGATTTCCCGTCCCCGGGCGGCGCGTTCGAAAAATATAAGTCAACGCAGATCAATGCAATCTCCGCACCAACACCATCGTTTCCCTAGAATCGTTAATGCTCACGAAATTACGAGACGCGTACGATCGTCGAGATAAGTGGGGAAACGCGGAGATAATGGACTTTTAATGGGCCGACTACGCTGCGTTTCTATGAGACGACAAAATTATGATAAAATGGCGAAATAATTCTAATCGCGTGTCCCACATACACGTTTGAATTGCATCTTCCGGACCCGTTGCGCTATGTTGAGTTGCAACTATGTTTCTCTAGCGTGTGCGTCTTTCGTGGAAAGAAATATTTGTTTGCGTATACATAGAGCGTGTACATCGCGGAAGTATTGCGCGGATATTTGTCATTAATAAATGCGAGGACGCATACTGAATTTTCCCGTTGGCATGTTCTCGGTATCACGAGTACCGCGCGTCCACATTTGGCACATACCAGCTGAAAACGGGAGAACCCTTCTGCCAAGATTTCTGCAATCTAGGATCGCATACCAGCGATATGAAAATAAGATTACGCGTTTCTATCGTTTTTTGGTTTTTTAGTCGGGAAGGCACGTCGTTGCAAATACGTTTGGGGAACTGCCTATTCACGTAGGGGACAGGTTCCGTGGAACCGGTTGCGTGTATTTCCGCTTTGCTATGTAATTAATTTTTTCCGTCGATACATACGCTCGAATCGCCCATTATCGCTAATTGCCGTAATAACACAGACAGCTCGATTAAGAATGGAAGAAGTGAATGACTTGTGTATTAAAAATAACCCAGAGATACTGTGAAAAGTGAATAGTATTTTTATGGTAGAGATTCTTCACTTCCTCTTCATTTTCGTCATGAAGTCGTGAACCCTTTGTTTATCGACTTCGTTGCTCCACAACCCGCTGACCTTAAAGTGGGTCCCTACGATCACTGCATCGGAGGAGCAGTAGTTGTCTATGTTGCCTATCGTGACCCCAGAGCCAATGAGCACAGGACCTTTAGCAGCCTTTCTCACCTCTAAACATTATTTATATGTAATGACTTTACTAAGCTTTCAGTATCAACGGAGAAGTACCTGCGAGCTCCTTCGTGCTAGCCTCCTCCCCAGTGGCAGTTCCTGTCAGTATAATTCCATCCGTCAAGAAAAACTCTGCTGCTTTTGCTGTCTCTGATAAGCTTACATCCGAGGTGACCGCGTGTGAACTATCCAGGCAGATAGCAGAGTTAACAAAAGCACTGAATGTCAAATTGGTCTCTCCCATCGTTGAAATATGGCAAATCACCTATGTTTCTTTTTAATGTCAGTAAAAATAAGAATGTCATCGGCGTCGATCTGTTTCCTGTACCTCAATAAAGTACCAGCGCAGGCATCTGTGAAGCCTTCATCTGCAACATGCGAGAAGACAAATCCCTCTGCCCTGATGAACTGAAAATCTGCAGCCTTTGCTACAGCAATCGCTTCCCTGTTGCAACCTGCTAAAATCTGTTTGGATTTACTCTCAAAGCTGTAAAATTAGAACTCATATAACAGTTTACTATTCTGTACCTGTACACCGCAGGGTATATGAGCAGGCAACACTCTTTTTATTTCTGTGCACACTCTGGTCATCATCGCAGTGGTTTCAGGGAGTATGTTTTTGGCTGTTACATAGGGAATGTCATGCATGTTTTCCACCAAGATACCATCCTTGAAATAAAGTAATGTCACTGTACAGATTACAGGGTTAGGTGTAAACAGAATGCCCTTCTATTATCAAACTTACAACGTTACAGTCCCTGTAAATTTCAGCATCCCTGACTGCATCGTTTACGATCTTCGTCATGGGGTGTCTATGTAGGGGAGTCCCTGCGTAAGTCCATTAAAATGCATAGTTTAATTACCAAACATTTGCAGGCCAAACAATTTGGTGACTAAGTGGAGTAACTAACTTGTTCAGAAGAATGAAAACAGTAGATTAAAAATGTGCAAAATAAGCTGTTTTCGATGAACATTATTTACAACAGATATTTTCTCCTGTATCAGGAATAAAGATAAATCATACGATGACACTTCAGAAACACGATAATGAGCTGCAGTCAATAAGTTTTTTCGCAATCTTATCTAGCAGAATAAATTGTATTTTTAAATTTTTATAGTCTAGAATATTCTCCGTAATGAACCTTACGATATGTATTATAAATTAAAAAATAATCTATACCAGGTAGAGCACCGACGTGCACCATTCCGATTACAGAACACTTTCCTTTCGCAAATAATTTATGAAAACGCGTCATCTCGCTGCGATAAAAATTATGCGAGCGTCTCAAATTTATTTTACAGTCACGTTCAAAAACTTGCGAAACAGTCACACGTATGGATCTCAGATAACTGTGCCCTGTTTGTTTCGCAGAATTTCGATTCAATAATCGGCTGTTCGACACGGAGAAGACTATTTTATTTTCGTTAGATAAGGCCAGCCGTAAAAACAGCTTTCAGAACAGATTGTCGAACGTCCGCAGATTAATAAATAAAATGTTTTAGCATTGCAGTATTCAAATATATAAGTACATCTGCAGCTCTGCAGCATATATCTGCAAGCTCTCAGCTGTAAGCATGAATAAATTAGGTTAGGTTAGTCTGCTGGTTTAGCAGACGAATTTACACATAACCTAAGTTAGGTAACATATTTTCGATCTAATTCATAATATTCGAGATCGAAAGTTGGTTGTAAGGGTGAACTGTAGAAAAGGAATGTTTAAAAAGTAAATATTATTATGGTAAATTGCTTTTCCACCATTCCTAACGATGGTATATTCGAAATTGAATGTACCATTAGTTGGTAAGCCTTTAGAAATATGGGAATGCCCTGGAAAACCGTTGGGTCACCATCTGTGATATGATTCGAAATTCAAACACTTCGCGCGCTTAAGATTTGAATTTAAACGTGCTATTTCGACAAATTTAAATAGAAAAGTGGATAAAGAATCGAATTAAAGGGAAAGTAAATGGGTGGTATTAATGAGAATAAGTATGTTGGACATGGAATTTAAAGGTTCCGTTGTTGATATTGCAGATGGCGGCGGCACTTGCTGGGTAGGCTCAGTAGCGCGAAAATTTGAACGCTGATAAGTAGAGGAACTTTTCAATTTTCTTTCGTTCTTTGAAACAAAAGTCTTTTTATAGTCGACTAAGCTATTATTTTATGAAATACGTTTTTGAGCATTAAAATAACATAGTCCTGGTATTTTTCTGATGGAATCTTCGAAATTTGGTAGATTCTGTAGATTCCCCTATTTATTGATCAATGAAAATGATTTAAATCTGTATTGAGGATAGTTCGATTTGACTTTGACCGTTTCAATTCGATAGAAAAGTCCGTCTTCAATAATTTCGAGCACTAAAATAATAAAATCCTGGTACTTATCTTATTGAATCTTTGAAATTAGCTATCTTCGGCAAATTCCCCAATTTGCTAAATTATTTAATTATTCGAATTTTTATTGAGGGTAGTTTGCTTTGGCTCTGGATGTTCCAATTTGATAGAAAGGCCAGTGGTCCCTTTCCAATTTTACGTAGTCTAATTTGTGTGCCATAAACCGTTCCGGGGCGGAGGAGAGGCCAGTTATCGGTCTGACAGGATTGTTCCAATATTTTGTTTCAATTTCGTTCCATGCCTAAGCGGGTCCACTTGAAAAGGATTGTGTACCATCCCCGTAGACACTCATTTTGACATGCGTTCCGCGTCCCCTATGTGTTCCCAAGCGGCACGCGCACGTTTCTTCCGTCAGTGTCGCCCAGTCCCTCCGAGGAGGATGTACTCCGGTGTGTTCCGGTCGTTCCGGAAGAGGTTCCCTCTCAACGCCTCTCTATCCACCCAATAAACCAGCCCAAAAACCAACAATCATCGTCCGGTAAATCAACCCTTAACGCAACGTCGCGATCATCCAGCACACACCGTTCCCAGAATCCCACGATACCGAACACTATCCTCATCGATCCCGTGCCTCGATCATTCACCGGGAGACGTTCCAGGATTGGTGACAGAAAATCTCGGTGCAAATTGGATTCCGAGGAGGTTGTCCTAGTTGGATGCTCGTGTGGTGCTCGTGTCGATCAACAAGTAGCTCGTCGGGTATATAGGCCGGTAGCACCGGTTGCTAAGGTTCAGGCGCTGTTCGAGCCAGCACGGTGTAGACTTTCTTATTGCGGGGGCGGGTAATTATTTAATGAGTGACTGGCGGGATAGGGACCGAGTTAGTGCCGCTGACAGACCATTGTGTAATCGCCTGGGACCTGCGGTGACGTCTCTGGAAATAGAGGATTCTGGTGGCCCGTGTTGACTGTTGTCCCAGGTGGCCTGGTGTTGGGATTCAGGTCTAGTGCAAGTGACGTGGTCTCATTGAAAATAGGAGATTCCAGTGATCAGTGTAGGCTGGACCAATTGGAAGATTGCATGGAGGATCGACGCCTCGAGGGTGCCCATTGTGGAACTATTAACGGGGTCTAGACCTAGGATATGGACCTGATGTCATTGGAAATTGGGGACACCAGTGATCAGTGTAGACTGGACCAATTGGGAGATTGCATGGAGGATCGACGCCTCGAGGGTGCCCATTGTGGAACTATTAACGGGGTCTAGACCTAGGATATGGACCTGGTGTCATTGAAAATTGGGGACTCCAGTGATCAGTGTTGACTGGGCCAGTTGGAAGACAGCATAGTGGAGTAAAGGGGTCTAGATATTAATGCGGTGACATTGGAAATAGGGGATTCCAGTGACCCGTGTTGACTGGGCCAGTTGGGAGAGCTTAAAGAAGGACTAGCACTTAGGGAATTGGACTTTGATTCACTTAGCAAAGTTTCCACCTAGATAATCACCGTGCCACTTTCGAAACTAGAGGACTCGAGTGATCATCATCGACTAGGCTCCCATCAGGACCAGAAGGGATGTTTAGAGGATCCAACAAGGGGTTTGTGGTCCTAACGACATCTAGTCCTGGCAGATCAACGTGTTAGCTTGAAAACTGCAGGACTCAAGTGATCATGATTGACTAGACCCCGTCAGCGAAACCAGCAGAAGCTCTCAGCATTTAGGGGCATTCGATCGATTGATCAAACGCGCCCCATCGCATCCCCTAAGTAAGTTGGAGGTTTGATGAATCGGTTGTCGGGATTTTCTATAGCCCTAAGCGGGGGACTAAGAAGACAAATCTTCGGCTGAACGACCTCCAGTACGAGGTAGACTCTTAGTGTGCATGAAGATAGAGGATCCTCCAAGGGACATGTAGCCCTAATGGCGCGAAAAGTTGAACTCGAAGCAATGCAACCTGGGGAATGCCGTTCGACTGAACGAAGACGCGACTGTGGTGGGGAGACCGTCACGTGGACACCATAACTCAAGGATTCGCAGGACTCCCGGTGTTCTGGACCAGGATCCAAAGCCTACAACCTGGCAGTGACGTCGATGCACATTTGCGCACGAATCTTCGCCTGGGCATGGGACTTTTTCGTCGGTAGCGCAACCTATCCGATGCAACCTGTGAGTAACATGGACCCGGCGGTCCCTTTGATCTTGCTAAAGCCCTTTGTTTCATTGGAGACATTCATTTCACGGTGTGGTCTCCCGCGACCAACCTTTGAGGTCCTGGGAGTATTTCTTGCGCGTGTTGGGAGCTCGAGTTTGCCGTAATTTATGCGGAATCTAAGTTTCGATTTAACATGGTGAATTGGACATAACAATGACAAATAGTTAAAGCAATGTTAATTTTTCTGAATGCTTTTACTGTGCTCGCTCTTTGATTATTTCGGTTCTCTTGTCGTGGCAGTTTTCAGCACAACCGTATTAAAAATGGAGCATAAGCAGCTTAGCAGACGTCTCCGCGAGGTGATTACTGTCAGTTACCCCAGAGACTTCCACATCCCATCGTCCTTATTTCATCCCGCTGACAAACTGGAACAACTTCCGGCACTTCCGTTCGTCGCCGAGAAATTCACCCCTCACCCACTTCCGTGACAATCGCGACGGGGGTGGCCGCGGGAATGGAGATTGCACGTTACCATTCGCTTTCGAAGAATCACCATCTCGCCCGAGCCATAATTTGCCAACCTTTTTTCTTTTCGATCCGCCACCGAAGTTGGAGCCACCCCTCTGAAAAAAAGTGACTTCCTCATGAAATATGCGAGGAAGGGTGAGAGCTATCTGAAAAGTATTTCAAGTTTTGAGTGATCCACGATTAATTTGAATTTTTTCCAAGGGATGAAGTTCGGGGAGGGGGTAACTCGAGAGTCGCAGATTATTTGAAAAATTTTATCACCTGGTTTGAAAAAGAAGCTATTTGTTCAAACTATCTTTTAATAATTCTCATCTTCGTTGAGATATTTTGGGAAAAATATATTTTCGTTGTAAAGGGGTTGGAAATTGTAGTTTTAAAATTGAATTACGGCGTCGATAAAAAATCGGGTTGCAGAGTGGCACGCATTGTAACGTTTTTTGCGGGATACTGCGAATCGCATGATACCGGTTAAGATGCAACCCCTCGCGCGAGTTGCGCTCGCGCGAGCAACAGATTGTTTCACACGTCGCAGAGGAAGTCTCGCGATAGAAGCAACGCGAAATGCATAAGCGTGGAAGGCTGACGTTCGAACAAAAGGAAAAACTAAATCGATCGTTCGTCGAGGCCATTTCGCGGGGGTGTGCAGGGGCGTAGGGGTGAAAAAGTGGAAAAAGTGCTACGTACGTACCTTCGGTCTCCTTCAAACTGCCACTACCCCCTCGTACAATTCACCGTGCTTGTCGGACGGAAAAAAATTCATTTTTAAAGAATTCTTCTTGAGCCAAGTTGTGTTTGGAATATACACCCTTAATAATATTTGGAATATACGGTTTCCATATAGCGGGACCTAATGTTTCGCTCAACACGGTTTCGATACAACAATTGAAATTCTACGCCCCGGGTCAAGATTGACCCGGTCACCGGCGTGAAAATAGCGATTGAAGGGATAAAGGCAGACTGAAACTTTGACATCCCCTCCCCCTGCCCCAACGATGACCGAATAATGATATTACAGTCGCAATTAAGCGGGCGAATTTGATGCGCCTCGTCGGGGAAAAGTTTTAATTAGCTGCATAAATTTTCGACAGCGCCGAACATCGGCGTCCCGCGCTTTGCGACGCGCAATTATCCCTGTGGAAATACGCCACTAGGATAATTTAGCCTAATCGGTGTCGTTATCGGCCATAGACGCGGCCCGATTTAACCCGGGATAATGATATCGCTTTTTCTGTTTCATTATTGTTTAAATCATTTGATTCAACCGTTTTTCTTCAATCTTCTCGAGGTCCGTTGTTGCAAGTTTGGTTACAAATGAAAATTAGCAACATTGCGCATGAAGTTCCCGTTGTTGGAAAATATTAAGAAGCATGGGGATATATGTTTATTTTATGGATGCATCAGGTGTACCAACAGCTTAGTTTTTTTTATCGATTCTACATTTATTTTTAAGTAGAAGATTGTTAAAAAGATGTTCTTTCTTTTTCCATGGAAATTTTTCACCATGTTAATATTACTGAAAGATATCGTTCTGTTTCTCCAGAATTGTTCACATTGTCTAGAATTGTTCATATTGTCAGAAAGATATCGTTCTTATTCTGTAATATTTTTCACCATCATTCCAAGCAACAATGTGGCACGAGAATTTTAATCAGTGAACCAAAAAATCATTTTTATAAAAATTTTGAAGCGAGGTATTTTATTTTCAACAAATTTTTTGGAACGTCTAACAACAACGCAGGTCGTTAAATATTCCCTACTCGACATCCTCCGCACCGTCGCAGAGTATCGCCGAAACATATTTCGGAATGTTCCGTGGGAGTTTGCATTTTCAGTCAAAACGGTTGTTATCCGTTTTCGCTGGAACGCTTTGAAAATTCCTGACCGTTTTCCAGTGCAACCATGCTCTCTTCAAGGGTGCATCGGACTGGTCGTTTGTCTCTTATCCTTTCGTGCTTAATAATGGATCGCGATGGCCCTCGGTTTGTTCTTGTAACTGCAAAGTATACCTTGTTACTTATGGGGGCACAATATGGCCGAAATGATCGAAATTTAATATCTGCAATACCAGCCCACACAAATCTATTATAAGCAAATAAACTCACACTACTAAATGAATAGTACAATTTTGCTATAAACTACATATCTAAGAAATTACTTTTTCAAAAATATTCCAAATTACATAATTCTATTACGTAATTTGCAAGTACACTTTCATCTGTTAGTAACTTGAAATATTGAATTTTACAGTTTTACCTACTTTGCGAGCCAGTTAAGAAATCGTCACAAAAATGACGTCAGCCATTTTGCTCTGGTAATGGGCAGTTCGGTGTTTGCCATTCTAATATTATCTCAAGATGCTGATCGTTTGCAAACGGAATGGCGGATTAAAATTGTGTCTGCCAGAGGTAAACAAAGTTGCGAAATGGTGGTCGATAAAGCACGTTTAAGGCAGCCCCGTTTGAGACAGTTTCCGCCGGAAGTTCCCTTGCACAGCACGTATGGTATAATGTCCTGCACTTGTAATGGATGCCGCTGATACGTCCCACGCGCGCGCGGCCAGGTATCGATGCTTTATTACACGCTGACATAATTATTTTCATTTGACATTAGCCATTAGCCGGCAATCGAATTACCCGACCGCACTGTCTTGCGCAAACTTGCCGGGAGCTAATGGTCCACGCTGTGGTCACTGTTTTTCTTCAGGATCCGTAGAACTTCTGTTCGAACCATGCACATTTTCCAATATTTTATTTGACCTTTTCTTCACACTTTATTTTACATTTCTCTGTACATTTTCTAGAACATATTTTATGTAAAATGTTACGCTGGTTAACACGGTTTATTCTATATTTTGCGTAGATCCCGCGAGAACACTTTTATGAAAAATTTTATATACATGCAAATGTATGTGTAGGTACGTATATAAAATATTGTTATTACGCAGCATTGGTGATAAATCATTTAACGAACTTGATCATCCAATATCAATTATGATATAATTGCTGTTAATTGTTTCCTTAGTTTAATGTTTGCCCCTAATTAAATTGCTAATAAGTTTGCAGTTTGTTACCAACTTTGACCCATTGTGTCGACGTGCAAGCAGAGAATAGTAAATTTAACAAGGAACGAGACCAAATTTGGAAACACCAAAATTAAAAAGTAATGGATACAGAATTATGCAACTTTGTTGACATTGCTTTGTGTTGATTATAAAATATAATTTTGGAATCGTGGAGATAATTTTCACAGTTTCTATGTATATGTGGAGATGATAAAATAACCAATTATAATTGAACGTGGTATTTTTCGGGAGAAATAAGCTGTCCAATTTTGAGGATGGCATTTTTGGGCATACATAGCTCGTTTGCGAAAGTTGGCGATAGAAACGGAGCACCTTGCTGTGTCGGTAGAGTGCAACATTAACTTTATGTGGAGTATAAAGCATGAAAGGGCGTCGCTTTATGGTCTTCGCTGGCACGAACCCGAGAAAGTACTCTTAATTACTACCACCATTGCTCACACAGCCCTGCAATCGAACGTCCTCTCTCATTTGCTTTGCCAGAAACCAGAACACCTTGCCGAGGATAATACAGCTAACAAGCATTTTTATTTTTAAAGCACAGTTTGACGGTCGAACAATCAATTCCAATTATACTTCACTTAAAATGTCGGCCATTAGAGTCCACACAAATTCCACTAAGGGAAACTCAATTATCCAACTGAAATTTCTCCTTGTTTTTCAATTTGTTTACTCTTTTCTGAATGAAAGTTATCAAAAAATTAGTTTTGTTTATGTTTCCATGAAGTATTAATCACGTGACGGTGAGCAATGTATTATTCACATTTTATCAAGATGGCAAAGCGTAGATTCAGCATACTTTCCTACCTTTTAGCGTGATTAAAATGGCGTGGGTGAACAATGGCGGCGAAATTTTTTCTTCGAAAGAAAATGTTGACTGTACATTTTAATAAAAATTTTACGCTGCAGAATGGACCACTGAACAATAGACACTCGAACTCCCATAAAACTAACATACTATGGTCCAATTTCGGCCAAAATTTTCTACAAAAAATAATTTTTATAAATCCAGTCTTGATAGAAATTGTCTCAAATGAGAAAGTATTTTGATTAAAAATTTCAACTAAAATTGCTCGCGAGAAACAATTTTTATAAGCCCAGCCTGGAAAGTTGTAAAAATTAGTTCAGTTTATAATTTTATATAAAATTTTATGTCAGAAACGATTTTTACAAATAATACAATCTAATGTCTGTCAGAATTGTTTTCAAACATACAGTGGACTCAATAAATACGTAAAATGTTTTGTTCCACTCCGCGGATAAGATGATCCCGATAAAAAATATGAACAAATAAATACAAAATGATCGATCAGGATTGCTCGGCGAGCTTCGTAAAACCGCGTCCAAGAGAGCAATTAATACAGAGAACCGTTGGAAAATCATCTATCATCCTTGGACGAAACTTTTCGAAGCAATATAATAGTTGAGCAGACTCAAGAGGGATCGCGTAATAGCAACCGTGTAGCACTTTATCGAACATAATTTCCGCGGGAATCGATGGGAAGTTTATGTTAAACTAGCCGCGGTAGTTCCGATTGAAGAATTCCCGAACGCACTTATAATACTTTGATCATGTTCCAGTTAAATGCCGTGCTCGGCGGGTAAAGTTGAACAAACACAGAGCAGAGAGGAAAAAAATCGGGGAGTGGGGGGTTGGGGGGGGGGGGGGGGGGGAGGAGGAGGAGGAGAAAAAAAAAAGAAGAAACGAACCGGGCAGACGGTGTTTTTAATCGTTCATTTGTACGCGTTCCAATTAGGGCGCGCACACACTGTTTTTTGTTTCTCGCACGGCCGCCATTTTCTCCGTTACGCCTCGGAAAGCTCGACAGGTTGTTTTAATTATCGATGGTTAGGTGATTAAAACGAGAAATATTATCTCACCGGGTCTCGAGGAGAGGAGCCGTTTTTATTTTGCCACGTGCAGGATTTTTTTGCGACATGCAAGGACACAGTAGGACACGTGCTAACAAAACCCACCTCGACTCACTCAGGATAAAAAATCGTGATCAAAACTAAAGTGATTGAATACAAACTTTTAAGTCGAGGGAGACCTTCATGGACCGTGAATCGAGATAGAAAAGTGAATTAATCCCACTTTTAAATTCTCTGACGTGGGGGGTGGGGGGTGGGGGAGTGTTTGAGAGGGAGGGAGCGGCGATTTTCAATTGTCCCGAGTTCCGGCTCGCTCAATTTGTCCGCGGAATAAATCAGATAAGGGAAAAGGGAGGCTCCGCCCCTCCTCCTCTCCCACGCGTTCCATTTCCCTGATATATATTTGACGACACATACAAATGTCCGTCTTCTTCATCGTTGCGGAGCGAGGGGGCAAGAGTTCGCGGGAGCCTTTCATCTCCAGCCGCATTTTCCGCGGCAATCAAACCCCTCGGTGCTGAACCAGTTTTCCCCGCGATTTTTCCGTTGCTGTCACACTGGCTAACAGACAGCCGATGGAAACGCGTGCACGTTTCCTTTAGTCACTTCGTCCGCCCCGGTCATTTTCTGGCCGAATGCCAGTAACAAAGCATCGGTTATCGCAATTAGAATCGGTTCGGTTTAACTCGGCTTCTGTGGTAAACTTTTCTTGAAAACTACCTAAGTACTCGTTGACACAGTGATAGCGTGTTTGACTGTCAATCCGTGGGCCGGAGTTCGAGTCCCGAACCTGACTTTTCCGATTTTCTCTGCTTTAGCCCACTAAAATATAGTATAATGTACTATATAGTATAATGTACTCGAATATAGTATATTACACTAGAATGTACTGGAATATAGTATATTACACTAGAATGTACTGGAATATAGTATATTACACTAGAATGTACTGGAATATAGTATATTACACTAGAATGTACTGGAATATAGTATATTACACTAGAATGTACTAGAATATAGTATATTACACTATAATTTACTCGAATATAGTATATTACACTAGAATGTACTGGAATATAGTATATTACACTAGAATGTACTAGAATATAGTATATTACACTATAATTTACTCGAATATAGTATATTACACTAGAATGTACTGGAATATAGTATATTATATAGTATATTATATAGTATATTATAGTAATGTTTCTTGGCATTTTCTAGAGTGCATTTTTTTAAATTACGCTATTTTGTACACAAACCAATTATGAAATATTGAACGTTGGTTTGTTCACTGTCTTTCGTTATCAAGTGCTGCGTGCTGCTATCTATTCATTGTCAAGTGCTGCGCCATGTTATTGAACTGAATTGACTGTGCCCGTTGTGTCAGAATCAGATTCAGTGGATCATTGTGCCAGCGAGAACGCGAAGACAGAGAGTTGGGCTAATTGCGATTCATCCACGACTAAGGAGGGATTTAATTAGGTGTCGCTGTTAATGAAACACGTGGCGTATCATCGGGAACAATCTGGGATCAGGATTCAAATAGAATTTCCAGGTTTCGGAAGCTGCGCGATTACTTCTTCCCACACATAAATTGTTAAACCCCGTCACGATCTCCGAAAAATTAATGGAGACGAACATTTCGTAATATCCGATTCTCTTTCACCCTTTGTAGCACGATGAAACGTTTAATGGGATATTTCATTTTGACAGAAGCAGTTCGTAAATGTTCACAAAGACGTTTGATTAAATTCTTACCAATTTTGTAATATAAAAGAACCGGTGCTACAATTTTTCAATCCAAATGGATTGGTACATAAAAATCTACAGGGATGTTTTACTATTTTTGCAATACGAAAATTCCAATAATAACAGCGTTTAAGTTAAATAAATGGAACCATAAAAATCTATAATGGCACTTAAGGCCATTCATAAATTTTTATTAATTTCACTATGGCAGTGCAGAAAAATGAATTCGTTGAAAATCTGTGGCCTGCAATAGCAACAAAAATTGATTTTATGGGAACAATAAGTTTACCAGAAAATGGCACTGACTGGCTCCATTAATATTTCGCGTAGAATTTTTCCACGATCATCATCGACAACTTATGATACTAACAACGTCCTGAATTCTCCCAGCGATGGATTAATAGCGTAGTTGGTTGTGTCAAATTACTATTGAATTATTAATAATCGTATTAGGAAAGAGAATGCCACGGTCCTCGTCGGAGAATGAGTTGAAAGCTTCGTGCTTTTCTGTTTGCGGTCCTGTCGATCAGAGAGATTCACAAGCGTCATGTTACCATTGTTCGAGGAAAATGTATATTCTCGTTCGAAAAAGAAATAAAACGTGGCAACTGGAATAAAACAAAACGGTACACGACAGAAAAATAGGCGAGCGATATCGACGACACGTGTTTCATGTGAAAAGCTCTTTTAAATTGTCTTCGTATACTGCCACTCTTTTCTCCTCGTTTTTTTTTTTGCCACGTAAACTGGAAATCCACCAACTTTTAATATCTGGGCATTTTTCAATATTTAACAGAGCCATAATAGAACCAATGAGAATTAGTAAAAATTAAAAGAAAAAATAAAAGCCTGTCAAAGAAATAAATATTTAGAAAAAATTCAATACAAAGAAACTTAGCGAGGCTCAGTGGATAAATATTTGGCAAAATTCAGTAAACAGACATTCCTCGAAATTCAACGACGGGAAACTAGTGAAAATTGAATTAATACAAACCTGTCCAACAACCAGATGCTTGTCAAAAAGCAATGAACTTGTCAAAGTTCAGCAACCAGAAATTTGTCAAAGTCCGCCGGTTCATTACGAGCGATAAAAGTTTGCAGTCGCGGGTCAACTTTGAAAATTATATCGCGCGAGAAATTTCCTTTTGGGGTCGAGCCAGTAATTTTACTGTTGACAAAAGTTTTCGAAAATTTGTAAAGTAACCTGGTTATTATTGACCGGACGGTTGTATTAATCTGTAAAGCGTATAAACATCTACGCGTTTCGAAATATTGCTACGTGCCTGTCACGCGAGTGATGTTTATTATTTATTTTATTTGTACAGCTGATCTCGTTTCGTGATTAATTTGCAACGGAAATTAGCGAGGCAAAACTCTCTGGAATCATCCGGGACGTCCGGATGTCGTCCTGGACGTTTACACGCGTCGGTCGGAGATCAAAAAGTTAATGAACAAATGCCTGGCACTGCTTCAAGCAAAAATGTGTAAAACAAACACTCGACAGCACTTTAAACATCGAAGTATCAAATACCAGGAAAATAATTTCGCAAAAATCTGAAGTACAAACGTTCAATTGATTATCGCTAATAAATATTGAAAATGTTGTTTGTCGACTCTCGTCGGGATCGAATTAAACGATTTACGAGCAAAAATATTTACGCGTTCGCAGGTTTACGGAAAAAATATTTTACTTCGCAGCGGCCGCGGGAGAAATATTTGAATCGAGTTCTCGTGAAAAGTTCTCTAAATAAAAAATACTGTTTGCCTATCGAGGTATAATAAAAATATGTTACTGTGCTAATACGAAACGTGATTCACTGTCAGCGACGGCCAAACGAAATTTTTTCCACGAATTATATTTTACGTACGTCGAAATTTTTTATTCATCGCGTGCCAGCCACTTCTGATCGCAATATCGTCGAATTAGCGACCGCCATTTTCCAATTTCGAGGCGGACTTCTCTGCTCTGTATCGTGTCGAAATTTTATAGAAAATACGTGGACAATATTTTATTTTGTTCGAGGCTGAATACATTTATTATTCACTTAACAAATTATTTTACCGTTCTAAAATTAAGAGTTATAAATAAATTTTGTAGAAATGCGAAAAAATTCGAGGACTCTCACTAAAGTAAATATTTAGCAATATTGTTTTTGATGTCTGCTTGAAGAAACATTTTGTATCTACAGTATGTGCTGCACGCGGTATACAAAAATTCAATTTTGAGTGAGACTTTTTTAATTTGTAAATATTTAGCAATATTTTTTTCGATAGAATGCTCTATGTCCGCTTGAAGAAACATTTTGTGCCTACCGTATGTGCTGCACGCGGTATATAAAAATTCAATTTTGGGTGAAACTGGTCCGTGAATTTTTGCTATTTTTTTTACCGATTCGTGCTAATTTGTTTCGCATGAAATAAATTTCGGTCGTGGGTGGTTCTCATGCGGCGTGGTAATTTCGTTTCCGGATCCGGCGTCCATTGGAATCACGGGTACCAGTGATCCCTTATCACGCGAATCATATTTATCGGTGGTTGCGGACTCTGAACGCCGGCCAATTCTATTTCTACGGTGTCAGGGCCGCTGATACTGAATTCTGTCAGGCGTACGGTTCAATTTGTCTTCGTCGACGGGGAACGTGATCGCGCAGCCCGCCGGATATTAGGATTCTAGCGCGTCCTTTCGGGACTGCGCCGTGGCAGCAGACTGTTGCGCTACCGTCGGCTGCTCGTCAAAGACCACCCACCACTCGGTCAACACAGAATTTTTGCTGGATCAACCGAGGTTCAATATTCATTGGTGACTACTTCTTTAGATAGTCACTTCTACAATCGAACACCTCGTTGCTCAATATTCATTTTGAAAGTTGGATTCTCGTTGCTGATACTTCGAACTCATTCCTAACACTATATCCATTAGCGACTGTCCACTTCGGAGTACTCTAAACCCTCTAGACTCCAACAATTGAGGGACTCGATCGATTTAAACCGCCCTCTTTCTATCTCCTCCCCTCGTTAATCTAAAAAGAAACATTTGACGTTCTCCAATCAATTAACGCCCCTTATCAGGCGTCGCATTCATTACCGGTCGACAGAGAGAGAGAGAGAGAGAGAGAGAGAGAGAGAGAGAGAGAGAGAGAGGGAGAGAGAGAGAGAGTCCCACTGTTCGATCATTGGCCCCTTCTCGCCATTGTTATCCTCGTCGACTAATTCAGTCGCGGCGCGTAGAAGAGGATCCCCTAAATCCCGAGATAACGAAAACGCTGAGTTCCCGGGGGCTAAATTTCCGGCCACCGCGGCACGGCGATAACGTATTCTCAGATTACGAAATTGCTTTATTGATCTTCCCGAGCACGTGTTTGCATCGTGCAAACCGTCCCGGGAAAAATTCCTCGAATTGATCTCTCGAAATTGAACTGTCCCGATGACTGTTCATCCGTCGCGAATTGTCGTTGGAATATTCAGCTCTCCCTTTATTGTCTCTCATTTCCTCCTTTCTCGTTCTCCCGGCGGCCGCCTTCAACAAGAGTCAAAGAATTCTATTTCATTATCTCAGAAGCAATTTCCATGTCGACGGTAATTAAAGTGGATTCGCAATTAAAATATCTCCTGTCTGTTAGGCGGGCTGTCCATTTCGATAGGTCTCCGGTTAAATTCATTTTCAGGCAATTATGTGCCCCGATTAGGTCTCCAGCTCATTCGGAAACGATAATGTCGTCCTAGAATCGATCGTTAGCAAGCCGTGAAATAAGAGCCACCCGGTATACACGCCCCCCTACGGTTTTCCTGCTTTTGTAATCATTTCTAACACCCTATCGGACTATTTTCTCTATTGGCTCGATTGGAGCGTGCTGGGTTTACTTTTGTGGACACACCCCCTCCTTCAAGCACGCCTTCTTTTATAGAAACGCCCCTGTCCCACCTTAGGCCCATCCCTCTCCCTTTGTCCCGCCCTTTCTCTTCCTTAACCCTTACCTTGCTTTAGCACAGCTCGTGCCTTAGCTCCGCCTTCGTCTTAGTCCTACCACTGCCTTAGCTCCTCCTTTATCTTAGCCCCGCCCTCTTCTTCCTTAGCCCTGCCCCTCTTTAGCCCTTTCTCTAATTCCTCTTCAAAATCGTAGACGTGACATGGTTTCATTAATTTGTGAAAATGAAAGTGAAAATTTGTTCAGTATTTTGTTATACATTATATTTTGACGTCATCTAAAAATTTCGAAAACACTCTCCAGTGCCAAGAGTTGATCAATGTCCAAACCACAAGGGGAATCCAGTCTCTGCCACAATCGATGTAAACATCTCTGCCATCCACCGCGATGAAAATCGTTTGAACTTTAGATTGCTATTTTCTCCCGAGACACGCCCACCGTTTTGCACGTGAACACAAGAGAGAACGAGTTTACTATGAAACATCTTAAAACAGAGGCTGAGGAGCTCCCAATTTTCGCGGCGTCTTCCCAGGAAGTTAATTCGCCGGTCCTCCCTTTTCGTGGACCGTGATTGTGTGTACAAGGTGTCCAAAAATATAGCATCAAACAAAACACACTCCTGACACAGGCATGCACTCGTAAATCAAAAAGTCTTTTATCATTTTAAAAATTGATATCTCATTTTTGAGATATTGGCAGTTGAACATTTTCTAGGACTTCCTTTTTGGGCCCCTTAATGCGGAAGTCTTACTTGAGGGCGTGCTCTCTGCTGTGACGGTCCTATTTGGGGGCGTGGCCCTCTGTCGCGAAAGCTATACTCGGGGGCGTGGCCTTCTGCTGCGAAAGCCTTACTTTAGGGTGTGATCATTTGTTTCCTGGCACCTCTTGGATGATCTAAAATTTTTAATTGCTAGCACGCGTTCACAGTCAGAGTATAGAGTACAGAACAGGCCTAGAAGACCTCTAATCTTCAACTATGAATATCTCAGAAACGAGGTTGCGTTTTAAAAAGCGGCAGAGCACTTTTCGATTCGTACGTTCATCAAGAATGTGTTTCACTCGACCACGTATTTTTAGGACACCTTGTGTGTTTAGAGTCGCGGCTCTAACGGTTCTGGTCGGCGACAAACAGCCCCGAGAGCGGAATAAATTATCCGAAAACATGAGGGAAGGGTGCAAACCCTCATCCCCTAGTTAATTTCATCCCACGCGATACGACCTCGGGTGTTCTTGCGGGGACACGAGCCTCCGAGACGATTTCCTTCGTCTGATTAAACCAGTCCATCTAATCTCCACCTAATGAAGTAGGGCCTCCTCCTAATGAGGTTAGGCTAGGGTCAGGATCAAAAGAGCGTCTCGTACATTAGACAAAGCGCGAGCGGTTTCTCCTGGTTGATCGTGGCTCGCTTTGACCTTTCGTTTCCTGCTTCACGGTTCTTTTAACTTCCCGTGCCGGATCTTGAAGCGCTTCTTAAGGCTCCGACGCGGTCCAATTACCACTTTCGGTTATACGGCAACGACAGTCGATTTCATTATGGCCGTCAGTGGCTCAGAGAGGAGCCTTCGCACTCCCCCTTACACCGCTTTCTTGCGGGCTCAGCGCTTCGTCTCCCTCCCCAGGGACTCCATCGCCCTCGGTATCTCTTTGTAATGGCCTTTGTAACTGTGCCACAGTACGGACGGACCAATCAGCACGCGGGGCTTTGTGTCTGAAATCGTAATGATGCTAAAAATCTGCGGTTCTGATGATTCTTGCTCATATAAGACAATTACAACGTTTTCCTTCCACAAATGGTAATCACTTAAACAAATTATACGCGCTCCACCACTCCTTCCCTTGTTCTTAGCACCGCCCCTGTCTTAGCCACGCCTCTGCCTTAGCCCCTCCCATACATTAACTCCACCTTTGCCTTAGCTCCTCCCATATATTAGCTCCGCCTTTACCTTAGCTCCTCCCATACATTAACTCCGCCTTGGCCTTAGCTCCCCCCATACATTAGCTCCGCCTTGGCCTTAGCTCCTCCCATACATTAGCTCCGCCTTTACCTGAGCTCCTCCCATACATTAGCTTCGCCTTGGCCTTAGCTCCTCCCATACATTAGCTCCGCCTTGGCCTTAGCTCCTTCCATACATTAGCTCCGCCTTGGCCTTAGCTCCTCCCATACATTAACTCCGCCTTAGCCTTAGCTCCTCCTCTGTCTTAGCCCCGCCTCTCCTCTACCTTCGCCACGCCCCTTCCTTAGCTCCACCCTTCCTCAAACCTTTTTCTAGTCGAGAAAAAATCCAAATTAATATCTGGGATTAGATTTGGCATAGAACTGCCAGCAAAGTGTCAGTGAAAGTTCTGACGCAGCAGTGGGCCCCGAATGCGGCGAGGGATTCCAGAAATAGGTTTAACCACACGCCTAATCGCGGCCAGTCGGGTCGATCAGTTTGTCGATCAGTTAGTCACGTGGTGATACAAGGCTGCGGGCATGTCCTGGCGTTCCCGGAGGATGCCTGTTGGCGACGCGACGATTAGTTGAATAAATATGAAGCGCGTACGTCGAACACATGCCGTAATTAGGATTCTCGACGGGAAGACATCGGAAGCCTCCCCCGTAAAGCGGGGAAGAAAATACAGGTGGCCGGACACGGTCCCGATCGATACGCAATTAACGTTCGAGGCGTGTGGGACAATATAGCCCGCCCCCGCGACGGGGGATAAATATTTGTCGGTATAAACAAACGCCTGCGACGCGTTTGATACATTTATTTTGGCCGCCGTGCCGCCGCCTCGTTTCTTTCGCGCCCACACGATTTCCCAGAATCATTCTCACCCCTTCGGTGCTTTCTCTGCTCTATCGCTTTCTGCATGTTAATTCGGCTGATATTACAGTCACCGTTGCAGAACGCGATGTAATTCCTACGGGAGCCGATTCACCATGGACAGCTGCCTCGAAAACGTGCTATACATTTTTCTCCTACGACGCTTCCCTCCCGAGTAAATCGGCTTTGAAAACAACACCCGCCTCAGTCGCTCAACGCGAGCGCTATTTTTGGTCACGATTTGCCGGAACACGACGGTATTTACCGGAAAATCGTGTTCTGTATTTTCCGTCGAGCTTCTCGCGAGGAATGTGCTAACATCAAAATTATCTCGATAAATTTATCCGCCAGCTATTTGTTCATTATTTTAAATAAATAAAATCAGCGCGGCAAAGATGAGACAGAGTTTTAGCGATACTGGACTTCCATTTCAAAGGAGAGCCTTCCGCAAAAGTTCGAGCACTTCGCACAGTATTTCGAGGCTCTTTATGAGACTGGCACGGTCGTTTTATCGAAAAACGAAGAAACAGAACCGCGCGCGCAGGATACCGTTGGGTAGACTCAGGCTATGTGTACGTGTGCACGCCCGTGTAATGCACGACCCTGCGGAGATGAAAAGGACACTTTCAAGTATCCGTAAAGCTGGGAACCCGGCGTAAGCGCACCTGTTGACTGAACACCCGGAATCAATACGTCTCCGCGTGGGTGGAAAAAAAGCAGAAACTTTCGAATCGGACCGCGTATGGATTCCGTGCTGGTCGTTGGAATCGCGAAGCTCTTTGATTTTTTTAGGCGACCTATCGCCGGTCAAATTCTATTTTCGCGAGCCCGACAGGTCTCATCGCGACGCGGCCGAATGATAGCTCTTCCTCGAATTGAAACGTTCGAAAACGAGTTGAACGATGACCTGGAATCCTTTTTCTATCTGTCTTCCGTTAGAATATTTTCACAGCGTTGAAACATATTTTTGTCACAGATTTATATTGCAAATCCGCCATTCTAACTGTCTGATCATCGAAGGATATTTCTACTTACGTTGTAATATTAAAGACATATTTTAAAAATTTTAAACCTACGCTAGAAGTGAATTTACGGTTCCAGTAGAAACGGACGGACATGGTCAGACAAGCTCGCAACAATAAATTTCCAATTTGAAACTCATGCTGGAAGTAAATTTACATTTCTAGTAGAAACGGACGGACATGGTCAGACAAGCTCGCAACAATACATTTCCAAGCCCGATTTTAAACTCATGTTGGAAGTAAATTTACGTTTCCAGTAGAAACGGACGGACATGGTCAGACAAGCTCGCAACAATGCATTTCCAAGCGCGGAAATCTTATACTCTCGAATATTCAGAGTTCATTAGAGCAAATTGCGCGCAGTACAAGTTAAAAAGAAGGAGAAATAATTCACAGTAGATACGGTCCGCCACGGTCAGACATTCTGCGGCTATCGGGCTCTGCTTTTGAGTGAAATGGTTCGTAAAGCGTATTTAATGTAGCTGAAAAACTGCCGGGTCAAATTAGCACAATTAAAAAATGGAGAAAGATCAGGGGTCGCTAGTGGAAGAGGACAGTCGTGATCAGACGCGACTCGCCCGACCATCGAGTTCCATTTCCCCGATAACGAATCATCCCGAAAACATTAATTTCGCCGTTTAAACGTGCTGCCGGAAGAAATTGACTTTGACGCATGAAAAACCGACCGGGCCACAAAGAGAAATATTAAAAACCATCTCCGCTCGCAATGCTAATTCTTTGAAGAGAGAGAGAGAGAGAGAGAGAGAGAGGGGGGAGGATGCTAGGTGAGGTTATTAATGTCGCGGTGAATCTAGTTATCGAACGAAGGAAGAAAATTGCCGTGGAAATTCCCGTGAAGCCGGCGCGTTTGCCGTCCTTAAAGCGGTACTTTGCTTGGCTTCTTTTTCTTTTAGCGGCTCTCTCGGCAGGCCAAGGCCTTGGCCGAGCACCTGACCTTTTTTTTACGCGAATGATTTTCTCAAACCCGGCGAAGAATCACGTCCCCGATGATATGGAATGAGGAGGCTCTCCCAAGGGCTTCTATTGATGACACAGGCCTCGGCAAACACAGAACGACCTTTTCGCGATCACGTGTTACGTAAACCGAACCTCTCCATTTCGCAGCATTACTTTCTAACCCATTTCCCCGTGTCGTTGGGCCAGCTTTCTCGGAATGCTTCATTCTAATGCGACCACTAATTTCATCGACCGCGCGCTCGCTGTCGTGCGATTTTTAAAACGCGGCGGCCTCAATTTTCACGGAAAAGTGAAAATAATAATTTATCCCCGCAATTTTGTTTTTAATTATTTCTTTATGAAACTTTTACCAACATACACCTCACGTTTCTCCGGTTAAAACGAGCCCAAACACGACATTAATCGGAGCACATTTGCTTTAGTAAAACAAATCAGAAAAACCTCGAAACGACAGTTCGGATAGTCGAGGTTCCACTGTATCGTGGATTAAGCGAGCAAACATGATTCGAATAGGGTCGTGTTGGGTATCGTTTTAATCGGGAAAGCGTCACGCGTATGTTGGTAAAGGTTTCACAGAATAATAAATATAAATTATAATTATAATATTTTCTAATTTTCTTTTTCTTCCAGTCTGTGGGAATCAAAGTGAGGGTGACCAACGAGGTGCCCATCACTACTGCAGAAGACACCGTCTCCAAAGATGCGGCACCGCCTTGGACGACGATGTCGGTCCCCAGAGGTCGAACTACACCCCCGACCCCGACAAACCAACCCCAACCCCAGTACTTGTCGCCGCACGTTTCTCAAGGGCGGAACTCCCTAGGCTCCGCGAACGGTAAACTTCAATCTTCCTTTGCGCATACAATCTCGTTGAATCATTGTCGTGCATCAGAAGATTGCATATACCGGACCATAATGCCGTTCTATCGAAATACGTCGCACAATACGATTCGGAATTTCGCGGGAATTACCTGTAGGATTTAGCCGCGGCCCACACGGCATTTTCTAAACCCTGATTCCGCTGAATCGTTATCAAATTAATACCGAACCGTAAAATCCCGGTGTTATACATATTTAGTAACTTATAATACTTCAATCTATTATCAGACAATTATCGTTGAAATCTTTTACGCAGAGTCGCAGGTATCCCAGGAAATTCGATCTATTAAAAGAAAGGTGGATTCTCGTCCCGTTATTCGTAATTGCGAGCAGCGAGGTTCGTTAATTCTTTTCCCCAGGGGCACGTCTCGAAACGGGAAGTTCCATTCGAAAAAGTGCGAGCTCGACGGCTGATTTAATTTGACAGATAATGAAGATCGAAGGCGATTTTCCACGGACGAATGTTAGATTTCTACGGGAATCCTTCGAACGCACGATATTCGCCTGGGAAACCGCGCGTGTCGAATCTGGCGAGGGTAGGCGCGTATGAATAAAACAGGCAGCGAAACTGAGATGCCACGTGTAACTACCCTGTGGGACTCCACCCGCTCGAATTTCACCGTCATTATGGTCCCCGGTTGGCAATCCGTTCGAATTGATTCCTGTTCCCCCCTGAAACCCTGCCTGGGGGCTCGGCATTACCCAATCTCTGGAGATGGCACGGGGCTCCCGCAGAGTCACGTACACCTCTTACGCGAATCGTTGTTACAGATTATACGTCACGCAGAAGACGGCCAGTGACACTCCGCATTGGCCCGCGTCTTCCCAGCAAGAGTACGTCCGCCCCGACCACCACCACCGACGGGGAATGGCCAGCACACGGGTAAGTGGCGATTCTTTTCTTTTACCCCGGGGCGAAATCGATTTTCTGCCCGAAACAGAGCCATTTTAATTCACTCGGCTCGTAAAGAACTCTAATCAACGCGACAGCAGTTACTGTCACGTTTAAGCCGGCTACGATCGTTTGCTGAGTTTGTACAGATCGTCCCAGGAGTATTACATAGCACCTCGCAAAGATTCAAGCATCTTGTTATCTCAACAAATAGGAACATTCCAGTTTTGTCAATGACAGCATTTATCTTGTCTTGTGTGCTCCATGTAAAGATCTGCAGACAAGACAGTCGTCAAGGTAAAACCCTGCATTAGATTCGATAAGGTGGAACCCTGCATGTACATTGTGCAATCGGTAAGATAGGACTCTACATTTTTACGTGTCTTTTCCGTGTACTTGACAAGAAACGAGGAAATCTGTGATATGTCCTCGGATTCGCGTGATTTTTGGTATCGGTAAGATAGGAACCTGCATTCGACTCGATAACGTAGAAACCTGCATTACATTGTGCAGCTAGTAAGATAGGAATCTGTATCAAACCGTGCAGTCGGTAAGACAGGACCCTGCATTTTGGCGAGCTTTTCTGTGTTCGTTAAGGGACGACGGGAAACGAGGAATTCTGTGATATGTCCTCAGATTCGTCTAATTTTTAAAATCGGTAAGACAGGAACCTGCATTTTGCGACAGTTCACAGTCGATACTGTCGGTTTTCATTGCAGAGAATGAGTAGGACTGTGGGTAAGGTAGGAAATTTGAATGTTTGATCCGACTGAGTTGGAAAATAAGAGGTCCGAGCTAGTTATCGACTTGTAGGTCGACGTATTTCGCTACGACGGAGGCGGAGGTCGTCAGGACGACGGCGTCGCGGCGCCGCCACCCCTCGTGGTTCCCCCGTTTCGCAGGTTTTGTTGTGACCGCGACGGCTTTGTCGACAGTCGCGCGTGATTGCGGCCGAGCAGTGCGGATTTAAGATTGCTGCCGTTTCCCTTCCTCGGGAACTATCGCGTGTGCCGCACCTTCGATCGTTCCCTCGGTTCCCAAGCATTAGGGGAGCAATTGTTCGCCAGCCGCTGTGCGCCTCGAGCCACACACACGGACTCCGTGAAAAATAGAAAAATTCTCCGGGATTATTTTTTACCGTAACTTCGCAACAAAACGAGTGTTCCAGACGGTGAAAAGTTGTGCGTGCGACAGGGGGTGTGTGGGCGTCTCGGGCGTTCAAATTTTCGCGAGACACGTGTTTGCGGCGTGAGCCGAACACAGAGTCCCACTCGAAACGAGTTCAACAAGATTTTCACGGCGTCCTCGAACGATGTGTCCCAACTCAGGATGGACTCAACAGAAACTAAACGGTGTCGAAGTCGGGCTCGCCCGTTGGTTTGAAAGGTGCGGGAGGTTCTAGGGTAAAACTTTCCATCGTCGTCGTGCGGTTATGCGGATATCATCGGCGAGAGGACATCGGTGAACGCTTCCCGAAGAACTCAATACGGAACTGTGTGTACACGGTGCGAGCAAACGTTGACCAGGATCGGATCAAGGATTTACGAGGGTCGTTCGTCATCGTCGAGGGGGCGCGCCGCCGGGAAAATGTGTGTGCCAGGTGTGAAGTCGATGGTGGGCCCACTGAGTGTGGGATGAACGTCAGTTTAATGGGCGCAACGGACGGAGACAGGGGCAACGAGGACTTAGGTAAATCGCGTTCGGCTCCCAGATGGGGAAGCTTCGGTGTTCCCAGCCACTCCCCTCAATCTTTTAATTTCAACAAACAATCGCTAAAAGTACAATTGTACCATCGATCGATCATTGCAGTCCGCGTATCAAAAAATTGATCGTATCTAATTTTTAGGGGATTTCAGGGTTGTTGGAAGTTTGACAAGGCTTCCGCTCGTGAAACGTCCACCTTTCGGCTACCTGTTGAGAAAGTTTGACGACTGGACAGGTGGACTAGGGCGCCGGCCGATTTGAAATATTAAATGCCAATCAGCTTAACGCTCGCTGATCCATCCGCGGATCATCGGGAATCCCGTTTCCGGTCACGATTGATCAGATCAGCTGATCCGACGGGGGGAGAGGTGGGAGAACTTGTTGCGAGGGAATGCCGAAATTTCCCTTTCCCCCGGCCGCCGCGTCGTTGAGTAATCTCGATGCCCTCGACGGATTTGTCGATGCCTCGAAGACCTGCAGTAGACGTGGAGAGAGAACACAACGGTGCGCTCGCAAAGCGCGTCATGTTATGAAATCTGCATTTGTCGGGCTTTCGACGGTCTGGCTAACACGCCACGAGCTCTCAGCGTTCGGTAAAACAGCATCGAACCTTCGAAAACTCTCCCTTTCTTTTTTGTTGACGTGCCAGCCCCAGAGTCCAGCTGAACAAATCGAACGTCGATATTTTCTCCAAAGAACCACCTAAAATCCCCATGGGGCTAGCCCTTTTTGCTGCCCGGACATGGTTTTCTTGTGTGCCATGCGTGAATGTTTAATTGGTGGTGTGTCTGACCCCATACAGTCTGCTTCTACTGTCCAATATTATACGGTGTAATTTCTATATTTTGTTCATGAGAAAATTGGAAATATTTTACAGTGAATATATCGATTGTCAAAAGTGGATACATAAGTTCGTGTCTGACCACATACAGTCTGTTTCTACTGTCCAATATTATACGCTGTAATTTCTATATTTTGTTCACGAGAAAATTGGAAATATTTTACAGTGAATATATTGATTGTCAAAAGTGGATACATAAGTTCGTGTCTGACCACATACAGTCCGTTTCTACTTGCCCCGACGTTATGCCCAATAAATGCAATACTTCACAACTAGGAAGCTGTCACTAACGAGTCCGAGTCCAGTTAAAAGGATCAAAGAGCCGCGTGTTCTTCAATCAACCAATTAAAATGGTTGACGGTAGTCTTTCTACGTGGGACGAGCCGATTTTCTGCTGATATTCCGGTAAATTGAATTTGTGCCCTTTTTCATAGCTCACGATTCAAAAACCGATTGGTCAGAGTCTTTTGAGGATGCAGGCGCGGTGAATATTCATCGCGTTACATATTCATTTAAAATTGATCCGGCCGGATTTCGAGGTTCGAAAGTGCTCGCGCCCTCGGAAAATGCTCGGACCTGGATCCAAAAAAGTGTGAGCGATTTCCGAGGGATTTTGTGCAAAGCGAGCACTGTTTACTGGTCGCGCATTCCCCCGAATATACTTGTTGAATTGTGTTACTGCTTCCTACACCGGCGCAAACCCGTGACGTTGTTTTCCAATTTTTTTTTGGTCGATGTGACTTTTGTGTAACAAAATAAAATATTCATTTCTTTGATACCAGAAATATGGAATGTTATACAGAAGAACTCTGGGATAAGAGGAATATTTAATTTCTTAATTAAGTTAATTTAATTTTTTCCGCAAATATAGTAAAATTTGTCCTCGCTACTTTGTTTTTAATTGTTTCCTTATGAAACTTTTATCAACATACACCTCAAGTTTCTCCGGTTAAAACGAGCCCAAACACGACATCACTTGGAGCACATTTGCTTTAGTAAAACGATTCAGAAAAACCTCCAACCGACGGTTCGGATAGTCAAGGTTCCACTGTATCGTGGATTAAGCGAGCAAACATGATTCGAACGGGGTCGTGTTGGGTATCATTTTAACCGGGAAAACGTGAGGAATATGTTGGTGAAAGTATCATAAAAAAATACGTGGAAAACAAAAAAGTTTTGCCACGAAGTTTTAAATTTTATTTGAACTTCCCCTTTATTTTTACGTTATTAGCCAGGGATTCAGTGATCATGTTCATGATTTTCTGACTCCGATTTCTAAAGCAGAAACGATTGCGTTAAGGTTATCGTGTTCCACCGAAGAAAAAGTCGACGATTGAGGTCGACGGTCGGGCAATTAACTGATCAAAGCGTGGAAATTAATGTTCCCAACAGCGTGTGTGTGTGTGTATGGATGTTGCATTCGATCGGCTGATACGACGGCCGACATTAGGCTGTGTTATGCTCTTAAAATTTATCGAGCCATCCAGTGGCGGTGCACAAAGCTTGTCGTGTTCCACTAACACAAGTGTCTCGACTCGACGAGCTTTGGACCGAGTGTTCTCCTGCACACCTGCACGCTCGAAAAATACAATTTCTTTCCCATCGAACCGTGCGCGCGTCCCGGTGACTAATACTAGTATGCACCTGTCCGAAGAAAGTTATGGCAAAACATTTCTCTTCGAAATTTGATCCTGGTCCTCTCAGACCAAAAATAATTAATCCGAAAATATATCTAGCAGATTCTCAGTCAATAACTGACTTCAAATTTTTCTGTTACGTTTACAAAAATATTTTGTCCACGATCAAATTGGCGAATAAAAATTAAAAATTATTGTTTCAGTAGTAAACTTGTTTTTACTCTTTCCTTTATTCAGGAAAAATGTTGAGTTTTCAGCATTTAATAAACATTGCAGAATGGTTCCACGTAATTTTGTAGACAGATCCAATAAATTTTAGAAATTATTCGAACCCTCTTCGACAACTTTTCTATTACGGAGGGGGTTGTAAATGTTTATAACCTGAAGTGGGAGTTCGAGCAAAGTAAAAATGGCTTTGGAAATGATTTTCAAGGTCGGTGGTTTTCCCAGGGCGGCGATTCTTTGTCGAGGGGTCGGTCCAATATTTCCTCATTAATTATACGAAGTTTTTTCCGCGTTTCTCCCGTGCTGAGAATTATGGCTCGGCACTTCGTTGTTGTTATGGCCGGCGATATTAATGTACTCGGGCCTCCCCGATTTGTTACACGCGCCAGCCGCGTCTTTTTCTGTCGGAACGCGTGCCAGACACCGATCGGTGGCTCCGTTGACAAAATAATTGGACGGTGAAATTTACAACGTTCCACGAGGGAGTTCCCCGAGGCGAAGTCTATTACGATTTAGACGAGTTAGTTCTACATGAAAAAGGAGAGTTGCCGAGTTGCCTGTTTCATCCAGTTCGCCGGCGACCGGCATTGTTTAAGCGGATACTCTGTTTCGTTCCATTGGTTAACCAATTTTTCGGTATTTTTTTTCGGAAGAACTGTACAACGTTTTGCATTACGATTTTACACACACACACGTTTACGGGCATTCGAAGTACATGCAGTATTTTTTCCGAGCAGAAATAATCAAAATTGCGTGAGTTACGTAATTTTTTATAGAGCATGTTTCGACTGTTTCGTACACGAGAGGTCTGGAGATATTTAACAATTTTTTCCAGGAGAACCATTAAACATTTTGTAGTAGGATTTTGTACAAGCATTTACGGGTATTCGAAGTACATACAGTATTTTTTCCAAGCAGAAATAATCAAAATTGCGTGAGTTACATAATTTATTATAGAGCATGTTTCGACTGCTTCGTACAGGAGAGGTCGCTCCGGGCGACTGGAGATGTTTAAAAATTTTTTTCAGGAGAACCATTAAAAATTTTGTAATAATATTTTGCGCAAACATTTACGGGTATTCGAAGTACATACAGTATTTTTTTCAAGCAGAAACAATCAAAATTGCGTGAGTCATAATTAACCTTAAACATCCCCCACCATGTTGACCGAGTCCAAGGGCGGGAAAGTGTACGTGATTCAAATTTTATGTCTGTGTTTAAGAAATATTTCTGGCACAGTGTTTTGGATTTTGTTTTAAAATAATTTTACGTGATTAATGCTCGGACCTAACCCACATGCACCTAACCTAGATCTGTCACAGAGTATTATAGCAGGATCACGGAGGTTAGGTCGAATTTTCAGGGACTGGACGTGAATTTTGCGTTAGTGTTGGCACAAGAGGAATACCATTTACACTGCGAGCTGGATCGTTGGTGCAAATCAGGCCTAAAGATAGCTCGGTTGATTCTTGTTCACGCGACCGGTGCACGTTTCGCTCTAAAAATGTTTGCGTTATCTTATTCTTGTTATCGCGTGTCGGCTGTTTAACGAACACCCCTGTTTATTGCACTGATAAACCGGCAATCACGATGCAACATCCGGGGCAGAAATGGAACTGAAATTTACTGCCAACTTTTTTACCAACAAATACTCCAAAAAAAAAAAAAAATTGCAGACCTCATTAGTAAATATAAAAGAACTCAATAAAATTTCCACCCTTCTAAAAAAACATCCACAAATTTGTAAATTTATAATTCCACCCTCAAGAAAATTTCAAATTTCTAATTAGAAATTTTAATACATCCAGAATTTTTCCCAGTAGATGCACAGTGATAAAAATGAATTTTTCTGTCTGTAAAACATGCACAACTCCATGACACAGACACTAACTTTTCCAATATAAAAGTTGCCGAATCAAAAAGGATTATTTAGTAAATGGTCCTTTTGAAATTAATACGGCTTATAATGCAAGGCAGCTTAATTGAAATGCATTTGGCGCAGTATTTAATTAGAAACGAGTGATCACTTTTTCGCAAGAAAAATACTACGTTCGTTCGTGGGGGTGGTTTTGATATTTCAAATTGAACAAAATGAAAGAGAAGTTACGAATGGTTTTTTCTGTCTCTGTTTCTGCGGGTATTGATATTCGTAAGCAAACCTAACGCGAAGAGAAACTTGCCGGCTCTAAAATCTTCTCCATCCCCTGAAATCGAGTTTTCCAGATTGCACCCCACGACAGGCTGCGTGTGCATATCGATTCCGAGACTGTGTGTCCCGGGAAACTTTCTTATGCGCGGATTTTTAAAATAGATTATGCATCCGGGTCCTCGGATGGTCTGTTAAAGTCACGGTTGATTCATGGAGCCTGACGTTGACGTATGAAAGCGCGCGGATGCTGAACAGTCTCTTTTTTTGCCGTACGTAAACGTTCACCGTAAAATTATAATACCGGATTCCGTTTTCCAGAAATTGTTTGGAAATATTCGCCCCGATTTTCCGCGATCCGACCTACAGAAAATACAGAACGCGAGAAAACAGTCGACACCTGTTTCCACCAGTCGTTTCTGTGGGGTGAAAACAACCCTTAAACTTGGGGGGTGTAAAATATATATATTTTTATTTATCTCGAAAAATATTAATTTTAACGGAGAAGTTTACACCCATGAATTGTGTATTTTTCAACACTGAATTCGTTCATGTAAACGGATGTTCAAAAAAATCGTTTGTTTATAAAGTATACTCAAAAAGGAACATCCGATTTGTAGTAATGTTTTTCGACGCGCCTGAAGGATTTTTGAAGTTTGTTTTTTAAGAATGAAGGAGAGAGGACCGAGTTCACTTAGGTGAAAATTTTCAATTACGCACTTGGAAATTTTTGAAAATGAGCGCTCATGGAGTAAAGTTGAAAAATTCTCTCTGGTATCAGCGGTGTCCGTTCCCACGACCCCGGGGCCTCGTTTGTTATTCCACTTTTGAAAGTAGACTGCGAGCATCTATGCAAATCCGTTCTATAACAGGTTAATTTGAAAAAAAATTGGAATTTACCAGTAGCACGCTTGGGGAAGATACACAAAGGGAACACCGAAAATATGAAAAATCAACGTCATCCTAAAATACAAATCGATACACAAATTATATAAGAATGTTCCGTAAAAATTCTAAAACTAAAAATACATTTAAAAAATCAATTGTACGTGTATTTGTTTTATATTGGTATTTTAATAAAGATTAATTTAAAGGTCGGGAATGACGTGGGAAATATTATTTGAATTCGTAACGTTGATTTAAAATTGTGGTGACATATTTGTACACCGTGCTGAAACAGCATGGTTCGAGAATTAGTATCGAGCAATCGTAAAGTAAGTAGTCAACGAGAAATCGCGTGTCGGCTGATCATTCGTCGCGGGTATCGCGGTTCTGGATATGTGAGAACTCGAAAACGCGTGGAATTACCCTGCGGTGGTATACGACCAAGGACGTTTCCGGTTCGCAAATGTCGATTTTATGCAACCTACCTTCCCGAAGTGACGGGCTATCGGCAACTGCGTTGTCCGGGCATCATAGTCTTCGCAGACATTAAAGCAATTATTCCTGCAAACATTCCAAATTAATTTTCCCGAACCCCAACTCGCTCATTAAATAATATACAATTGCAGCCCTCACGCCACAAATCACCCAATAATGCTAAAAAAAAAAAAAACGCGTTCAAACAAATTTTTTGGGAAATACTATAGCGTTGGTCTCGGTATATTGAAGATGAATTTATTTGTATAGATAGAAATGGATTGCGCGGTTTTTATATTTAATATCAAATATACAAAGTCTGATCATACACTGTCCATTTCTACTTTGTGTAATTGTATATTCATTTCTGTATATTTCTACAAAAAAATTAGTTCGTGTATCGAACAGTATTAATTCGATTGGCTGCGTGGCTCACCACATACTCTCTGTTTTTACTCTGTGTAGTTTTATATTCTCCAAAAACAAACAAAAAATGCAAATATCACTGCGGCATTGAAGGATAACAATGGAATCGACTGTGTGTCTGACCACGTATTATCCGATTCTACTCCGTTGCTTCAAGGCTCACTTATTGATTAGTTTAATATGTATAGAATGTTCTATTCGTCTGTAAGAAGTGTAAATTAATTATCTAGTCTGTGTGTTTATAATTAATAACGCAATTTACTGGCGAGCCAACCACCTACAGTCTGTTACTACTTTGTCGTGTATTTGCGGTCCACTAATTTTGCATTCCTGAATGTTGCAGTTCACAAGAAAATTAGGGAAGCCACATAGATCCGTGCAACAGTTAATTAGTTGTATGCTTGATCCGCATGTTTCTACTGTCTGACCATACAGGATCTGTTTCTGCTGTCTGACCATAGCTGTCTGTTTCTACTTTGGTCGAAATTAGAGTCCTGTAAATTCGATAAAATTAGTATTTCTTTAGGAGAAAATGGAAAAAGCTATTTTCTCTAACAGAGTACAATTTGTTTATTGAATAGCAATGAGTTTACATCCTGTCTGAAACTAATTTCCTAAACACATACAATAAATTACAAAAATTAGTTGTACACTCTCCGACAACTTTTCAACAATTTCAACACGATGTTACATTTGTATCAATGCGTCCATCAAACAGCAATAATTAATTTACGGCCAGTCTGATCGTACAACGTATTTTTCCACTTATTGATTTTTTATTGGAACGAACCGGAATAACGAGCATACAATTCTTGCTGTTCGAATTTTTGTAATTCCGGAGCAGCTTTTTGTGTTTTCCGAGCTGGCGGCCGTGGCAAATGATAGACAAAATGTTCCAGTCGAACAATAGTCGATAATGGTGCCGATGTAATGGGCTTTCCGACTGGCCGGGTCATTTGCGAGTTCAATTAAAATCTGACAGTACGGTTGGCACCGGATTATCGGCTACGGGGGAAATAAAAGATCACTCCACCGTATCCTTGCGAACACCGTAACCAGAGCGACGCGGAGGAACGGTCATCCCAATTATCGATTTCCACCACTGTAAAAGTGATTCGGTCCCCGATTTTATTGCGCCCGGTTTTACTGACCTGCATTTAATCGGGAATGAGCCCCGACGGTGATACGGCCGGATTAAGACATTGCTCGAGGATCTGTTACACACGAATGAGATTAGGTTTGCCCTCAATATCGAGACCGTGCCATTTCCAGCCGGAGAATTTCGCTCAGGGAACACTTTTGGCGAACCCTGGAATTCCTTCGCCTTTTCTCCGCTCACTTATCGTCCTATTTCACTTGCTTTTGATATCACAATTTTTATGTAATTCTCTTACGACACCGATGTGTATAGAATCACTTAAAAAATCAGAAATGGGTCTTTTGATTTGCTTTCTCACTTGTAAATGCAGTTTTGAGTGTGTATTTATAAAAATTGTAAATCAATTTTTTGGCTGTATACGCAGTTCGGAATGTGTCTGACCAAAGGCAGTCTCTTTCCACTTACTATATACATGTCTGATATTGATAATTTTGAGTGCGTATTTATAAAAATTGTAAATAAATTTTTTGGTTGTAGACGCAGTTGGGACTGTGTCTGAGCAAAGGCAGTCTGTTCCCACTTATTGTATACATGTTATTTCAATTTATGGTGGAAGCAGGAACGTTTATGTTGTATGTGGAATCGACAGAAATTGGACGGTTGTTTCCTCGGTGCTCAGAACCGAGAAAGAATTCTGTCTGATTGAACACTGTCTATTACTACTTGATCTCATTTGTTCCCCTTCGTTCCTGGCATTTCTCTTATTAGGATCTAATCACAGAAACAGGAACACAACCTTTAAAGTTCTTCTGTATTTCCCTGCAGTAATCTCTGCAACGTGTCTGACTGCACGGTGTCCGCTATCACTTACATTCGCTGTTCCCTCTTGAATATTAAATTTGCTGGGAAATTACTTATCAGAGTGGCTCGGATCTCATGAAAATTAAATATGAAATGTGAAATGAAAATATTCAAATATCTAATTCTGATCTTGAAAAGTAAACATTAATAATCTCTATGAAATTAAAATGATATTTCACTTGAATAACTCCAAACAATTACGGTGCTTTCGAGCAGCTTCTAAACGAGTTTAATGGTTTCGAGGACTAATGGGAGAGCTCGTTTGTCACGCCGAGACTATCCGAGGTCGCTTCATTCGAATTCCAGAAATTTCTATTTTCGAAAATCTCGATGTCCTCATCGTTCATGCTGGAGGGTCAGCAAACGGCGAGAGAACCCAAGGCATCTGCGCGATGACATCGACATCGCGGGCTGAAATCATTTCCAAGACGACTATTTCGAGCAATCAAGGGATTCCGATCGATCGCATTAATTGGTTTCTCCGTCGCGTGTGTCCGTACAACCTATTTTTTTTCCCCCACGTTCGAATCCTTTGTACCGTCGCGAATGGGGAATAGGTCACTAACGACATCTCGTTAGAAACTTTCTTTACAGAAGAAACACTGGTATTTTTATCCGATACTTCCAGGAGGAGTTGCTCCTTGGAACTCATTCTCAAATGGGAGCTTTTTTAGGGAACCGTATGGATTTGTGATTGCAAGCACCTTTCTGAAGTCATTCGGGCATTCGTCAGGAGAAATCTAAAAATACAGACCTACTACACACATAAGATCCTCTATCACGATACGGAAGCAAAAGCATATCGATACATTTGAAAAAATGGAGGTGACCTTCAAATGTCCTTCGTACCTTGCAATTTTATTTCAGCAAATATTTCTGTGAAAATAGTTTCGAAGATATCTGAGCTGCTAATAGGTATTGCCCCACCCTGTATATGTAACACAATTGTGCTTGTACTTGAGGTAACCCAGTGACACCAAACTACATCAAACATAAAACAATAACCCCAAAACAAAAAGTGCCTGACCAATACCAAAGTCAGGAATATTTTCTGACCCACCCCCTCTTCGGCAAAAATTAATATTCACCACCACCCCTCCTAAATGGCAAACCCAGCACAACAATACTTAACCAAAAACAGCCATGCTTAGCCCCGTCTTCTACTACCCGTCTCACAAACACTGCTCCGTCTCCAGTCACTAATTCACCCTGAGGAAAAATCAACGTGCGTCGGATCTTAGAGTCGGACCCAGTGTTTACCGACCATCCCCTAATTTACGCCCACGCTAATTCCCCTCGCCGCCAACTGGCCGGTTACGTCACCGCTGAATAGACCCTGGCTAGCCCCACGATCTCCCACCAGACAGGGTGACTTTGTAGAAGAAAATGTGTTACGCACGGAAAAGTCGTCGCGACGCTGTCGAGCAAAAAAAAAAAAAAAGAAAAATTTACACGGCTACTATAAAAAGCCTCGAGTGATCGCGATCCTGCGTGTCTGTGCGTGTGCATTGTGCTGTCTTCGCGTAGGAGGGACGTTGAGGGTATGGGGGTGGATTCTGCGAAAGGGGAGGACTCTTATATACGGTCGCTTGGGGGAGGCTTTTAAGCTTCGTACACACGTGCTGTTTGCTCGAGGGACGAGGGAACGGTGTCCGGGAGAGGGACGAAAGGGGAGGGTGACAAAACCCTGAAGAACGATTGATGATGGCCGACGGGAAAGATGGCGCGAGCCCCGCGGTAACGGACGACAGATATTTGCGCTCCCCGTGTAGTTTCCGGCCGGTTTAACGACTTTCGCCCAGTTTCCTTTCCGATGCCCGGCCAACGCCTATCGTTCCGCTTCATCTCTTGCGAGATGTCCTCTTTGACATCTCCCCCCCCCCCCTCCCCGCATCATGTGCTCGGGAAAATTAAGTGGAACCTGGGAAACGTTTTATGTCCTTATTCGTCCCTCGAAATGTCCGTCAGTTATTTTCTGGGCGCTCTAATTTGTCCCTGAAATAGATTCCACCGTGGTGAGAGCAGTGACGAGGCAGTGGAGTAGACCTGTATTTAGTCGGACATGCCAGGTATTTTCTGTACGAGGCCAGCCAGGGCGAAGAATTTAAGTAGAATCAGTACTTTAAGTGCAGACTGGTCGATCAGTGTGACATTCACAGTAAATTCAGTCTGAGGACTGTCAAATTGACAAGTAGATTATGTTTGTTGCGAGATCGGCACACTGTGGATTTTATGCGTTTATAAAATTGTGTAGCTGCAAATTTGAGACAACGGATGTTACCATACCGAGCACAAAATGGAATTGGTATACGTTGTTTTATAAAAATCAGAAGACCCGACGGAAATATATTTCGTGAGTAGTACGAGTCAGTGTGTGGAGAGGCAAGAAATTTGCTTAACTTAGAACGCAAAATTCGTGGGCTTTTTCAGCTGATCATAAATACGGAACGGTGTTAAGACACCGGCCACTAATCTTGACGCTTCGATAATTAAGCGGTGGTGATTGATATTAATGGTTGCTCACCCTAAATAACTCGTACGGTGCGTGATGGTGCAAATCGACGAAGGGTGGATGATGTAAGATTAATTCGAGGATTCATTATGAACGGTAAGAGTGATTTGCGATTTCCGTGAATCGGTGATGCGCAACGCTTATTATTTATTTCTCGGTAACTGCTGCAAATTCAACGAAAGAACCCTCGGTTCTCTGTACAATTAGTGGTGAATAATCAGCCGCGAGATAATCGTGAAATAACGTGAAATAATAATTCCGGCAACAATAATTACGCACTCGACGAGAAATTCTGTAATATCGAATCGCCGCTAATTAAGGAACACCGCGCGAAGGAGGCGAAAGAACCGGCAATAATCAGATCACTGACCAAGAATAATTCGTCGACGTAATTCGTTTACACGGACGTTTCTATTTAGCTCGTAGCAGCGTGCTGCTCTAGCGGATATCTTTAATTAACATCAGCCTGCAGTATCGCTAATTGCGTCGGGTCACGTTGTCATTTTTACGGCGCTCTACAGGATGCTGAATTCTAATATTCAATTTTCCTGTCCGGAACGAGTAAATTCATAATTATACGAAATTTTAAGGGTGGATATTGCACAGAAAAAAAAAATAAGAAGAAATTTTTCTGTTCACCAAACCGAGTAGTCTTTTATTTAAAAACTTTGTTAACGTGGAATTTTTGTTTTTATTGCTATTTTGGCCTGAAATGATTACGATCAAGTGATCCACGTGCATGATAAGTTCCCTATCTGGCAAAAGGAACGAGGACCTCCGCCATTAGAACCCGTTATATTTGACATTTTCGCCACTATCGCTTGATGACAATCTATTGGAAGGAAATGGCCTGCTAGGGAGGCTATTTCGCTAACTACGCCAGATAATATTATCAGCGAACCATCTGAGACGTTGTCGTCCCAGTTCGCCGTCAGAGTGTTACGAAATTAATGAATTTCGATTACCGTTGACAACGTTAACATTGATGATTTCTTTCACCATTCCTGTGACTGTCTTCCGGTACTCACAAGCAACTCTGTATTCTACCTATACTATTCTTTTTTAAATATACACTGTCAGGGGGAGCCAATTAAGTTTTACACATTTTTTCCCACACACGATTCTACAACAAATAAATTAATTTCTGTACCTCTCAAATTGGCGTGTTTCTACAATTCGGACAGTTAGGCTTGTCGTCTTAGGAGGTCCCCTTTAATCGGCGTAAACTTTCGAACATCGTGGGACAGCTTGAAAACATCGAATCGGCAACACCTTATGAAAAACGAGATCGGGATCTGGCTTTGACGTGGGGGGAAAAAAAGAAAAGTGAAATCAAAGTATTTTGCGACCCACTTTGTGTCGCCGTCGCTGTCGCCGTCGCCTTCAATCTGGATCACCATTGAAAAGTTCCCAGGCCACGGTGTAAACTTTCCGGTTTATTTCAATGTCGAGCGCACTCGGTCGCGTCGGCCACGCTTATACCTGCTCACGATACTGTCAATCAGTGCTCCTAACCTTTCCGTGAGAAATGAAAATTCGTGTGGCCCGAATAGTCCACACACACACACACACGCACACATACACACGACGCAGATTTCCAGTTGAATAATTAAATAACGATCGTTCTGTTTCGACGTGCCACCGTAAAAAGCCATCCGAAATTGCCAACACGCTTCTCGATTAAATATTCAACCCTGCAAAAACGGATTCGAAGCATTTCGCTCTTCGTATATTTTATTCAGCTTCATTCGAAGGAAATTTCTCTTTTTATTCAGTCTGTAGATTTCATGCGACATTATTAAAACGCTGCAAAAATGACTGTCGAACGATTATTCAAATCGTTCCATTAACGGGCCACTTTTAGATCAGGCAAGTAGAACAAGTATGTCTCAGGGTAGACTAGTCGAATAAGTCTAGCTTGGTCAGAGAAGTAGAACAAGTCTTGCACCGATCAGACAAGTAGAACAAGTCTTGCTCCGATCAGACAAGTAGAACAAGTCTTGCTCCGATCAGACAAGTAGAACGAACATTGCTCTGGTCAGGCAAGTAGAACGAATCTTGCTCTAATCGGACAGGTCGCTCAGACCCGAAAATGGAATTTTTGCTGACTTGTGAATGAAGTATATTATAATCAGGCAAGTGATTAATTAACTAAATGATAATGCATTGTGAACGATGTACGGACCGTTTATTACTGAATTATTCTCCTTGAAAGGACAACTTGAAAGAGATTTACGTAACGCTGTATCTCCGACGCGTTTGTCGGGCATGATTCGTGTCGCAATAATACCTCTACGATCGCAATAATGATCCTAGTGGTAGCACGTAATCATTCAGAGTGCGTACGCGTTGGGTAACATGGTGTCGCAGCGAACGGTTATAAATACAACAGTCGTGGCGACTGTTCGATTCATTCAGACATCATTCTTGCAATCAGCGGTGCGCTGATGAAATACATTCCGATCATTAATAGAGTACAAATTGCACAATTTGACAGGGCTTAGTGCCGCCGGGGATTGGTGATAGAGTAAACAAATGGGCCTGATTGATTGCCGGAGTTGATCGGTGTGCCCATTAAGCAATGAACAATGACGCGAATCAATAACAAACGATCGCGATAGTATTTCCGGAAACATTTCTGCTTAGACGAGGGATAGTAGAATCAATAGTAGCACGAACCTGTGTGTGATCGGACATGAATAAAGTATTAATGTCTCGCGCTGACCAAAGGCGAAAGAAAGTTCATTTCAGTGGTATTAACTTTTACATGGCCGGACGTAAGTAAATTACAATTATCCGACGCTGAACAAAGGCGAAAGCAAATTAATTTCAGTGGAATTAACCTGTACGTAGTCGGACGTCAGTGAAATATAATTAGCTAGGGACGGAACCAGTTATAATGAGAATGTTCTTTAATATTAATACCGTTCACTTTGACAGAAATAATTTATTTTCTACAGAAAAGTGTATAAATGTCAAGTATGTTTGGACAGACGCCAGAATTTTTTTATGATATTATTGGGGAAGTCTGTAGCAGCAGAACACAATGAATCTACGACGAAGGGTGTGCACCCCAACTGAGGGCATCTCTGAGTGATCTCCCGACAAGGACAAGACAGTGTGCGCTTCATTTTTTTTTCATGAAATTGAAAAACACGTTTACTGCTGCGCATTTGATTTCCCGAGGGGTTGTCACTTGAGGGACCGCGTGTCTCACCAGGGGGAATATCGTCCCCTTCGCGTCCTGCCGAGGCAAATGTCCTGTGAAAGCACCGGAAGTTGGATGGGGGATGATGTCGCGTCACGATACTCCTACATAGGCATGAATAAGTGGCCCCTGGTGGTAATAATACCCCCGAGGGTTGTTCAACCTCGGAAAATTCTAATCCAAACACGTTCGTCATATTTTTAAATAACACTGAATATTATACTACGCTATTCAGAATTTTATACGGTCCCTTGAAACTTGCTGTACTTTATTCGGAATTTTTTAAAGAATGCAGAATTTCACCCCCCATTTTGCCTCTCTTCTGAACTTGATATTTTCTACATTTTGTACTTTTTGCAGTCTCTTCTTTATGATCTTCCTTGTTAGAACACGATACGTTTCAATCTCATCCCTCTGTGTACTTAACTGTCTTTGTATGTACCCACGCAGTGACATTTTCTCAGGGATCCTTCGAAGGAACGATAGTAGATCATAAAGGAAATCGTATATCTTCCAAGTGCAATTTGTGTGAGCTACAATCTGATGTTTTCAAACCGAGAAGCCTGTCTGACTACACGCAGGAGAAATCTACTTACGGGAAAAATCTTCGTCATTCACTCGCTCGATAATTCATATCAATTCTTGCCGTTGACTTCTCGTGCCGTTTTCATAAATTGTCTGATCACGTACAGGCGGAATCTACTTATACAGAAATGTATTAAGCTTGTTATAAATAAATTTAACGAGACAGGCTCAAAGGAGACGAGTTAGAAATACTAATGGATTATAAATTGACCTTTTTTTAAGGAGGAAATAATGCCTGACTATGTGTAGGGTAATTCTACTTACACTGAAGCGTATCGAGCGCATAAATAAATTTAAGGTTCTAAAAATTCATAGCTTGGTCGTATATGGTTCCACAAAATATAGCACATGGTTCAACTGTCTTCGGCTTTGTTACGTTGCCGAATCATTACCCAGCAAACTCGGTCCACGAGTTGCGTCAGGATTCAGTTCCACAACGCAGATCAGTGCTTTGACTTATTACGGCACCAGGTTTACTCTGATGTTGACATGATTTGCTGGGTCACGTTCGAGTAGGTTCCAAACTCGATTTCCTCCGAGGTTTCGTTAGCCCTCGGTGGCCAATCCCGAAGTTACCTCCGAAAAATAACACAGACATCATCCTCTTTGTATTCGATTGACTCTACAAACTTGAAAATACATGAAAAATGGTTTATCCGGCTGTTCACGGTCCTATTCTACTTCCCCGAGCCAAAAAACTCACTTGGCTGACCGTAGCTTGACTTGTACTACTTAATCGAAGACATTATTCGTTGAATACGTCTCTCCCTGCGATTTGCAAACGTACGAAAGCCATTTGTTTCGCTGTAAGCAGTTTTATTCTGCTTTTCTGAACACAAAATCACCCCTCGTCTGACCAAATCTCGACCTATTCCACTCAAATCGGCTAATTTCTTAAGCCCACGTTCTCGTTCTAGCGTTTCGTCACCGTCGGAGCTTCCAATTCCAAAAAGTAGCGCAAGTACCAGCCCTGTTGGCATAATTACAGCAATTATGTTGAATTAAATATCTTTCGCGTCGGCGCCTAGCGCTGGTCCACGAGTTTTATACCGCGTTCATTTAATTAACACCGGTCGAGCCGAACAACCCGTTCCCAAGCTCGCGGGACGTGTCTTCCCGTTTTTCATTCCGCACAGTTTGAAAAATAATGCCTGGGCCGTGATAGAGTACGCGGGGAGTAATTAATTTTTTTTCCTGTTCCTCCCCCCCTCCCTATTTGAAATACTTTCCACCGACGCGCGTCGGTCCGACTTAAATTCCATCGCGTTGGATTTTAAGCGAATACTTGGAACGCGGCGGCCCCCTCATCGTCCGTGACTGAATTTTCCGATTCAAACTTGCTCGGCGATTTTTAATGCGACGCGAATTCGTCGATATCGGCCAACAATTCCGAAGAATGAAGCCCCGCTTCCATAGCTTGTCCCTAAAAGATCGGAATACAGGATAACTTCCATTTATCAATCGGGAAAATATCTCCTGGCAAAAGTAAATTAAAAATATTATCCTCCTTCCGTTACCATTCGCGTTCCGTTTTCATTAAAAGTTGTACACATAGCATTCACGCAAAACGAAACTTGTTTTCCATCGTTTCATTCGCCTCCGGGATTTTCGAACAGATTATACTCTCGGGCTGCGTTAGAGCAGTATTTTTCCTCAAGGTCACACCAAGGTCATTGAACGTCAAAATGTATTTATTGTACGCACCAGTCGTAATTTTGATTATTGTGTAACTATCGCGAAATTGTATCGTTCTGTTAAACAAAACACATCGACGACCTTGAAGTCGACCTTGAGAAAAATTTTCTGCTTATCGCAACGTCTCTTTGAATCGAAGGAGGCTCCTGTCTGGTATTTTTTCACACTATTGAAGATGTCGGGTTGAGAAATCGCGAGAAATACGCAAGGGGCTGCCAGCTATATCGTACACCGTGTATATTCAATTTCGCTAAAAGGGTGATGTATCCTCGGCATCCATGTATCATCCGAGATTGCCTTCCGAATGTATCGTCGAACGCTAATGGCGCGAAAGCGGAATCGGAGACGCGGGAACGAAAACATTTATACGGGGGAAGCATCAGCTGGCCTGACTAATTACGGAGGCACTGTCAGTTATACGTGTTAACGGGAAACACGTAACAGGAGATGAACGGTCGCGAGCACCCCTCGATGGCCGTTGGAAAGTTCTCCAGGCTCACGGAAACGTTCGCGGTCGAATTTCCTTCGGAAAATTGCTTGTCTGGCTCTTCCCAACCTGTAAAAACTTGGAGGAAATTAACGGGACTAACTTTGCCAGTCATCGTGCCCCTCGTGACTAGAAGCTTCTTCGATCTCATTGCAGTGATTGCTGGGAAACTCTCCACTTGCAGTCCGAATTCTAATTTATTAACGACACGGACACGTGCTGGTAGTGGTTTATCGATTTGGAATAATTTTGTTCTTATTAAGTAGCACGAGTCAAGCTACGGTCAGCCAAGGGAGATTTTCTGTTCAGAGAACTGGAGTACGATAATCAGTCAGAGCAGGACCAAACCAGCCAGACGCTTTATCGATTTGGAATAATTTTTTTCTCATTAAGTAGTACGAGTCAAGCTACGGTCAGCCAAGGGAGATTTTCTGTTCAGAGAACTGGAGTACGATAATCAGTCGGAGCAACCAGTCAGGACCAAACCAGCTGGATACTTTACCGATTTGGAATAATTTTTTTCTCATTAAGTAGTACGAGTCAAGCTACGGTCAGCCAAGGGAGATTTTCTGTTCAGTGAACTAGAGTACGATAATCAGTCGGAGCAACCAGTCAGGACCAAACCTGCCAGACGCAAACCTAAATGAGTATAGCGTGCGTGTGTGCGAAGCTGGCGTGCCATGCGTGAAATTGTGCCGTGAAATGAGCCAGAGCATTTCGAAATGGCAGGGAGCAGAATGGAAAATGAAACGAAAGTGTGTCCCGCGACGAAATCATTGAAATGGCGTTGGCTCGATCGAGTGTTCGTCACGGTGACGAATCGAATATTCACGCCGTCTAATTTCTCACATCGGAAATCAAGCCGATGTACTCGACCGAGAAACCCCGGCTGCGGTGTTCTCAAATCGATTCGCGAGCAGTCGATGCGGAAGTCACTTCGGAATTGTTAATTAACGCGCCGCTGGGGCCGCGACCTGTGCAACAGCGGTGTACGGACAAAGGTCCGTTACGAGTGGAGCAGGGGGGGGGGCAGGATGAGAGAATGAGGGAGATGGAAAATAACTTCGAGGGGGGTTGGGGGATGAAGGTCGATGGATGAGAGAAAAACTCGACGCCCTCGTTTAACCTCGCGCGCTCCGCGGAAAAGAAGGTCGCCCGATATTTAGAGACTCGGGTATGCAAAGTGATTGCTCGAGGTCCCGGAGCCCGAGCTGTTGTCGTTGAGGATAGGAGAACGTCTCGAGCATCCTCCCCGGCCGTCCCCAATGGAGCAGAGTCGCCAGACGTGCTCTCAAAGTTCGCATCAGTTGGATTCGTTGCGATTGTCTGATCAGTGACGGTCTTATTCCACTGGGTAGGCGGTTTTAAGACCCGTTCCACGGGAACTCAGAAACTCGTCCGACTGACTGAACATTTACTCACTCAATTTTCAATCAACAACTGCTTCTTGATGCGACCCGTTCACACCTCCGAACTCTAACCCGTTAATTGGGGAGCTACGGAAAATGAAGAAACTTTGTTCGCGTGTAGAGTACTTCATCCAGCACGGAACTGTATTTTTCTTTTCGTTATGGCATGATTTCGGAGGCGGGACCAGCCCTCAAAGGGAATGACGAATGTCCTCGCATGTGGGATAACGAGGTAAAAAGCTGAAACAAAAATTGCATTTTATATTTACAAAACGGTACGCAAGTAATTTTCGAGAAGAGCTTTTCGGTTTGCGCCTGCTTGCACCCGTGAAAATCGCGTCGGTACGTTCCGCAAATTAATGCAGAGATAATTCAAAATAATCTCACTCGTATTACATACATATTTTATATGAACTGGATTTCGAAAATGTTCTGGTCAGCTTCGTGCACCCTTTCGCCATGAAGAAGTAGTTCATGTAGCAGCATAGTTGTTCAACACTAGACCCAGTATGCCAACAAGTTAAGTATCCCTGGCGCAACTTGGAGAAAGATATTGGAAGAGTTGCTTGTCTGACGAGAAGAGGACCTATTCCACTGAATTGAACAACAAAGAAATGATTCCTGCGAAGGCATGAAGAATGATTTGTACATTATATATTTGTACTATATAGATCATATTCTAGTTTCCTGAACATAAAATCTCACATGGCTGACCATAGCTTGACTCGCACTACTTGGTTGAAAGGACAAAGTTATTGTGTGTTTAAATCGACTTGTAGGGTTACGAAAGGTCTTTCGTCCGACTATAAACAGTCCCATTCTACTTCCGAGAAGACAGAAACAACCCTCGTCCGACCAAATCTCGATCCATTCTACTTAAACCGTCCAATTTCCTAAGCCAACCAAGAGATATGCGAACTCTAACAGCTTGTTTCGGTGTTCCGCGTGCAGTTCACTATAGCGACAGACGATTACGGCTCGCATGGCTTCATAGGCTGCCGAAACGCCGCGTTGCACATGAACTTTCATCGGCGTTACGCGCTCCTTAATTAACTTACGCTCGACGGCGTAATGAATGCGTGTAATCATGAATCGTGATTGAAGCTCTACAAGGCCGGTGTCCAATATGCTCGGCCGTGTTACAGAACCGTGTTCGCCGAAGTGAATCATGGGAACGAGCGGTGACCGTTTGAGAGAGACGGAGCATACGAGGCCAGTTTACGTAATTAAGTTAGACATCTTCCGTGAAAGTGGTTTGCGTTACACGTACGAGACGCGACGAGTCGTTTGGGCAAACATAGCGTTCGTGGGCTCCGGATGGCACTTATGGTCGCCGCGTTAACGCAACGCCGACGCCACGAAGGCCGGAGAAACGTTACGCCGTCCCATAAGTCCTGTAAATTTTGGTACGCGAACTTTAAGCTAAAAATAAAATAATCCTTGCATTTACTTTGAATCGCTGATAGCATTTTTTTATTGTTTTCAATGATTTGAAAATTCTTTTATTTCGTTTCGAAATTTTTGTAACTTGCAGAATGATGAAAAGTCAAGTGGCTGATTATATCTGTCCTGTTCTACCTCCTTGAACACAAAATCTCACTTGGCTGACCATAGCCCGACTTGTACCACTTAATTAAAACAACAAACCGTTGTACTTAGAATATGTTTGTCCTTGCGAGTTGCAGAGGTATGAAAGGTCACTTGTCTGACTGTAAACAGTCCCATTCTACTTCCCCGAACTTTTTAAATAGACATTATTGTCCTAGTGGCTCTGTATGCACGTGTCAGCCAGGGTGCATCTCGAAGTGCATAGAGGGAGGTTGGTATAAAAATGTGACATAAATAAAATAAAAACGTTTAACATATTATGTGCCATAGGAACGACATGATGCATGGGATGGGCTAATAATTGCTGGCAGATCGTCTGGCTTCATTGAATTCGAGGGGAGTTTCGATCAATTGGCCCTAATCGATCCACCGAAAATTCGATTGCCTCGGCTCATTATCTGTTAGGGGATGAGTTGAGTGTGGGAAAAGTTGCACGACCACCATGGGAATAGTCGTTACTCCCATGTCGAATCTTAAAGAGCTCGAGAGCCTCGAAAACAATTCCCATCTTTCCGGAACTTGCTCGCATTGTTCCGCGAAGAATCGGCCCTTTCTTTCCGCTTAATTAATTAGATTAATCGAAGCTTTGTAACAAAAGCAAGACGGGATTCGACAGGCATCGAATTTCACGTTTCGTCGGCCGTTCCAGCGGAACGTTTTTCCCTGACGGAAAATCCAATTTCTGTCCGACCTTTTTCAAATTTTGATACGATATTCTATGCATCAATGGCTCTCACAGGTTCCACGGTATACACTTTTGTTCTTCGCAGTGTTGTTTTTTTTTTGTCATCGCGAACAACCGAACAATTTGCAACTTTCCGAGCTTTAAAGGCGCGCCTTGTTGTCAACTTTTTATTCGGGCGATTCTTTGTGCTACCAGCGACCATGCAGCTTCAGAATCCGTTGAATTGTTCCATTTTTCATCGAGCATTTTTCGGTAAAACCACGCACTGTCAAATAAAAAATAGAAAAGCCGTTTCAATGTTAACGAAAGAATTAGCATACACTCTTCAAAAGTAGCTTTATCAACTGCAAAGGGTCTCGTACTTTTATTTGTTCTATTCCCCGAGAAAGAAATTTTCAAATATCGCTCAATTTCTCGGCCGGTTGCGTCAGAATGGTGGCATAAGCGTTTCAGGATGCTAAAGGCTGAGTCACTCCATTGGCAGACAGTGTTAGGCACGTAATCTATTTACGTAAAACATCCGAGAGGTGTCGTCTTCCGTTCGCGTTGGCTGCGACGAAACAAAAGAAACCCGGGAACGATTGTTGTGCGTCTCGAGAGCGTTTGAGCTCTTCCGCTTTAACGCAGCACTCGATTCAGCTTATCCTTTCCGAAGGAACGTTGTTTGCCGTTGCTCCGTAGCTAGCAGACCCGAACATTGTGCAACGGCACGGACTCGCCGCGCTATATTTTGCCTATTGTTTGCCGTTTCGAAGCTTCGTATACTTGCGTGGCACCTCGCACGCAATCCCGAAGCCGGAGGCCCGCGCTATTTGCGTTCGCCCGTGTCAGAATAACTCGACCTAATTAATATTTAACTGCCCGGATATCCGGGGGTCTAATGCACTATTGCCCTAATCCATATCACATTGCGTTGACGTAGCCTAGAACTGCACACAGCGATCACTCAAACCTGTAGCTCTCGCGGATCCCCCCGGGTTCGAGCTAGCCTAATTTGCATCTGACCGCTGCTGGAATCATCTTAACAAATTTAATTCATTAACCAGCGATCCTCGTCAAAACCAGAAGCTAAACACGCTGAGGCGGCCATTGTTCCGGAAATCGAACGTTAATTGATACAAAGCTGATCTGAGGAAGAAGAAAAACTATAGTCTTATCTGTGCCAATTCCATTAGAAAATGTTTAAATAATATTTTTTTATACGCCCTAGTTATGCGAGTGTTCAAAACTTTACGATAGATCCCATTGGACAACTTGTTTCAGTTTTGGTCGACCTGTACTACTTATTCGACCAGTGAACGACCTTACTACTTAATATTGACTTGGTAGCAACCTACACTACTTCTGCAACAAACGATTTATCCATACTACTTTCCCCACGAAGACTGTTCGCCTGGCCCGTGGATGATCTATACTACTTGCCTGACTAATGACTGATTTGTATTACCGTGGGACGAGAGACCATTCAGCGTACGCTCGTGCAACAGTTACTGCTTTCGAGAGTCGGTACGACGAAAGAAAAATTCCTATCCGAGTTTTTGCTGTCGCTCGGTCGAAGGGATGCCGACGTTTCCAGGAAGACGAGGGTGGCTCGGCGCAAAACACGAGCAACGGGAGTGCCACGGTAAATCTTCTTTCAGCCGGAGAGCCCTCGGGACGTATTCCGTGCTTTATCGCCTCTTTTTCTGCATAACAGTAATACGTAATTAAGAAACTTCCAGATCGAGTTCCCCTTGCCGGCATGATTAAGTGAGCCCCGTGAAAAGATCGTCTGCTCGTATTTTTCCCCCCTTCAACCCCCGGCCCTCCGGATAAAATTCGACGATTACGCAATTCGCGAAATGAAGTTGCTCGGACTGAAAAATTGCCGGCCGTTCACGGAGCTTTCGTCGACATAGAGGAATAGCCCGGGTCGACACCTGCCAGCGAGATCGATAGCCCTCCAACTTTTCCTGCTCCTCGCGTCGGTCTGCGGACCGCAGGAGGGGGGTTGAACGAACTCGTCCGCCGTTTCTTTCCCTTGCTCGCGGTCGGTTCGTGTCCCGAGGCGGAAAGACACGGGGGATGCCGGTTCTCGTCTTCGTGACGGCTCGTGCGAACCTTTTGCCGGCTCAGGCCCCGTTGATGAACGGCCGCCGAGCGCGAAACGAGATTCGCCGAAACGAGGGTGAAGTTGCCCCGGAATTTGGTAAGATAATTTGTCAGGCGAACGCTCGCCGAAAGACTCGGGATTATTGTGGATGGCCGGCAACCGGTGGACACGGTGTTCGCAGACAGAGAGAAATAAGGGAGTCCGGTTCTCTCGTCGACTAATTCCCCAGGAGCCGGAACAGACCGTAGCTTAGGAAATACGACGGCACTTCCGCCGAAAAATCTCCTATTACATTTCGGCGAAGTGTACAGGTTGTTTCTGGAGGAAGAAGAATGGTACAGCCAGTTTCTGTACTCGGAGAAGCAGTGTGGATCTGCCACAAGTCAGACGGCAGTAGTACAGATCAGTCACCAGTCAGGCAGCAATTGCATTGGGCCAGATTACTAGTAGCACAGGTAGTACAGGTCCCTCACTAATCAGACAGTAGTAGTACAGGTCCCTCACTAATCGGACAGTAATAGTACAGGTCCGTCACTAATCAGACAATAGTAGTATAGGTCACTCACTAGTCAGGCACTAGTGGTACAGATCAGCCAGTATTGAGACGAGTACGATAGGTCAGCCACTCATCAGACAGCTGTAGAATCAGACCAAGGAAAGCAAATCCGCGAATAATCTCACCAGTGGAATAAAATGAGCTTCCTGAGACGAATACTATCCGCATACCTACCTAAAATATTACGTATATTGGCCGTCTAATCACGGGAATATCGCGTTCATTTGTTCTCCGAGATTTCCGAGCAGAAACGTGACCAATTTGAATATGCGGTGGAAGGAGGTCGTCGTTGTTATCATTTCCCCGGGAGTCCCCATCGGCGGTGCGGGGGCTAAAGAAAGAATGGTGTCAGTGTAAGACGGCTAGAATGCTGATTAGAAGCGGCTGAGAAAGGAATCGTTGGACCTTGAAACGTCGCGTCGCCACGCTGTTCCTCGTCGCCCTCATACCTCGTTCCGTGCTGTCCTCCTTTCGTACGAAAAGAAGATAAGTCGTTCCAGCATTTCTAAATGGAACCGGTGGCAGGGCGTGTGGGGAACTGACTGACTCCGTAGGCGAGGGGTAGCAGCCAGGACGACTTCCTCAAATCGTTCCCTTAGGCCTGAGATCAGGGTTCAATCGTCCGTCCTATTCGTCACCGGGCCATGCATTTAAACTGCGTGTTTTCCACGGTCGTCCCGGAGACAATGTTGCCGTTCCAGAGTCCCATAGTCGCGCGGGAAGTCTTTCATCTTTTGGAATCGTTGGATGTTCTATGGCACCCGGCTGCCGGGAGGAATGAATATTCGCCTATGCAAATCCGACGAGGTTAAGGTCGGCATTCGCCGACAGAAATTCACCGGCGACAGTCTGTGACACATCGGGACTTCGAGAAAGAAATTTACAATGCAAACAGGAATTCGCGTGCGTACCGTACATGCATCCCCACAGTACGGAGCCCCTCGAACGGCATAATCGTCCCAGACATCGTGGAACGTGCTCGTTATCGCGCCGCATCGACGTTCGAGTGTTTGCCACCCTTTATACCAGTCCTCGATGCCGGTGTGTTCCTCTCGGGGGAAGATAGCGCCGTTGGTAAACGACGAAACGATCGACTGTATTTCGATTACAGTTATTATTGACCCGGCTAATTGATCGATATCAAACTGCTATTGCGCGAACTTTCTCCCTTATCGGCGAAGTGGACGCCATCAAACTCCGTCCGAACGTAATTCCAATTATCTCTCGCTCGGCGGAGGTCTGCTGTAGTCAGCTACGAATAATCTCTATTTCATCATCGAGGATTTATGCGGTCTGAGGCTCGGAGCGCTGAAAATTATCCCAGTGTGTCTGCTTCAACTCGGCGAGAAGCAAATTCATCGTTTCCCCGCGGGAGAGTTGCTCGTTCAACACGGCTTCACTTTTACTTCGTAGTACTTAAACGGGAGACACGACTCTCCTTCCTTAATGAATAAACTGTGGCAATTCCGCGTGCCCGGAACGACCAGGGAATTGTTCAACGTGATTATCCTTCCCACGCATTTAATCCGTCCAAACATATACCACGATTTGTTGCGTCAAAAAACCAACCGAGAAATTCAAGTTCGTGTGTAGAGCATGGTCTAGAAAGGCCCTGAATTCATTGTCTGACCAGATCCTGACTCGTACTACCTGTCTGACCAGACCCTATCCATATTACTTGTCTGACTGGATCCTGTCTCGTACTACCTGTCTGACCAGATCCTGACTCGTACTACCTGTCTGACCAGATCGTGACTCGTACTACCTGTCTGACCAGACCCTATTCATATTAGTTGTCTGACTGGATCCTGCCTCGTACTACTTGTCTGACCAGATCGTGACTCGTACTACCTGTCGGACCAGATCCTGACTCGTACTACCTGTCTGACCAGATCTTGACTCGTACTACCTGTCTGACCAGATTCTATTCATATTAATTGTCTGACTGGTTCCTGCCTCGTACCACTTGTCCGACTGGATCCTGCCTCGTACTACTTGCCTGACTGGATCGTATTCATACTACTTATGTAACTCGATACTGCTCCTACTACTGGTCTGACTGGACCTATCTCATACTACTGATTAATCAGTCACTGTCTCATTCCACTGTCTCCCCAGTGCGTGACCCGTACTACTGCCTCATGAATGACTGATCCATACCACTGTGTGACCAATGACTGTGCTGGTGATTTGTATTATTTTAGTGCTGATATTTTTTCTCCTATATCAGATTCTGCTAATAAAGTTTGCGAATAAATTCGGTCTTTCTCTTTCGAGTGTTCCTTTCCGCTCACAGAGTCTTAGATGTGGAACAGGACATCATGCTCCTCGTCCACTCGGTCTGTCGGTTGACTCGATATCCGTCGCTATTAAATTTTCCCGCAATTTTTCGGACGAGATTAAATCTGTTGCCGTACAGCGTTAGACCAACCCTTTGGCGAAATTATTTTTCAAGTAATGAATCACCGCCGATGAAACGCCGCAATAAAGACCCACCTAAAGCCCCGACAGCGGCCTCTACACGGCGCCCTCATAAAATCCTCAGGTTTACGAGGTAGAGGCTCTTCCCTCCAATGTTTATTCCGTTGCCTCGGGAACTCTTTTTTTCTCAGCCACACACACACAGTATCTTCAACATCCTGCGGCTTTCTCTTCGACGAAGGCAATTCCCCGGGAAAAAACTTGCTCCCTTTTTCACCTTGCAGCATTCTCCGTCTTCGCTGATGCTGAAGACTCGCGTTTACACATTTTCCGTTGAGAGCCAGCTCCGCAATTATCGAGTCAGCTGTACCGTTCCGAATCTAGTCCGTTGAACCTGGCCATCGGCAGAAGCTCAATGGAATTGTTACGCGAAAAATTTCACGCAACCGTGCAAAAATTGCTGGACGAACCAATTCGACGGCCGACCCATTCAACGGACGAACCGATCCCGTCCGAACCAACGAACAAACGTTTTTGTTCATTTCACTATGCGCCGATCCTTCGGTCGCGGCATGACTAACCCCGTTTGAAACAACCCTCCGAGTATTCACGCTGGATTCGCGCGCACCGTTTTATTTACCCATTCTCGGTTCGCCAGGTATGAATGCAATTAGCAGAACGTTTGTCCCCGCCGACAAATTTTCCCCGTGTTTATTTTTCAATACCTTTTCGGATTCGCGCCTCCGCGCCCTTAACAAAAATAACACATGCGAGATATTTTTATTTGTAACCGAGAAAGGGTTGATTTTTGAAATGTTGTAACTTCCTAGAAAAAAATTCTGCGACATTTTAACTACGCTCATTTTAAAGGGCAAAGCCTTTACTTTTACACCTGTGAGGGTAAGTATTTTGTAAAAGCATTATACGCTATAAAAGGGGGCGGGAAGCTGAAGTTTCCCTTTTTGGAAATTTCACAAGTTCAAAGAACTGTACGGAGATGAAAAAATTTTTCTTGGCAATCATTTTAATTTGACCATATGGAGGGAATTCTCCCCTTTATATTGATCCCTCAATAGTTAATCTACGATTTTTTTTAGCGATTTTATCGCACTTTAAGCAGCGTACCTCGGATTTCTCTAATATCGGAGGCAGACTTTTCATTCAAAGTGTCATAAAATGGTAACAAAATTTTTCAGGTTCAATTTTTTCGGGCTTTCTGGAAAGCGAAGACTTTGATCAATAAATCTCATGAGGTTCCAATTGCGAAAAAAATTTTTTAATCTTCTTACAGTTATGTCAAGTAGTAAAATTTCTAAAAATGGACTATTTTCACTTTTCAGTTTGTTTCTCGAGGTAAAGAAGTTCTACGAAAAAATACCTGTAAGATTTCAAAAGTTGAAATATCGCCCTTTAAAACGAGCCCAAGTTGAACTGCCTGCGACTTTTCTTCACAAAGTTACAACCCTCAAGATTTAATGATCCTTCAGTTATTCTAATGTCAGTGGTATACTTTTCACTCAAACTGACGTAAAATGGCAGGAAAAAATCGTAGCCCATACTTTTTGGACTCGTTGGAAAGCGAAGACTTCAATCGTGAAATCCATATGAGTTTTAACGACGAGAAAAATTTTTTCATCTCTCCACCGCCATCTGAACTCATAAAATTTTCAAAAAGCGACCATTCCTACTTTCTCAACCGTATTCTGGAGTAAAGAGATTGTAAAAAATTAATAATTGAGGACCTGAAAGTAGAAACTTGGCTCTTTAAAACGAGTGCAGGTAGAATGTCGTAAGGTCTTTTTACACGAAGTTACATCAGTTCAAAAATTGCACTTCACTAATTAGCGCTTAGCGCACCATGCACTTTAGCCATGGTATCCGTCGTTCGCCTAATTTATCCGCGTTTCCCAGTGGTCTAAGACGTCTTTCGAACGGTCGTGTATTATCGAGCTGCACTCGGCGACAGCTCGTCACGGATTCCAGCGTTGCCGATCGTTCGGCAACGAAAATAAACCGCGGTGGCTGAGCTGCTTCTCGAACGAGAATGGCGTATTCAATTTTAAACAAATTTCTGATTGTTCGCGTCGTCAGCGAATAGAACTCCGGAGAGGAGGACAGAGAGAGTGATCTCTTTCCATCTCGGAATTGCAAAACTGTATTTCCATCGCGGACAACTCTGCGGGAGACTGTTCTACTTCAGTCCACATTGTTCACAATGTCTGCGATTGTAATTGGCTTCCCCGGGTTGGTTTCCAGCGCGCGGCAGCGTTTCCAGTTTAGCTACGATGAATAATTCGCGGCGCAAGAATATCCGAAATTAGCACGCTCGAAAATTACCGCCCGGTTTACATATTCGAACGGTGTCCACGCCGGGGCTAACTTACCCCTTCCGCGGATCCAAAGAAGTTTCAAATACACCGAGAGCTTGCGTTTCACTTTTTGGTAAATCGCTCTAAACCGTGCCACAACGCAAATATTCAGGAGGAACGGCGGCTGACCAATATTGACCTGTTCCACTGAAAACCCTCGAGACTGGGCCATTTGTTCTATTTTAATTCGAACAACGCACTTCGTCGAAAATTATTGTTATTTATCTGTGGACAAAGCTGCAGATAGACCAATTCCCGGCATCCTTGACGAGCCAATAGGAGCTGGAATTTTTCACAGCTCAATCGGTGCATAAGTTCACCGAGACTCGTGGTCCGTGGACCAGGTCGCTCATTAAAAATTCGCAAGACGCAGGCGAAAGGAAAACTAGGCTCTAAGTTGTCTGGCATCGTCGCTGCTGTGCCCCTCGCTAGAGTGCGTACCCCCTGCGCCTCTCATGTGCATTCGTAAGTGCCTGGAAGCTTAAGAAATTACCCTTTTAACAGAGCAAGTCTCGAGGTACTAAGTAATCTCGACCCGAGGTACAGGCAACTCGGAAGTTTATGAGGTCATGGCACATCGTCCGCATTATAATAACAAACTCGTCTCGATTAACGTTCTCCGGTCCTCGGGGGAGGCCGATAAATAAATGCAACGATGCAGATTCTGTCGACCTCCTTCGGCCGGCAATTTTCCTACGATCGACCTTTCCGTAATTCGACCACTTGTTGAGAACCAAAGTTGCAAGCGTCCGGAGAAATTGAATCAAATTGCGTCGGTCGTCTGCTTGGGCGGCTGCTCGAGCACCTTTGTTTCAGGGACCGTGCTATTCGACAGGCACTCCGAACGCCTGGGGCCAGCACGTGCCTTGAAAATCGAATCAGCACTAACAGAGACGCTGGTCACTTGGGTCAACCTTAAACCTTCAGAGGGACTCAATGAGACGTCCTCTGGATCGTTTATTACACAGTAGCGGAACGCTCGTTCTATTTGTCAGACCATTCACCGACTTGTACTACTTCCTCTGTTACTCAGAACCACGCAACACTGCACCAGAATCTGTGATAGCCTACGTCTGGCCAGCCGCACTGGTGGAGCTAATCCTAAACCTTTACTACTTGTTGGTCAAAGCCTCTTTGTACTACTTGCCAGGCCAAAGCTTCTTTGTACTACTAGATGGCCGAAGCCTCTTTATACTACTGGTCAGGCCAAAGCTCCTCTGTACTACTAGTTGGCCAAAGCCTCTTTGTACTACTTGTCAGGCCAAAGCTCCTTTATACTATTAGTTGGCCAAAGCCTCTTTATATTACTTGCCAGGCCAAAGCTCCTTTGTACTACTAGTTGGTCAAAGCCTCTTTGTACTACTTGTCAGGCCAAAGCTCCTGTGTACTACTAGTTGGCCAAAGCCTTTTTATACTACTTGTCAGGCCAAAGCTCCTTTATACTACTAGTTGGCCAAAGCCTCTTTATACTACTTGCCAGGCCAAAGCTCCTTTATACTACTTGTTGGTCAAAGCCTCTTTGTACTACTTGCCAGGCCAAAGCTTCTTTGTACTACTAGATGGCCGAAGCCTCTTTATACTACTTGTCAGGCCAAAGCTCCTTTATACTACTAGTTGGCCAAAGCCTCTTTGTACTACTTGTCAGGCCAAAACTCCTTTACACTACTAGTTGACCCAACCTCCTTTATACTACTGTATTCTACTAATAGTACTTATCTGACTATTGTTTACCCACACTACTTGTCCGACTCTAATGTAGCCATACCACTTGCCTGACTCTAATCTACCCGCATTGCTTGTCTGAGCACGTTCGACTCGTACTACTGGTCGCACTATTTCCAGGATTTTACTACTTTCCTAGCCAGTTTCGTCCCGTGCAACCTCCCTAATGGTTGACAGATACCGACTGCCGGAAGCCAGCGTAAAATACAGACATAAAGCTCGGAACAAGGTGATTCGATAAACGATTCCATAAAACGTTGCAATAGATCAAATTATACAGCGGCTGTCTCCGCGCGATATCAGCTGCCTATAACACTTGAGATGAATTGTTCTTCCCACTCCTCCGCGTGTGCACTCCCCGGAGCTACTAAATTTCATCGAGCATATTCTTCCGCGTCCTTCGCAGTCTCCATTGTCCCGTACGTTTTATTGTCCGGTCTGTTTTTAAAAGTCTACGACCGACGACAACCGACGCCGTAAACCACGGGCGTTTAAGATACACGGGACCGTCCCGCGAATCATAAACTCGCTCGCGACGAACGCAGATTTCATAATGCCTCGAGGCCTCTCTCTCTCTCTATCGTTTTACGAGCAATCGGTACGCAGATTCCGATGGTTCATGGGGCAATATATTCTGCGATTCCAGATGGGACATTCATCGGGGAGGACGGTGATGCAACGGCAACGATCACGATGGATCACGATTGACGGGGACAAAGATCGACATCGCTGACAAGAGAATCTTTTCCAACGACGAGTTCAGAAGTTTTCGCACTATTTCTAGCAGCACGATAACGATTCCTACACTTATACAAATTTGCTATTCGATCGAGAGATATTTTAACCGCTATTTTTCTCGGGCACCACCCCGTTCACCACTTTTCCCGTTTACAAATTTTACACGTATACCCAGTACCTCGTCTGACGGACCAACGCTTTTATACGACGACCGGGCTCGCTAGATTTTTTACCAGCCTGTTCGAACGAGTGCAAACCGAGAGGGGAGCTTAAAGGCGGAATTTATCGCGGTGTAACCTGGGAAAACGAGAAAACAAACGGCGAGAGGATCGCGCGCAAAAATATTATTCTTATACAGACTCTATTTTGACTTCCGCACGCCCAGGAAATGAGAACGAAACGCCGTATATAGAAGAAATAGCGGTCCAAGTTCGCGTGCATCGTTGGCTCGGTGGTCAGCGTGCCCGCCTACGAATCCGGAGGTCCAGGGTTCGAGACCCAGTCAGGGCGAAGATTTTTTTCCGAAGGAAATTAGAACTGGAAACAAAGGAGAGAGAACCATTGTGCCGGTGGTTGAATACTGTGTGGAGTGAAAAAGGGAACTGAGCAAAAATTCTCGAACACGCTGAATTGAAATTCTAGTGTACAACAGAGGTGGAAAAAAAAATATTCATGGTAGGTCCACATGGATGACCACACCGGAACCATCATGGCGGAATTGGTGGGCAAACAGGCGAACGAAATCGTACGTACCAGGATCGGATTTGGATCTAACCGTTGAGAAAAGAAGAACTGAGATATCGAAGTTGGGGGATTTTCGACGGGTCCGAACGGGAGGCGGGGAACTACTGATCCTTTGTCAGCATGATCGTCGTCACACCGTTCGAAGGATTTTCTGACGGACTTGGAGCTTTTCCGATGGAAGTCCTGACGAATCTCGACCGTTAAGGAAAGAAATTCGGTAAGAAACTCAATCCCCGTCGGACGTACGTCGGTTGCGTTCGTGTGTGTATGTTCGTGCCGCGGCGAGGTATTCTAAAGAAAAATCTCTGACAGTGGCGTGAATTGAAGGTCGCGGGGGACCGATCGTAAGAAATGATGATGAAGTGCGACGACAGAAAACGTGAACTGTTCTCGAGACGAGCATGCAGCGAAAGCGGACCGCATCCCGGCATTCCCGGTGTCGCAGGCGGCCCTGGCAGCGGCGGTGGTCATCTCTGGGGCAAAAGGAACCAGGGACGTACCTCGGCGCCTGTCGTGGGCCACGCGAAACCGCCCGCAATTATACTGAGGACCAGGCGCAGCTGGCCTGTTGCTCCCATGCACTGCAGAAGGTAAGAGACTATCAAACGTGTACTCCTCTAAAAAATTGTTAATTTTTAAGCTCTCGTAACTTCGCGCAAAAAATTCTACGACATTGCAACTACGCTCATTTCAAAGGGCAGAGCTTAAAGTTACCTTTTTTGAAAATCTCGCAAATTCAAACGACCCTACGGAGATGAAACAATTTTTTCCCGGAATCATATCGACATCAATTTATTGAGGGTAGTGTCTCCCCTTTACAATCTACGATTCTCGTTTATTCAATGCGACATAAAATAGCAATAAAAGATCGTAGAACAAATTTTTTGGACTCGCTGGAAAGCGAAAACTTTAATCTGTACATCCGTATTAGCTTCAATAATGAGAAAAGTTTTTCCACCTCTGTACAGACATCTGAATTTGTTCCACTTGGACTAGGAGTTTTAGTAATGAACACATTTATCGCGTTTTATTTGCTCATCTCTGTTGGCGCAAATTGGTTTTGTTTTATTAGGTAATCAAAGATTATGTTTCGAAAGATGTTGCACTTAAAGAAGAAGTTGCAGTTTCCTTTGACGTCGCGAAGCAAGCAGAAACTCTTCGAAAAGAGAACGTGTACAAAGCGGCCGGGACCGACGTTATTCAGGAACGCAGCTTCAAAATTACCTTTCCCGGCTTCAACCGCAATTATGGTGCCGTGTTTATTAATGAAGATGAGACGTCGCACTGCTTACGGCCCCCTCGAATAAATGCCGTCCCAAATGAACGTCCATTCTTCGCGGTTAATAAGAAAAACGACGTCGTCGTCCAGTATTCCCACTCAGATCTTGATGAAATTGTTGCAGTTTGTTTCTCGTAAACATTGAAACCGTAGCTAATAGAATCCTCTATACTTCTCACAGTTCATCATGTTACAATATTCATTTTGTAACAATGTAAAACCCGTTAAGTTTCGTTTGCGAACTATCTAATTAAATTTCCCCGCGAATTTCGTTTTCCCCGGTGCATCCTCGCTGTCCGCGGCGTTAATTAATTTTCCAGTCACGTCGAATCAGCCTCCGCGGGGAAGAGATTAATTAATATCGCTGACTCTTAGACCTGTTATTTTTCTGCCCACGCTGGAAAACGACGAGCGACCGTAAAAATCGATATAAAAATACAATATAGCCTTATCGGGACAACAAATTTATATTCCTAAGTATTCCTGTCCAGTCACGATGAAATAATAATTCGCCAACCCTACAGTAAAGAGAAAACAGTTTCGTTGAGTATTTTCAATCCCCGCAGCCTTGTTATATGACAGTAAAACAAATCATTCCGAAATTTAAATGGGGCAGTTGGTACTTGCCTGACCAGTGGTTGATTTATACTACTTGGCAGACCAGTGGTTGACCTGTATTACTTCTGCCTGACTAGTGACTGATCTATACTGCTACTGGCTGACTAGTGACTGACCTATACTATTACTTGCCTGATCTGAAATTGATTCGTACTACTTGTCAGACCAATCATAGAAGATTCTGGTTATAAAACACCTGACAGCTCGAGCCTTGAACTCGAGGAGTCGATGGATCAGGGACGTTGCTCTTGAACACTGCAGGATGAAATCCCTCAATCCTCCTCCTTCCCTTATGCGCACTGGGACCGAGTAACGAGGTCGTACCATGCGATTATGCTTGGCATTGTGTGATATTCGCCCGATTGAATTTTCTTCGAGGGCGCACATTTTCTTTCTGCCCTGATCCGCGTCCTAGATGCTGCTCACCGACATTCGAGGCAGCATAGAGCAACGAAGACGACTGTTCACTTGTCACCCCTGTAACTATACATTTTCCAATTAACTATTCGAAGCGTGTTTCCATTTAAACTTGGCCAAGGTTCCAGATAATTGATTTCGAATATAATGCTTGATTTTCCATACTGGTGCCGCGAGCCAGACTAGGTTAGGTCTCTGTTAGAACGATCGGGATTAGGTCGATCTAGGTTAAGTGTGAACGAGCGAGTGGCTGACCAAATGTTTAGACAAAGAATTATCTTATTCGAAGGTCGTGCGTTGTCACGCCGAGGCAGAAATGGCCGCGTGAATAATTGTGGCCGAGAAATTGGATGGCGGCGGCTCTTTCTCACGGCAAACTGATCCCCCATAATCCATGGGGGGCGTGGCCAAGCGGCTCGTAAAATCGGAATAACGGGCGGCCGGATCCCCGGGAAATTACGAAGTATGACAGACGGGGCACGCGAGCCTGAATATCACGGCATCGATCGGCGTCGCTCCATTCGTCAGATCGCTGGATCATAAATATTCGCGCGACGTCACACCAGACGATATGTCCATTTTAATTAGCTCGGCCGGCCGAGCAGTGGGTTTGCTCAGTTTATACGTTAAATGAACGCCCGGCATTGATTTCGAGCATTTAATAGGCAATTAAAAATTTCGATAGCCTGCGTACGTTCGTTCGACCGCAGACCTGTTGCTCGATTAATATCATTCGAAATATTTAACGGTGACCTCCGTCGAAGCTTAAATAGTGTTTGTTTGTAACAGTTCATTTATGGTTCGCCCTCGAACAGTGCCAAAGGCTGTGCAAATACCTTGCTATTTCACTTGCCTGACCAATGCACGACTTGTACTCCTTGTCTGATTAGTCGCTGATCTTTACTTCTTGTACGACCAGTAGTTGGTGCATACTACTGGTTTGATTAGTGATTGATCTATACCACTTGTCAGACCAGTGGCTGATCTATACTACGTGTCAAACCAGTCACCGATTTGTACTACTGTCCGGACCGGTGGTTCACACTATTTGTACGACTGGTGGCTGATATACACTACTTGACTTTCCTGTGACTGATCCACAACAACCCCCTCAACAACTTCCCTCTGACCTACAACATTTTACTGATCAATAACTGACACATTCTACTGATGTTCCTAGTGAGCGTACAGAGGAAATTTGAAAAATGTGTAATTAAGATTCGGCGACTTAATAAACTTTCTTAATAACCTGCGTCCGTCACTGTACATCATAGGCTGTTTGTTTGCAGGTAATGTAACAATATGCCGTCGAGAAAGTGTCATATTAAGTTAGGAAGTTTTGCTCGGTGGTCGTATTAAAAGCTACATCGTTACGAATCCTGACAAGAGTATGGCAAACTTTTAATTAACTGCTCTACTCTGTCACGATGCATTACACGGACGCAATCGATATTTTTGCAAGATATTTTATGCTGGGGTGTACTTTCGGTAGTGACGCAATATTATTCTTGTTATTAAATAAGAAAGATGATTGTGGTTGTCCGGTCCAGAGCAAGCATCATCGATACACAAGGCTTTCCAATTCGAATATGGAATTCAATCTCTTTGTTTGTCGATTCATCGAGAAAGAAGGTCCGCAATCGATAACGGTATCGAATCGCGTTCGTTCAAGTGGATAAGACCGGTGCTTAGTCAGCCATTCCTGCGAGGAACCCTTGCTGCTTCATCGTAGCTTATGCGTCGTAGATTATTGGACGAAAATATTTTTCTTGTAATATATTTTATATATTTTTTTAACTTGTCATGAAAAATTGTTCTTGTCACACAATGGAAATGTTAAGAGAAAGCAGAAGGTTTCCGAAAGCAGAATTCAATTCCCGAAAGAATTAAACGACAAAGGGCTAGGGAACTGAGAACAAGAAAATACTCGAGGAATGACGTTTCATTTATTCAATGACTGAAAATTAATTTCTTTTTCCTGTTCACCGCTTCCGTCTTATATCCATTATTCTCTTCATTCAGATTTTTAATTTTGCTATTGTTCTGGCCACAACTCCAAGATTATTGTATTGAGATCCTGACAGCCAAAAATTTGATAAATTTCCATACAGTTAAAAATTAATTTATGGAGATAATATTGGGTACATTTTCAAGTAAAATTAGTTAATTAAATTGTGGAAGGATTTATTGTTCAATCGAGACTTATTTCTGCCTCAGCCGTCGCACTTTCACCGACTCGCGTATATTATTTAATATAACGAGTTCGCCCGACCGTTTCTTTAATAAATGTCGGTATCGATCGTAATCAAACACGATATTGGGGCTCGAACAACAGGTGATATCGATTGGCGAGCTCCGGGGTCGACACGAACTCCCCGATGACGGCACCGCGCAGTTAACTTTTTCGGCTTTTTTGGCGATATTGGTTAGCTACGTTACAATGTTGCAATATCCGTAAATATGAAAAAGTTTCACCGTTCGAACGGTTAATGTAGGTCAGGCGAATAATCATCGACGTCGAGTTTACAACACGTTCATATCGCAGTCGAATTCACTCTAGGCTAATTGGAGCTTCGCTTATGATTGACTGTAATTTGCGTACGGCACAAATTTGCATTTATCGTGAGTCAAGTTGCGATCCATTGTGGGCAAGACTTATGATTCATTAGCGAGTAATTATCATTTATTTATTCCGTTCTGAATTATGACGATTTTATTTCCGTTGTCTGGCCAATCACCGAGTTACGCTACTACTCGTTGGATCAACGGTTGGGTTGTACTACTTTCATGACCATAGATACGACACTACTTGTCTGACAAATCCCATACTTCCACTACTTGTTTGGCAAGCTCCATACTGTCATTACATGTCTGACCAATTCCATACTTTCACTACTTGTCAGACGAGTTCCTCATTAACATTACTTGTCTGAAAAATTCCACACTTCCCCTAGTTATCATACCAATGGGAAACTTTTACTACTTGTCTGAACAGGGACTGACTCGTGCTACTCGCCTGACCGGCGACTGACTCATACTACCTATCCTAGCGAAATGAAATCACATGAACTGTAAGATGAATCCTTGATCATTTTGAGCCTTGTTTGGCTCAAGTATGAACAAGGTTCTCAACGATATTGCAGAAACTTTGGCTTCGTTTTTGGCGAAATCTACGACGCGTGTGCACATATCCACGTTGGTATTAAATTCTCATTAAACGCGATTGTATTTTGGTTTGATTTTAAGCTGAATTCGCAATGTGTGTTGGTTTCAGAGCAATGCGCAGTCATTATCGATACGTAATAAGATACTTCGTCATAATTATCGTCGCAAACGAGAAGTATAATTATGTCGGAAATAACGATTTCATATTTGGATATTCGAACATTACCAGGATCATTATGATTACAATATGAAAAAGATTTTAAAATGCAAGAACACCGTGGCAACGCTGTTTGAATTTCCTCCGCCGACAATCAAACCTGTTTCGCGTTCTAACAAGGGGGAACGGAAAAATAATTTCTGCGAGAGCAGATTCGCTTCTTTGCGACGGGACGCGAAACGCTGAAAAGCACTTCCCTTCATTGGCATTCAGCTCACCGCGCCGCGACGCCGGTTCGAACAACAATTTCCCCCGCCGAGTTGTTTCACGTTTCATTAGAACACACTTTTCATTACCGTGGAAAATATAATAAAACGACAACATTGTCGGATGATCCACTTGAAATTCCCGGTGGGAAAATCTTTCGGGTGCCTCGATGGATTCCAGCGCGCTCCTTCGGCAAAGGCCCCGGAGGAAGGCGCGCACCTTCTTCACCGTGAAAATCAAATTTACACGGCTGCGCTTGATCAAATATCTGCGCGTTTTATGCCCCGGCGGGTCTCGCCTCAAGCTGCAAGCGAACGGCGAAAAGGAACAGTTTTGAGCTGTTTACATCGCCCCACCGCCGACGAGAAAAAAAAAAAAAAAGAAAAACCTCCCTCTCCGTCGATGCGCGCTCAAAAGCCAAGAAAAAGGAACGGCGGAAGCAGATTCATATGCGCGAAGCAATATTGTCTCGTTTAACTCTGCCGTTTAAGAGACTCCCCCGGACCCTTGTCGCGGATTACAATGTACATTGGCTTTGAAAAGACGCCGAGCGATCTCTCGACCCCACGACCCCGTGCCAGGCAATCGTTCGAGAAGTTGAAGCCTGCAAATTACCCGGCAAGTTCCCAAAACCGCAAGAATATGCTTGATTCCGTCTAGCGAAGCTTCGCAAAGCCGTATCTACAGTTTCAATCATGCTTCAACCTCGAACTCGAAATCCGCCGCTGTATTATGCAGTTCCCGAAACATGCGGACGCATCAAATTTCTGTTTATTCCTCGCGCGAATCGCTAATGCGAAAATCGCCTCGACCGAGCCGGCCCGACGGGGGAGGCTCTTTTGCATTTTTCTCCCCACCGAGCTGCTTGAAAATCGTTCGCGATTCTCTTTACAAAATCCTCGATAATCCGCCGTTGTTTCGCCCGAGGAGCCTGAATATTCATTGGACGGCTGGGTTGCGTGCGCAGCATGTCACTGTGCTCTGCCTGTCTGACAAATAACGGATTTGTTCTACTCGTCTGAAAAATGCCATGCCAATTCTACTTGTCCGAATTATGCTCAACTGTTTGTACCGGTCAAGAAATATTCCACCTGTATGACTACTTGCAGGCCTATTCTACTTGTCCGTCTAATAACAGGTCTCTTCTCTTTGCCTGACCAGTGGTAGGTTACACCACCTGTATGACTATCGGCGACCTTGTTCTACTTGTCTGATCGATGGTAGACTCGTTTACCGATCGTCGTTGACCGATGGAAGATTTATTTTAATGATCTACTACTTGACTGATTAATGGGAGGTTTCTTCTACTTGTTTGATTGAGGATAAACTTCTTCTACTTGTACGACTTCTAGGACTGCACGACTGTGTGAGCACCTTGCTCTATTTTTGTTTGATCAATGAGACGGTTTGTCTACTTGTCTGATGAATGGGCAGCTTCTTCTACTTGTCCGATTAACGAGAAGCTTATTTGCCAGTTCGACTGAGGGTCGACACTTTCCACTTACCCTACGAGTACTTTTTCGTTCCTCTGACATTTTCAACTACATTTCCCAAGCTCGTTAAAAATAATTGTGTAACAATGGAGTTGTCCTTTCCTGGATAAAATCGCAAAACTTCTGGGCACTTACCGGCGAAAATAAAAACCGAATGGGGGCGCTGCGCGCCGGTTATATTTAAATTCTCCCCGACGTTCAGCTCCCCGTTCGCTCGTTAATGCAGCTCATTTCACGGGGAATTATAAAATTTTACCGGTCTCCCGGCGAGTTTTCCGCGCGATAGCGTATTTTCGGCGATAATTCGTGCGCGGCCGTAATTCGATTAGCATTCTGTTCTGCCTCGGGTTCGGACAGAAAATTTGGTAATTGAGCATACGGCGATAATCGAGTTTACTTCGGGAAAATGTTTCACGCGTTTATCATTACCATTCTATTGTTTTCCGTACGTGGGACCATTTTCGATATAAATATTGAAAACATCGAACACGTACAGGCAAGACAGAACATTTTCTCGGCAACTACCCAGCTTTCCGGTTTCCGCATCGCCGGGACGATATTTTCCGCCGGGTTCCGTGGTGTCCCAGCTACATGGGCGCGTTTCCAAAACGAAGAACACAAGCGAGCCTCGGTCCTTAAGGGGCGAGTGCCCGGGTCAAGTGGCTGTGACCTTAGAATTTCAAATTTAAACGCGGTCTTCCGCGGGCTTTGTACCCCCCCCCCCCGGGAAAAACGGATCCGGTTCGCGCATTCGCCGGCAAATTACAAACAATCCCCCGCGAGCACGCTGCCCTGGTATCGTCACAAAGCACGTTTCAGCCTCTAAGTATTTAACGAAACGAATCCCGTTCTCCTGTATTCAGTTTGAACAGGGATCAAATGAAAATACGAACGTGGAACTGTGAACGCAGCTGTGCAACCACAATCGCGGGGGTGCAGCTTTTACTTCTCGATAAAGTAGGAAATTCATTTCTGTAAAAATGTGCTTTCAGCTTCGAGCTATTGTACCTTGAATGCGAGCCAATTTAATTATTGGAAAATCCCCTACTTGTCCGAATAACAAGAGACCTATTCTACTTGTGGTTACCAATGGTAGGCTCATTGCACTTGTCTGATTAGTGACATACAGTCCACTTGTTTCACTAATGTCAGACCTGTTCTGCATGTCTGACTAATGATGGACATGTTCTACCTGTCTGATTAATGATGGACTAGTTCTACCTGTCTGACTAATGTCAGACCTGTTCTACATGTGTGACTAATGATGGACCAGTTCTACCTGTCTGACTAATGTCAGACCTGTTCTACATGTGTGACTAATGATGGACCAGTTCTACCTGTCTGACTAATGGTGGACCTGTGCTACCTGTCTGACCAATGATGGACCAGTTCTACCTGTCTGACTAACGATGGATATTTCCTACTTGTCGGACTAATAATTGAGATATTCCACTTGCCAAATTTCACAGTGGAACGAAAACGTTTGTCGAAGGGAGGGGCAGAAGTTGGAGTCGGTGGTGCCGCAGTTAAACAGTTGAATTAAGTTGTCAATCGAACGACCACACCAGGGAATCGCAGCGAATTGGATTTGGCGCGCGTGGTCACCGATTCGCTGTGAAACCAATTAATTTCAGTTTTAAACGCCAGTCGATTTTCCGTGTTGCGTTTAATGCGCTATTGGCCAGACAGGTGCAATTAACGCGGGCGGGATCGATAGCACGCACCGAGCACGGGCCGCATTAACCGGGATCGACGTCTAGAATTTCCTGATAAGCAGGACATACTCTTTCGCCCGAGGTACACGGTTTAATTGCGTTCGACGTGATCCCTCGAGATTCCTGGGAACCAGGCGGAAATAATTAACCTGTACTCGGAACTGTTCTTCGGTGTTACCGGGAAAATCTGAAGTTATTTTCCTGAAGGTTTCTTCATTATTTGAAGCCTGGACTGTGCTATTTGCACGTGGACACGCTTATCCGTGAATGTAGAACTAATGAATTAACTTTAGTACTGACTATACTATCACCTGTGCAACAGGCTGATATTTAATAATAAAATCCGAAAAGGGGAGATCCAATTTTAAAGTTGATTTAATATACCAGTGAGCTGGAATTCTACCTCGTTCAAGTTGCACAAATTTCCGTAATCTCTTTCGAATTTAATTCTACGATTTTCTTTCGCGATCCAGGCAAACGTCACTGTAAAAATAATCGGACCACGAAACCGGTCTCGTGTTTCCGTTTAATTCCCATTCTGTTCCGGCCACGAATTTCGATTCGATAGTTACCTGTGTGTAACGCGATCGGCTACGTCACATTTCACCGGATCCCTGCGCGACCGTCTACCGAAGAAAATAAAATAAAGCAGAGCATTGAATTTCTCCTTAAGGGCGGAAATGAAACGGTGCACCCCTAGCAATTTCAACTGCAGCCATCGCACGGAAGATTTCATTTTCCAAATTGCGCATGAAATTGAGACAACCACGGCTCAGCACTGCTCGTTCATCATTTCGCGACGATAATAATCAGCCACGTACCCGGAGGAATCTCCTTGGGGGTTGGGCGCGATTAATTCGAGCCCCATAGCGAATTGTTTGATACCATCTCGTCCAGAGAAAGCTTCCTATATTTAAACGATCGAGATGCTCCTACATTACCTCCTCTAAAATTTATCTAAAATTAGAAAAGATTCAATTAGATATGTTCAATTAGCCACGTTCAATTAGATTCAATTTTCCGCACGGATTGGTGCTGAAATAACATAGCAATTCCCGGATCCATTCTTCCGAGGAGATTGGTTCATTTATCTGACATGTGAACGACCTTTCCCCCTCGTTTCATTAAACAGGGAACGGTTCTCGTCGTCTGACACAGGATTGACTCGTTCTCCTCGTCTGACTTGCGGTTGCAATGTTCGTCTTCTCTGTTTGACACATGACTGACAAACTTCCCTTGTCAGTTTTACGGACCATTTGTTCTTCTTGTCCAACATATGATTTACATGCATTGTCTGATTTATGATTGACTTGTTCTCCTTGCCTGACGTATGATTTACCTGTTCTCCTTATCGGATATATAATTGACTTGGTTCACTAGCCTGACTTATGATTCACCTGTTCTTCTGGTGTGATTTATTATTGACTCAATCAAGTGGCCTGACTTATGACTGACCGGGTCTACTTGTCTGTCTAATATCATGCCATTTCACTTGTTCGATTGCATATACAGGCATTCTACTGTTATTGTCGCAATCTTTAGACGAACTTACGGCATTCGAAGGGTGGCAAATGTACTGTGGAGAGGATGTAAGGGTATCCCTGTGTTTTGACGACTTGCCCATTCTGTTACGACGTCTATCAGCGCATGGGGCGTCTGTCGATAGGTATAGTGGGCACGTTATTGGTATCTGCATCGCAGGGTAATTGTGACTGCGTGTCTGATAATAACGGCATCGTCGCTGCCATCGTCGCTGCCATCGTCGCTATCGTCGCAACGTATCATTACGCGCGCTTTTTAGTTCGTCGTAGAAGCACGAAACCACTTTAGCGTGTATTAACCCCCCGTTTGCAACGGCCGGGACATCTATTGGCCAGGCGTGGACGCGAAGCGCACAGACACCGGGACAACACTTTCCCGGATGCGTGGACATGTTCTTTTTCGCCCAGCACGTACGCGGCGAAAGTGGAAGTGGTGCTAGTCGATATCTGGCCAGACGTCTATTACTTTACATTCCCCGCGCGCTGTGGCCCTGCAGCGATCGAACGTGTTCGAAATACCGAAGGACCTCCCGGAAAGGTACTGGCCCTCGAGGTCAATTAAATTGAAATGTTTAAACAATCTTCCGGCCAGCGGGATCGAAACTGTTAGGCCAATAGGCTGGGTTAGGCTGGGTTAGATTCCAATCTTAGCATACGGCGGTTCTGATCCGCATCACGGCCACGATTTTCGTCCGCCTGGATCCACGTCTTGCAAAAAGCTTGGAGCACGGTTCGATTGTTCGTTGAACGAGGTGCAAACTCGATTTATGTCGCGACAGAATTTTCCACGGGGATTAAGAGACTCGGTGAAGATTATTTTCTGAGAAATTGCCGAGCGAGCCAAGGAAATATATTGTTAACATTTTTCCGGCGATGTCGGGCCGCGCGGAGCTGAACCGGGGTTCATCTTCGACGCAGGTTGCTTTCAGGAAATTCCCGGCGAAGGGTCCCCGATAACGAAACGCAGTGGCTCGGAGTATAATAAATCTGGTGAAAAATTTGTTGTCGTTAAAAGTAACGAGATCACGACAGGGGAACTTCAGTTTTACAACCCGTGGAACGTTACAGGTTTCCAGTTTATAACACAATAACGCGACGGGAAACGGGTATCGCTGTCGTCGAACATAATTCTCTTTTTCGTCGCCGATACTCGGACGTAATGATTCGACGATACACAGAACGACGGACACGGTGTATCGCGACGCACTGTATCTAAAATGATGACAATAAATCCGGATGGTTCCCGTTCGCCCCGCCGTTATTGTTCGACAATTTTATGCTAAAAATTCGATACGTCGCCGGGCCGTTATTGCATTGTCGATATTCCCTGCGTGCCGCAGAAAATATGCATTGCGAGAAGGCACGATAAATTTTTGAAACCCGTGTGCCCGCATCGCCGCTGGAAATGCGCTGCACAAAGTCGTGAACAGAGACCGGAAAACGTTTTCGTGTGCACACAGCATCGCAGGCACACCATCCTTCGAATCACAGTCGCGTCTGTATTCACTCTACGCGATACACATGATCAAAGTTCTCCGGAAAGAAATGTTGTTGCTATTTTCCTTCCATTAGGTATTCTTGTCTGATTTATGACTGAGTTCTCTTTGCCGGACTTGCCAGCAACGTGTTCTACTTGCCCGACACAAGAATGACTCGTTCCCCTTCTCTCGTCGGTAATCTATTCTACTTGCCTGACACGTGACTGACTTGTACTACTTGGCTGACTTGCACGCGACCTAGTTCCCTTGTCTGATTTACCAACGACCGTTTCTCCTCGTCTGATTTGTGAACGACTTGTTATCCTTGTTTAACGTACAAGTTATTTTTGTTGTTCTGCGGATTGTCTGATTGATTTCATTGTGCTCGTCTGACTAGTCGCACAGGTTCGCTACTGTCCTCAGCTAATTCAATCCCTATTCAAGCCTAGCTTTGCATAAATATTTCCGCAAATCCCGGACAGATCTCGATCTGGCCTAAATTGTCCTATCGTTTAGTCGAAGCCTACCGCCGATCCTCCAAGTGACGAATCGCGGTTTCGGTTAAATTTAGTCCCGAGCCAGGAATTAATTTGTCGCGCTCGCGTACACGTTTGATCCAGCCTGTGCATATCTCACGGCCGAATTTCTATGGCGTAATCCGCGCGCGTTCCAAGTCGCGCGGGTAAATTAGCGTAAGCTTTGTGTACTCTAATGGTCGTGCAACGATCGTTAGGCCATTCATCAACAGAATTGGGCAGGTGGCATTCGATGCTTCTATTCGCCGCGATCCAGGGTCCACTATTTTCCCCCTGGTAGGTGTTTGATCTATCCTTGATTTGATGGTTCTTCGGTTTCCGTGTACAGCGGTTTGTGTGTGTGTGTGTGTGTGTGTGTGTGTGTGTGTGTCAACTGCGCCGAGCGAGTAGTGTGACTCGTAGAAGACCACGCGAATAGATGGGCGGTGGGCGCGGCGCACCTAATCAGCGGTCGTTGTAACAACGAACTTGAAATGACACAGAATGAGCTTTGATTAAACATTTACCCCCGGGACCCGGCCAGGAACGGCCCGGTAAACCGCTATCAGCGCGCCTCAGTGTGTGCCAGCGATCCATGATACGCGCCGAACGAGGATCCATTTAGTAAATTAATCCTGAAGCATCTGCCGTCCCCGACAGATCCGGAGAGTGGTATGCATTATCGGTCAAGATGATAGAAGCAGTTCGGCAACGTCCACCCCGAGGATACACTTACCACCGGTCCTCAACAGGTGCCATAGCGCGCTGATTAATGGATCCACCCGTACGCCTTTTTTTAGATGTAGATAAATGACACCCAAGGATGGGTTAGGCTACTGGTAACACTGATCCCTGGCTCATAGTTCGCTACACCAGTCTTCCATTATGCTCGAACTCATCGTTCTACTTCATCCTGTATCCCGAGAATCCACGTTCTTTTGAGGTCGAGAATTCGTTGAATTTATGATCAACCTGCCGGAACTATGCTCCCTAAATCTTGACGAAAACATCGAGCGAAGGTTGGTTTGGATAGTTAGTGAAGATCGATGCGTCATAGAATCATTTATTCAGTGCTATATGGCACAATGTTTCTGAAATCAATCACAAAGCTCCACCTGCCTGACTCGCAGTCGACCTTCTTCCCGTGTCGGACCTATGACTGAGGTGTTCTCCTCGTCTGACTTATGAGTGAGGTGTTCTCCTCGTCTGACTTATGATTGAGGTGTTCTCCTCGTCTGATTAACGACTGAGCTGTTCTCCTTGTCTGAAAAATTTCTGTCCTATTCTCCTGGTGCAGAAAATTGTACATCGACTCTATCGAATTCGCAAGTGATCTTTTTCGAGTTTTAGGACAAAAATGGCTACGTTCGACGGGATTAATCTTCTATTACGTTCGGATTAATTGTTCACTCGAACAGCGTTATCAGAATACCTGCTGGAATTCGACCGTTCCGGAAGTTCTTGTCCTCCGACTCCGGTACATTTTGCTTTTCTCAGTCCACGCCGGTCCCCACAGTCGCGTAAATTCACAGCAACACGGGTGGTAAAAGTGGAGTCACCGGTTCGTCGAGCAAGACCTTCGGTGGTGTTAACTGACGGGAAACTTTTGGTCGGTGAAAAAGTCGACTGGACACTGCAGACCGAACAACACAAACACACGCGCGCACACATACACACGCTAGTTCCGTTTCCCTATCCCTCCGTATCGGCATTCGCAGGTACACCACTGTTAAAAATTTTCACGACTCCCCAGACTTTTAGTCGGGAAGTTATTGGATCATCCTCGCGGCAGGGAACAATTTTTCTTTCATCCGGTTATGATCTCCTGCGTCGGATCCGCCTGCTCATAATGCCGCGGCTTAATTTCACGAGGAGATTACGGTTCCTTTGATAATAACGGCGCCGCGAGTATTCCGGTTCCATTGAAATGGCTATCTGCACCCAACGTTCATTAAAAACCGTAACCGTTAACAAAGTTGTCGGGGGCGGTGCCGAAACATAACAGACTTCGCGGGGCCGCCAATGAAATCTGTGCAACGTTGAAGCCGCATCAGGACTTCTTTATTTTCTTTCATTTCTGCCTGCCGACGACTACCGGGGGCGGGGGGGGGGGGGGTGGGTGGAACGAGCGCGGAGTGTAACAGCCACTAAATTATTCGACGGGTGCAGTCATAAACGGGAATATTAAACGCAGTCGTAAAGCGCCGGCCGGCGGGATGGGCAACGCAGGATCCACGACCGTGGAGAATGGACGATTTTCAAATAGCTTTCATTGCACAAAAGGAAGCTTCCCGCTCCGATAACCTAAGCTGCGAAATTAGGTGTTGGTGTCCATCGAGGGCGAATGCCGGCCGTCCTTCCACAAGTCCCTTTGCAAGTAGAAAATGCCGTGCGTGTCTCGTACGGGGAGAACAAGTCGATCGCAGTGCAAACAAGAAGAATAGGTCATTCACTAGTCGGACAAAGAGAAGTCCTTCATGTGTCAAGCAAGTAGAAGTACCATTCAGAAGTCAGACAAGCAAACGACTCCTCAGCGAGCCAGACGAAGAGAACGAGTCGTTCATACGGCGGACAAGGAGAACAGGTAGACCTTGTGTCAGACGAGTGAGACAAAGCTTTTCCGGAGAAGGAGAATAAAACATCCATGCTCCAGACAAAGAGATCAGGCAGACCATGAACAAGTGGAAGAACCCTTTCGTATGTCAGGCATGCAGATTATCCATTCAGCAGACAAGTAGAACAGGTCAATCGCATATCGGGCAAGGGGAATGGGTCACTGTCAAGATAGGCAGGGGTAATAGGTCGGTCACAGTTCAGACGAGGGGAACAGGTACCTCACTGGTCAGACAAGTGTATTATTTTGGTATTTCTTGTAGTTCTAGGGCCTGCGTTGCCCAGATTAGGCTTGCATTTGCTGAATCAGTGTAAAGACCTACGTGTGAACTATGTTTTGAGTTAGGTTTTAATTGGGTCTGTCGGTTTGCACTCTGAGGCGTGAAAATGTCAGAGATACGGGTTAGGTGACCGGTACAGTTAACATTTCTAGCTTGAACTTTTTGGACGTTGTCGAGGAAGATAGTTCAGCGGGTAGAGAGCCGGATATCCGTCAAAACTCGCGGATAGCCGACTTGTCGAGTAGGTTGGTCGGCCTGTCTGCAATGCAGTTACGGCTCGGTATCGACCTGTTTCACGGCAGTCATCAACCTGCCGGCAGGTGAGCGTGTACACACAGGGTGTATTGTGAATAGCTGCTTAAGAATTGATCGGCGGACCTCGCGGCGCAGGTAAAAATTCACGGCGCCAACCCCGTGATGGCGGTGCTCGACGGTAACTACGCTCCTTCCCGCGCCATTAACTTTGCAAATCGTTCGTAGAGCCGCGTCGCGTCGCGGTCCCCTTCCTTTCGATGACCATGGAATTCTCTTGACGGCATGAATCTTTGATCGCTTTCGAATGAGTTTCGGATTCGATGATGTTACCGCTGGCTAAAGTTCCGCTGGCGCTCCGGCCGGCTAGGGGCGACTTAAAAATAATTCAACGGTTTTGTTAAATTCACCTTGAAGACAACGGTGCTCGTAAAAACGAAGACGTTCTCGAGCCAATTTAAGGACACTTCGACACTTCCGGAAATTTACTGGCACTTGAAGAAGCTAGTGCCTATAAACGGAAGCCTGTTTCCACTGAATGGAAATAGTTTTACAGACTGTACAAAATAGACTAGAATACTATATCTGTTTTACTGAAAAATTGTGTATAGTGTTTTTTAAAATACTGGTTGCTTCAGGTGAAATTAATTTATTATTTATGTATTGGTCATTTGTAAGTTAGATTTATATTAATTTGTACAATACGATTGAAGGACCTGTTCTACTTGCCTGACTAGCGAAGAAGAATTCTACTTGTCTGACTATGAACGACCTATTTTCCTTGTCAGCTCCATCTAGAAAATTTAATGTCGCTTGCAGAAGCTGGTAGCCACCAATTTGTCACTACAGAATGGAAGTAAAATGACGATAGTATGTTATGAAAGGGTTCCAGGTGAAATTAATATATTATTAACACGTGTAATTGGTATGCAATTTAAACAACGTGTTCTTTGTAGTTCGCAACAATTGTCAGCAATTACAGTTTCGATCAAACGGCTGCTTTGCCTTGTGCAATTTCCGTGCGATGCAATGTGCAGTTTCTAACAATTCTCACTCGCGATATTGTCGCTTCCGGTTTAATTACGCTCGCGTGCCGGGTTATATTCAAACGCGACTATTTCACCAAGTTGAAACTAATTATTATGAAATAAGCGGCGCGGTCTAACAACGGCCTTTTAATCCACCGAGTAGAGGAGTCCTGTAATCGAAACCGGAAAAATTTGCAACCTCCATTTCCTGTTATACGAACAGCAATTTTTTTTTCCCCGATTCAGAAATTCGAAGTACAGTTGCCGGGAGTAGGTTCGATCACGCGAATCTTTGCTGATTAATTCAGCACGCACGCGGCGATTTAATTAAAGCTGTTCCCTCGATCGCGATTGCATCGGACAGCGAACGGTTATCGCAGCCTGGATCTCAAAGAAGACGAATTGAAAATAATTCAGTCGCACGGCGAACGAACAGAAACTTTGTTGTTAAGTTCGCCGGAGGAACAAAGCGACCGCGTTGCATAATAGCGCGTTTAAAAGAATGAAAATACCTTATGGAACAACGACTTCAGCGAAACAAAGTAATTGCCGACTTGATTCGAATAAATTTATTACTAACTATTTAAGTCTGTTGTTCGTTCGAATTACATAAGGAATTATCTCTGTACAAAGTTTTACAAAGTTTGCCTAAACAATTTTTCATTTGAAGCTCTACAATTTTTACGTGCGCAACATTTATCACAGAGCAATTTTCGAATGAAAATACGATTACAGTTTACGAGAGTGTGTGTGGGTAAACGTGTCGGTGTGTTCGCTCGTGACGCACGCAAATTAAAAACATTTTCTGAAGAACAATTTACAATGATTTCGTATTAAATTTCGAGCGAGCTTTCGCGGGGAAATGAGATGCATAAAAAGGGACAAGTCGTCGAATTTGGTTTAAACAAAGGCTCGGGGAATTTCGCAGGGGACTATCGCGCTTAAATATTGCTATCCCCTTTTTTCCTTTCACCCTGACACCTCGAGTATCCCTTATAACGCTGCGTGATCCTTGATTCCGAGCGCTCCACCCTCTTTCTCGCGCGCGCTTACGTGTGCGTGCGTCTGTGTTAATATCAAAAGCCCCATGCTCTGCGAAATTCCACCAAAAAGCTCGCCCTCGGAGGTCGTCCCGAAATTATAATTTGGAAAATCTCACGAGAGCTGTGACCAGATGGAGTTTGCCAACAATCTCTGCTTCGTCTAAGTGAAAGATTATGTTTCCCGCAGGTAGGATGTTCTAATAACGCGTGCCTAATTTCAGCCCGCCTTTTGCTGACTCTTGGTCCATGCCGGAGGTTATCGGCTCGATTTGGAGCAGCCATTTTGCTCTAAAAAATATTAGGAAACCGTGAAAAATTTTCTACGGAGACAGTTTTATGCCAAGTAATATTTTCCAACTGGAAATTGCAAGTTTTAAGATTTTCTGTCCCTCTGCTTGTTTAATTGTTTGCGAGTGCTCGTCTTTTTTGTATTAATTCTATTTTAGGAAAATAGAAAGTAGACTACTGTGTCAACGAGCTTTATCTTCAAATCGCAACTAATTGGTCGCAAAATATGCCCGTGCTGCCCTCCCACGTCTAAACAGTGAACGCAGACGAACCACGACTACGGACCCTGTTTTACCACAGACGGTAACACAGAGATAATGCAGTGACCTGTCAGTGCAGCAGCAGATAAGAACGTCGCTCTTTGTTACCACGAGCCGATGTTGCAGAAACTCACTTTATCACCCGTCGATAAAGTAGGAACGCTTTCAAATATTTACGCTTTTTGTTTCAGGTAAGTCAGAGGAAGTTTGGCAGTCCGCATCCATATTTTGCACCCCCGTACTGGTAAGTTTGCATGTGGTTGTGTGTTTCGCAGCGTCGCTTGTGCTCTACGGAACATTTTATCTGCGAATACTATAAAGAAAAAGTTTAAATGATTTATCTGTAATTACTTTGGGATGAAACATTGAAAGTTCTGTTTCCGGTAGATTTATGATGAAGTGATTAGCAATTGGTTAATTTCCCGCGGGAAAATATTGGTGTAAGGTATCAGTTCTGGCTGAAAGCTCATTTTTTAAATACCCTCTGATTAAGGACTTATCTGTCCCTTGTAACCTTACGTCTGCAACATCGCTTTGACCCCGATCTCCCAGCGAAATCACTTGAAATAGTTTCCGCGTTAATCCCGGCTTATCTTCCAGCTGAAAGAATCTGAAGCAAAACGAGAAAAAGAGAGTCCTCAGGGTCGGATATTGCCCGAAGGATAATACCGCTTCGGCCATCAATTTTTCTCACTTTTTACCATCTGCGAAAGCCCTTAAACGAGATTTTCACCCAGTGACGTTTGCAACCACAGTATGCCATAAACGTTGCTTAATATTATTGTACCACTAATAAAACTATTAAACTGGGGTAACTAGACTGGGCATTTCTGTACAAAATAAAAATTTCGTAAAACAATTGAGGGCAACAGAAATTAAATAAATATTAAGTATAGTTTCAGACTATATTTTAACGAGTAAAAAATAATATAAATAGCAACCTTAAATTCTTGTACTGTATTTTTAACTTTATAGTTGACCTCCTCGTTTTTGTCCAGTAATGACAAATACAATTCTACGGTTTTTCTAGGCTATATTTTGATTCTTGGTGAAATTAAGCTCCTGACGACCAGTTGTCACGGTGATTAATTTATAACCCGTAGAACACACTTTCGACGAAACAGGATTGCTCGAATTAGCCGTTCGCAGCCGGAGGAACGCCGAGGCGAAAAGTTTAACGAATTCTCTTAATCACACCGGCGTTTCTTCCCTGTTCTTGTAATTGGATAAAATTCATTCTATTGTGCCATTAAGGCCAGACGCTGTTGCTCAAGTGTTCTGCATTGTAGTCGTCGCAGGAACAGCGAGTGTTGCAATTTCCGCAAGCAAAATTGCAAAGTAAGTTCTGCTCGAGGAGCGATTCAATCGAGCATCCGAGGACGTTCCAAATCAGACTTCGGGACAACTGCGACTACAAATTATTCAACGGAGTGTAAATCCCATCGGCGCTGCTAAACGACAGTTTTTAATTAACCTGAAAATCACAAGACGTCAGAAAACATATATACAATTATGTTCACCACTTTTCGAATTTCGTGGGAGGAAATTCGATGAAAATAAAATGCAACAGCAGGGAATTCGTAAGATCGAGTAAGTGCGAATGGGCGAGAATAAAATCGAGGAATTACGGGAAGCAGGAGAATTCACTATCGGCCAGAAAACAGGTAGATTGGGGTGGCAATCGATCACCGGCGGTAGCAAGTTGAAATGGATAGAATGATTGGGAGTCTCATGGAATAAATGAGGCGGTGCCCGCTTCCGGTCGAGGACGAGGGACACCTGGGCGTTGAAAATCCCCGATACTCCATCATTCGAGCGCGGCGTATCGCCGCGGGCGAATCTATTCCCTTATAAATGCCGAACACCGCGCGGCCAGGTGAACCGTTTTTGCACGGGGATCCCGAATTTCCACGTTCGGGGTCGTTCGTTCGTTCGGCACCGCTCGAACCGGGAAATCGATAGTTCCCCCCCCCCCCTCCCGATGGCACTGTCGACGACTCGCACAAATCGAGAGTTTCACCGGGAGGCCTGCGAAATTCAACTCGGCCGCAAAATCGACGCATCCCTCCCGGTGAGTTTGAAGAACTTCGTTAATTGCTCGTCACCGTACGCGTTCTTCCCTTGTTTCCCCCGTCCCCGTGCGTCGTCGTCGAGCTAGCGTGAGTGCCGAGGCACCGAAGCCTGCCGTTATCGATTGCCAGCCACCTTCATGACTCGCAGGATCATCTAAGAAGAGGTCATAAGGTCACGCCTATCGGAGACATCGCGTGAAGGGTGCTCGGTAATAAAGCAACTTCGCGATTTTTTCGACACGGAACTACGACAGCTCTCGGTGTGAACCTTACGGGCGTCTATTCGTGCATACTTCGGCTATCTGCATGAATTTTTTCACGTACGAAAAATGAAAATTGAGTCTGTGAGAGGAGATTTAATACAGGCCTGAAATGAAAGACCGTTTGCCGTGTTTCTTATGATATCTGAAAATCCGCTACAGCGATCGGTTTCAAATTTGGTGTGCACCTGAGGTACGCCTATCGCTATAGTAAATTAGTCCAGTTGTGCGAAGATAATTTTTTGTTCGAATTTTACAGTCCTTTTTGTAAAAATTGAGCGAAAAATTGACACCTTTTTTTACACAAAACGCGGCCATCTTTGTAATTTTGGATTTTATCTTTTCAAAACGGCATCGACTATAGCGAAACGTGTGCCGAAGACGCTCACGAAATATGAAGTCAATCCGCAAGATAGATCCGGAGAGATCCATTCAATTTTCTACCCCATCAATAAATGATAGGATGCTCTAAGTGTCCTGGGTGATGACAATAATCCAAACGCTAGACAAAATGACGTAAATCGCCAAGATGATACAGCTGAACCAGATGGTTCAGGAACATCCATCAAGCATTTTCCGAAAAAAAGAAGATTTGTCAAAAAGTAGCGTGACTCAGGTGAGCCGGGTTCCTAGATGTAGCTTTGGGGCTGGTCGGAAGGCATGATCGAGGTAATCCGTGCGGTCCGGGCGATCCATCTGATCCATCCGTACACCGCAAGAGCATCGGACCCGTCGTTATCGCCTTTGAACCGCAATTGTGCCAAAGGAATCCTCCGAGACACCGCAAAAGCTGAATCGATCTGGATCGAGCGGAATAGAATTCTCACGGATATTGCCGCGGATATGGTCTACGCGCGGTCGTTGCGAAGTTAGTGAAGACGTAGCCCAGCCAGAAGGAGGATTATTGATTGGCTGCCTGTTGCTTTTAACCCTGCCACCTGACGCGGTTTCTACACTCCCACCACCCATCCCTCGCCCCCTTTGTCACCCTTCACACACGCTCCTTTCGCTATCCGATCGGTAGCCTGTCATTCCGTCGACCTTAACCGAACGTTGTTGCTTTGTTTTTCATCCGGCGGCGCTGCCCCACGCGGCCTGCTATCTCGGGCTGTGTAAACAGCCTTGAGAAGTTTGTCCCGGTGTCCCCGCTGGCTCGTCCGATTCTCATGGGCGAGCTGTTTGCATTCGGAACATCCGCTCCTGGGACATCGCCGCCTTCGATTATTTGGACAGCTGTATCGAGTGGTCCTGCGATAAACGCGTATCTTCCTGAAATTTCTGCACCTTCTGCACGGATACACCCCTTTCGATTTATCGTGGAACCTGTCTGCAGAGTGTTTGAGGAGTTTGATCATGTTTGATCGAGTTTGTCGAGGTTTGTTAATGTTTGTCGATGTTTGACGAGGTTTCCTCAAGTCTGTTTAAAATTGGTTTCTGTGCGCTGACGAGAATTCAATTCGAGGGGCCAGGCTCTCTTAAACTCTATCAAAGATGCTGCCACAGTTACTCAGCGTGTTAGGGTCTGTACCAGTTTGAACAAGCTCGTCTAAACTTGATCAAAGACACGTGCAAGTTGATGCCCACTGACAATAATTTAAACCTTTCACCTCACCTCTTTAAACCCATCAAATATCCACCAATGGTTTTCCAGTTTGCTGAAGTTTGCTGAAGCCTATTTTGGCTTATTGAAGTTTGATGACGTTTGATCGAGTTTGTCGAGGTTTGTTAATGTTTGTCGATGTTTGACGAGGTTTCCTCAGGTCTGTTTAAAATTGGTTTCTGTGCGCTGACGAGAATTCAGTTCGAGGGGCCAGGCTCTGTTAAACTCTATCAAAGATGCTGCCACAGTTACTCAGTGTGTTAGGGTCTGTACCAGTTTGATCAAGTTTGAACGAGTTCGTCTAAAGTTGCTCAAAGACACGTGTACTGACAATAATTTAAACCCTAGACCTCACCTCTTTAAACCCATCAAGTATCCACCAATGGTTTTCCAGTTTGCTGAAGTTTGCTGAAGTTTGTTGATGCCTGTTGAAGTTCGATGACGTTTGATCAAATTTGTCGAAGTTTGCAGGAAGTTTGTTCTTTAGAGTCCGTTGAATTTTTATCAGGTGTACGAGTTGAAAAATTTTCAATTCATACCACACCTGCTCCATAAAGTCGCTCTTATTTTCCTAAAATTTTTTGCGACAGCGCTGCACGTTTCCATAAATATCCGGGACGTTGTCGGTGCATCAGAGAAAATTGTCGGACGTCTGGCCGTCAAGCATGAGGCAGGAAAATGACGTTGGGCTGTATATAGTCGGACGTGTCTGCTCAGGCGTACGGCTCGTCTCCTGAAGTTCTCGTTCGGTCCGAAAGCTCGGGTTAATAAGCTCTTGTCGTCGAGACGATAAACACCGTTAAGTGATGGGCTCGTCCGCGCGTTAGGAGCGTCTCGTGTGTACCCTCTGAAGACAGCTTACTGTACCGTAAAACACGTAACAAACACACACACACACACACACATACACATACACGCAGAGGCTATGTACGATAACGACGATTTCAATTTCTAAGCTGCTTCCCTCGGCGAAATCATTCTACGCTGATTAAATTCGGCCACGGTTGTAGGACACAGGATATCCATTTCAAAAGATAACATTGCGACACCATAAATCGCGCGCGGGCTATTCGAATGCTGTATGCGGGAGGAGATACTGGCGGGAGCGTAATTGAATTTTTATCGACAAACCAGTCATCACTTTGGCGGTTACGATCACAACGCGACGTAAAGCAGAAAAAGGAGAAAGCCGCGACGCGATATTGAAACTGCCACGGTGAGCGTACGTATTAACGCGTCCGTGTACTGTGCGACAGATGAGATTTCCTCCCTCCCCTCCCCGGCCCGCTCCCGTCATCCCGCCCGGAAATAGAGGCCATTACTTTGTCGTGTACCGGTTTCTCTCTTTCTGTATATAATATTTTATTTCTCCTCGGCCGCAATTTCTGCGCCGCCCAATTGGATTCCTCCATTTCACCGAAGAAATGCACTTCCAATTCATTTCAGTTCACTTTACTTCACCGGGCGCGCGCCCGGTTCAACCGGTTCCGAGGGTCACGAATACATTTCCTCCCCGGTTATCCTAAGTACTCGGGATTGCGTTAACCTCGTCCGTTACCAGCCCCCAAAGTTCAGGAAAATGTATCACACTTTTCTTGGACTTTCGAAACCCGACGAACCTTCGAATTTTCAAATGCTGAAAGCTCTTAAAGCTCCCACGCACGTTCACAGGTTAGCAAAGCTTCGGTGAAACTTTCCAAAGCTGCTATAGCTGCAGCGAGCTTCCACAATTCCTAAAGCTTCCGCGAAAGTTCCCATTGTTCCGAAGGATTCGCCAACTTTTTCGAATTCGTGCAGTCTGGCACCGAGTTTTTAGAGCTTTCAGAAGCTTTAAAAAGTTTCCAAAAACTCAATAAAAAAAGGTCCCAAAGCGCTAGGAAACGACGAAGTAGGCCCTAAAGTTTTCGGAGAGGGGCAGGCAGGTCCTAAAGCTCTCGTAAAGGGGAAGGCAGGTCCTAAAGCTCTCGGAAAGGGACATGCAGGTCCTAAAGCTCTCGGAAAGGGACAGGCAGGTCCTAAAGCTCTCGGAAAGGGCACCCAGGTCCTAAAGCTCTCGGAAAGGGGCACCCAGGTCCTAAAGCTCTCGGAAAGGGGCACCCAGGTCCTAAACCTCTGGGAATGGTGACGTGGTGGACCTAAAGCTCCAGGGGCGGGAACATCCAGGTCCTAAAGCTCCAGGAAGGAGACTGTCGGGGTCCTAAAGATCCGAGAAGGGGAAATTTAGATCCCGAACTCAGAGAGAGGGGCACATAGATCCTAAAGCTCTGGAGGAAGGGGGTATACAGGTCCTAAAGTTCTAGGGAAGGGCTGTGCAGGTCCTAAAGCTCTAGGGAAAGCTTCAGAAAACTCTTCGGACGATCTCCAACTTTTAAAGTCTCTCGAGCTCAATCGATCCCCCAAAGTTCCTAAAGCTGCATCAAGTTCCCAAAGCTCCAAAATCTCTACCAAGTTCTCAGAGTCGCGGAAGCTTCCACAGGTATCCAACTTTCCTATAATCTGGTCAGGTTTCGAAAGTTTCGAAGCCTCTCCTAAGTTCCCAAATCATCTACCCCCTAAACTATCCGAAACTTTCCCCACGATTCCCAAATTTAGGAACTCCCCTGCACTGGTCTAACCCCTTCGAACATTACCCCTGCTATTTCTGTGCTCCCTTATCAGCCGGGATCCCTCAAGTTTCACACTTTCCATATCACTTCGCGAACGCTCTAGAAATTCCCCGAGCCATCGGACGGTGTTAGTCGAAGAAATTCCACCCCTCGGCAATAACACGTCCGGAGAAGTTTATGTCCGGAACAATGGGACCACCCTAGGTTTGCCTACAATGTTTCGGCGGCGTTTCATCCCTTATCGTGGCCGCTGACCGATACCAGCAACGTCCTGGTGGCCCTGACAACACTGTCCGACGGACCTTGGCTAGGAGAAGTATTATCGGACGATAAGGGGAGGCAGTAGGGGCAAGATTTAGCTAGGGGATGGTTAGGGGATGCCATTGTAAGGCGTTAGACCTAAATCCACCCTCCTTTGATATCAAGCTCGCGTTTCACACAGAAAACCATCCATATTAGCTCTGGACAGTCTTTGCCAGCCAAGTTCTTATCCCTAAAGTTGATCAACCCTTTCTGCTGATAGTTTAGGGTACGGTGGTGGGGGTGAACATACTCCGGGAAAAATTTCGTTCAATGAATTGGAAGAAAGTATTTCTCTAGCTCCCATTGTAATTCCATTTCACCCCATGGACTTCTCCGAGGGGATTGTAATTTCTTTTTCTTTTTAGAAACCGCTCTATCTCTCTTTGAATTCATGGTCTAGCGTCCCCGATAACGTTTGACCTATCACGAAGACACCTCCGAGCATAATCAAAGGCCTTATCGGGTCTCTGCGAAACCGGGCTCGGTTTCTCGAAATCCTCATGAATCATGCACCACCCTGCCCCTAACTAGATAAAACCAGCCCCCAGAAGCGACTAGCTCTGTGTTCGACGCTCCGTCGCTTTTCATCTGCACGCCTGACGAATATCTTAGCGAGAGCATCGACGTTTCTTTCACTGAACTCCTATGATCGCAGTCGATCATGATCAGTCACACACACACACACACGCTCACACACACACAAATAATTTAAAAAATTGCTGAAATTCCTAAAGCTTCAGGTAGGACCAAACAGGTCCTAAAGCTTCAGGTAGGACCAAACAGGTCCTAAAGCTTCAAGTGGGACCAAACAGGTCCTAAAGCTTCAGGTGGGACCAAACAGGTCCTAAAGCTTCAGGTAGAACCAAACAGGTCCTAAAGCTTCTGGAAAGGACCATACAAGCCCTGTAGAAGAAAGTCCTGCAGGTCCTAAAGAACGATTCAAATACCGGAAAAATCATGGTACACAACTCGCCCGGTGTCGTCGTTCTAAATTGTATGGTAAAGATCCGTAAACTGAAGCTGACGCGGGATTCGAACTAATTTAATAGTTTACGCAAGCGAAGACAGCTGCACGACAAAGACCATTAGTTAGAAACAGGAGTTTGCGGGGTATGGAGCTCGCTTAAAGTTAATTTAACTTCGCCCCCACGCTGCGACAATTCTTTGGCCGAGCTAATGGAACGAAAACTCTCTCTCTCTCTCTCTCTCTCTCTCTCTCTCTCTCTCTCTCTCTCTGACGGCGCCGTATTTCAATGTCGATATTTAACCTGCAGGACATTTGCACCTTCTTTTCACGTTTTTCTCATAAACAACAAGGAAAAGGGATCGACAGCGCGCACACGTCCATTAACGATAGAAAATTAATGTTGTGGAAATAACAGTTGTAATGAAATAAATTCGGCTGTTTTTCAAAACCATGTAATGCGAGAGGCAGAGTTGCTTTCGCAGTGGTACAGATTCTGTAACAACATCCTGAAAATTAATCCAGAAATATTTTCAGGGCGCCATTTTATCCGCGAGTGTTCACGTCAATCCGTGTTTTGCATTATAAAACCAAATATGATGAATATTTGATACCCAAATAATGTATGCATTTCATGAAATGTCAATATTCAGTTACCTGGTTTTATTTTAAGAGCTCTGCAACCCTTAAAGCTTTAATAAAACATCCAGCAGACTCTACAGATTAATAGAAAAGTCCATCAGGTACTAAAGCTCTGCGAAAGAGTCCTCTAGCCCTTATACGGACCCTAAATCGCCAGGTCCCAAAGTTTCAGGTCCTAAAGCTCCAGATCCTAAAGCTTCAGGTCCTAAAGATTCAGACCCTACAGCTTCGGGACCTAAAGCTACAGATCCCAAAGATTCAGGCCCTAAAGCTCCAGGTCCTAAAGCTTCAGACCCTAAAGCTTCGGGACCTAAAGCTACAGATCCTAAAGATTCAGGTCCTAAAGCTCCAGATCCTAAAGTTCCAGGCCCTAAAGATCCAGACTGTAAAGCTTCGGGTCATAAAGCTCCAGGTCCCACAGATACAGGCCCTAAAGCTACAGGCCCTAAAGCTCCAGGTCCTAAAGCTACAGGCCCTAAAGCTCCAGGTCCTAAAGCCACAGGCCCTAAAGCTCCAGGTAATAACCCCGCAGGTTCTACATCTTCAGAAGGGGGCACTGTTGGTCCTAAAGCTTCTAGAAATATTCCCCTGGTCGGATAGAGCTGTGGGACGAGTCCATGGGCGCTGAAGCTTCAGAAAAGAATATTTGAGGTCCCAAAGCTCTCGGAGAAGGGTCACATATGGTAGTTCCCAGAGCTGGAAAAAATGTTGTACTCGTTCTGCAACTTTGAATGGGTCTACTAATTGCTGCATTGACCGAAAATGGGAAGTGGCCAACATTGAATAGAGTCCGCCAATTCGGAGTGGAAGAAGGAAGTGGTTTCCACCGTCGATCATGACCATCCCTGGTAACCAAAGGAGCCGATACGGCTGTTCAATCTGGCGAAGTAGTCTCGTACACGGTCTGCTATTACTAGAATGGCGCATAATCGTTAGCAAATCGTACAGTCGAGTCGACGGGGCTGCCAGCCGTGAAAGAGCAGCCCGCGGAGATAGTCGGGGGTCGATATACGAAGGAACGCTTGCGCGGTTTGCCTTTCGTCCTCTGTTCTGCACTAATATCGTGAGTTATCGCTCGTTAACGGAAAACTGCCGCCAGGAACGTGCCGAATCGACGGTGTTCGCCGTGTTTTACGGGGTTTCTTACCAGCCGGAATGTTTATCGCAGCCCGGATAAAGTCGGCGGCTGCTGACCATACTCGACCCATGCCACTTCATAGAGCTTTGGATCGACGTAAAGCCACGGCATTCGGCAAAGGCACAACATTTTCTAATTTATTTATTGCAGGGTATCACGTGTCCGGGTTTGCGTTGCCCCGATGGCTTTTTCAACGGTTGTTATGACTGGCAATGCGAGCCCCGCGACCTTTAATTCCGCTAATCACACGAGCACATCCCCTTGTTTAAGCGTGCACAGGTGCGTCGAGTTTACCGTGCCGTTCTATTTGGCGTTATCTCGAGACGAGAGTTTCGCAAATTTGCACAGCAGCTCGAGGGGACCGACAGCCATGGAAGAGAGATTGTTTGGATGGGTAATCTATCACGTTTTCCGATTAACTTTCCTCAGCCTGCTACCCCGTGAGCGCTACTTGACCATTTTTACCCTTCGCCAGAGAGATATTGCATTCCCCACTCGATATTTCTCTCATTGCTCTATCATTGATACAGATTGATTGCTGGACAGGGGTGGTCGACCGTATGGCCCGACTCTCTAGGGCCACTTTCCGAATTTTTTTGCCACAAAACTAGGAAAGCTATCGTTGCGAACTTTTCGGGAATATATTCGTACGTACTTCGGCTATGCGCGTGAATTTTTTAATGTAGAAAAAATCAGAATTGAGTCCGTGAGAAGGGATTAAGTGTAGGTGTGGAAAAAAAGAAATATTCGAACGTTTGTCATGATAACTCAAAATTTATTGGTTGGATTGATTTCAAATTTGGCGTGTACGTCCAGTACACCTATCGCCAGGACACAGTGGAACGGTTTTATGAAAATAATTTTTTGTTTCAATTTTACAACAATTTTGGTAACAGTTGAGCGGAAAAATGGAATGTTTTAGACAAAACGACGCCATTTCTGTAATTTTGTATTAATGTTCTTGAAATATCCGGGAAATTGTAGCGAAATATCCAGCGAAGCTGTGCACAAAATTTAAAGTCAATCGGTCGGACAGATCTCGAGCTATCGTGCTCCGAATTCGACAGAAGCGGATTCAGGAAAAATTCGCTCGAAGGGAGCCTAAGCCTAACCGTATCTGCAGTATTTTCGCAATTTTATCACCTATAGGATTGCACGCACTTCCTCGGTGAAAAGTGGGTCACAGTATTCGCTGTGCTTCCGACTGCATCGCCGGGGCGCATCTTACGCGTTTAGCTTGGAGGCTGTGCATCCCTCGAAGCGATAGTGCTATCGACTCGAAACAAAGGTTGTTGTCGAACGACGATTCCCACCTTTCCCCCTCGAGCGAATCAGCCCTTAATATTTCACGAACCCTCGAGGAGGAATTTATATTCAAGACGATTCGCCAACTTGTATGAATTTGTTAATTCTTAATTCACTCCCGAGCTTGTTGCGAGTTTAATCCGCCGGCGGGAACAGCGTTTGCTATGGTTCGGAAATGCAATTTTGATTCTGAAATACGCACGCAAATGAAAACATTAATTTTAACGTTGGAATTCAACGGTAACAAAAGTTGGGCGGGATTATAAAATAAATGGGATATTAAGAGGCCACGAACTGGTTCGCAAAATATATTTTCGTTCCGTTGGAATAAATTATGCAGATTGCGTCTGAACGTTGGCAACAATAGGTCGGTGCGACGTATTATTGAAATTTAAGCCGTGGCATTACATTGTACTAATAACGTCCCCGCGTTATTTCGAAGCGAAATAGGAATGCTTGTTTCTCCATTACAGATAATCCGTTGCGCATTAATGTTCGGACAATTTATAATCACCTGGACATTAGCAAAAACTCAATGCACTTGTCAATTATTGTCTCTCGGTTAATGCTACGCGTGTCACTCGCCGCTACAAGTTTCCAGTCCGTTTGGTAATAATGTCGAACAATTTTATCACATTCGAGAGCACGTCCCACTCTGCAATTGAATACGCATTGTTACCGTTGTTTTGCGTGGGATTATCACGACACACACGTTCTAATTATAATATGAAAATGCCAGGGCGAAAGCTTCGCAAATATCGCGAGAAAGGTTCGTCCAGAAGATCGTTCGAAGTCAACAGACCTCGTCGGTGAACCGTGGGGTTCTCCTGTTACGTATTTCCGTCTAGAGTTTCAGGGTATAGATAACTCGAATTATAACCTGTTTAGTAATAAGAGATCTCAGGTTCCTCGTTTAAAACAGATTTACCACAAACCTCCGACCGCGAATACCTCTGAATGCTGTTTGAAGATTAGGATAATTACTCCCGTTACTATTTCCACCTGGGATCCCAGGCTGGAATTAACACAGCGCAACCGGGGCTCGCCAATTGAAAATAAAGGGTCCTCCCGGAAGTCATTTCTATGTGTTAAACTCCACAGAAAATTTATTTTAAGAATTAAATTGTTTGGTCGGGAAAATCCCAAAAACTCAAGGGTTCAAAAATCCAAAGGTCCAAAAATCCAAGGGTTCCAAAACCGACGAGTTCAAAAGTCCAAATTATCAAAAATTCAACGGCATAAGACTGCCATGATCCAAAACTCCAGATGCCAACAATTCCAAGGGCTCAAAAATGCAAGGGTCCAAAGATCTAAAAGTTCCAAAATCCTAGTTGAAGTATTGGATTTTTAGATCCTTATATTTTTTAAGCTTTGAAGTAGTAAACCCTTACATGTTTTAACCTTTGGTTTCATGCAACCTTTGATTTTTGAGCCCTTGGATTTGTGGACCCTTGGATTTGTGAACCCTTGGATTTATAGATCCTTGTATTTTTGAAGCCTTCAAGTAGTAAACCCTTGGATTTTTAGAATTTTAGATTTTTGAGCCCTTGGATTTTTGAACCCTTGGATTTATGGACCCTTGGATTTTGGAAGCCTCCAAGTAGTAAACCCTTGGATTTTAAGAGCTTTGGATTTTTAGACTTTTGGATTTTTGAGCCCTTGGATTTTTTTTAACTTAGCCTTGAATTTTTGTACCTTAATTGGACCGTGGCGCACGACAGCGAAGTGTTAAAATGTCGAGTGACAGTATTGTTTTTTTGACACGCCGACTGTAATTTCGTAGAATTTTTCAGAAGGCATGTTGATGCACTTACATTCGTTCCTTTGTCGTCTTTGTCCTTATTCGCGGCACGACAAAATGCGAGAATATCCCGGGCTCCGCCTTCAAACGAAATCCCTTTACTTTCATATTAATTTTCTTGGCTGCTTTGAGACGTCGCCGCTTGGTGCATTTTTATGCGGCGCCGTTCCATGCGACAAATCTTTACGCGCGACGGCATCTACAGGAATTGATGAGCCATGAAAGGAACGGAAGAAACCGACCGGCGACTGTTTTTAATTAAGGGAACTGCTCCCCTTCCTCCCGTGTAACGACGGAGCCTTTGAAGCCTCCGCTTGGAAAAATGCATTTCGTCCGCCCCCTGCATAATACTGTGCACTCGCATGCATGTGTGCAGCAGACCTGCTTCAAATTACGCAGACTCTGGAGACTGTTGTAGAAAAAGCCCTTGAACTTTCGATTTTAAACGAGTCCAAGCGTCCACAGCTTCAAGGGTTTCAGACTCAAAGCCTTCAAGAATTCCGGAAATACAAAAACTTAAGGCTCCATAAATCCAAAGGCTAACAAATCCAAAAGCTAAAATGTCCAAGGGTCCGTAAATTCAAAGCTTGAAAAATTCAAAAAGCTCCAAAAATCCAATGCTCCAAAAATCTATACCTCCAAAAATCTAAAGCTCCAAAAATCTAAAGTTCCAAAAGTTTAAAGCTCTACAAATCCAATGCTCCAAAAATCTAAAGCTTCAAAAGTTTAAAGCTCTAAAAATATAATGCTCCAAAAATTTAAAGCTCTAAAAATCTAAAGCTCCAAAAGTTTAAAGCTCCAAAAATCCAAAGCTCCAAAAATCCAAGGCTTCAAAAATCTATACCTCCAAAAATCTAAAGCTCCAAAAATCTAAAGCTCCAAAAATCTAAAGCTTCAAAAATCCAATGCTCCAAACATTTAAAGCTCCAAAGATCTAAAGCTCCAAATATCTAAAGCTCCAAAAATCTAATTCTGCAAAAATTTAAAGCTCCAATAACCCAATACTCCTTAAAATTTCGTTAAGGTATTGTGCACTTCAGTCTAATTATACGACTGCAGAATTTTTCTTAGATAGAGATAGAGCTCATAAAAAATTATTCGGCGAAGAAAAATGTACTTCATTGGAGCAAAAATAGTGTGCCACTTTTTAAAATAAAGTGGGAGTAAAATAAAATACAGAATTGATTTTAGAAAAAGGGAATCAAGGGTGTTGGCCCAAGGAGATAATATTCGCGCTCTAAGATCGTAGGAGATTCGAAGCGAGTAATTAAAATCTCGAGCGGTTGTTCGAAAAACCGAGAGAACGAGAGTGTTTCGTTTCCATCGGCGGTGCATGCTCGATGCATTAACGTATTATATTAGCAGCAGCCGTGCTACCTCGCTAGCATTTATTCCCCGTGTCACACAGCACTGACATCATCGATTTTAGCTGCTTCCTCGAGACGAAGTTTCGTTGCTTCGATGTTCCTTGCAAGCTCGCTATTTACATTCAGAATCTGATTATTCCGAGGAGACATGCAACCCTTACTATGCACCCTAACCTGGACCTAACCGCATCAACCGCGACAAATTAGCGAACCTATGCATCGTAAAAATCTCACCTCCTCTTACGCCTTCTTAAGTGGTTTTCAGAATTTTTCAAAAAATAGAAAGTGGGGTTACATTTATTCTTATTTTTCGGCTCTGGTGGTAGAACTCTTGTTGAATCGATTGCCGTTGGTTTCATTTTGATACGCCCACTAGTACTCGAAATATTTTTTTAAATGAAGAAACATGCTGGTGAACTCGCTTTTTTTGGAGTGTTGAATTGTTTCAAATATTTTTTTTCTGGAAACCGGTTGAAGGTGTCGACTTGATTTCTTTTGGATATTTCAGTGTGACGTTTAAGGAATATTTATGGCCAGTGGTGTTTTTGTGTTTCAACCGGAAGTCGAAATAAAAATTCATTTCATAGAAGTCGGAAATTTTTCTACATGCATTGTACTCAAGTGGTCATAAAAAATTAAGCAGTTGATATTTCAAAGAACCATTTCGCACAAAATTTCTCAATGATATACTGAACAAGTGAAAAAAAGAATAATTGTCATATGTTAATTAGATTCCGAGAAAACCGTGTCCAAAGATGACGAATCCTCCCTCGAACTCTGTTCAATTTTCGCCTGCTGCGCACGCCCCTCTTCAAACTTATGTAACTTCCATAATTTTCAAGATATCTCGAAGATTCTTCGATCTATACGTTCTAGAAGGATCGTAGAAAATTATCGCGTGAAAGAAAATTGAATTTTTCGACCGAGAGAAAATGGGTACGTCCTTGAACATTCAGGATTCGAAAACATTTAAAGTAAGAAGAAAATGGTACTTGCGAGCAGACGAAGGGCTGGGGGGAAAAGGGAAGGGCTTTCGAAGGGTGGTACCCTTCACCGTGGTTTATCCGTTGACCTGCCCAGACATAAAGGACGCTTCGATTCCGCGATTCATCGATACGGCTGCGCCAAGCCGGCCGATAATAAAGAGTAAATAAGGGCAAAAATAGATGACTGCCGGCTGGGCCCTATTAAGGGGAGCGACGTGCTCGAAGGGCTGCTTATTTATTCCTTTCTTTTTCTCTCTCTCTCTCTCTTTCTCTCCTATCCTCTCTTTTTTGCACGAGAGTCTGCATGGTCGAACGATTTCACGGACAAAATCGTTAAAACGCGAGCTGCGGGGGTGGGGGTAGTTTTTCGATGGGTTTTTCAGTGGTCAGAGAAACCTTTCTGGAAGCTTATTTCTCACGCCGCGGATGGAACAATGAACAATTTTTATCACGCAAACGAAATATTCGTTGCGCCGCGCCGCTCCGAATATTCTGTCCACGATTGTTTAATTATTTCTTTTACAAGAGTCAGTTGTTTCACGATGGGTACGGTTTTTGAACGTAAATGAAATGTTTAATACAGCAGAATAATTTTTTACAATTTTTGTAAACGCCATGAGCTTTAAAATATTCCGCGTAAAATCAAAATTGTAAGCTATCACCGAGGGCTGGTTCCACCCCCTAAAATAATTATACTAGGGCGAAATACTCTATTTGCACACGAAGCTCCTTTTGTTGAGAACGGTTTTTCTTGAATAACGGTGATCGGGACCAACGCACCTGCACTGTTCCAGGGATAAACCGCAACTGGGAATAAATTTGGGTAAACTGCTCGCACCTCCCACCCCTTCGACGCCCTCCGAAAGGGATCATCGGCCTTCGTCGGTTCACGGTGCAATAAACATTACCCGACGCACCGAAATAACATGTAAAGCGGCCCCGACGATCGAACGCAAAAGTTGCAAAATGAACGCGGGGAATGGAACACAAAATAAATGCCGTATAAAGCGCGGACATAAACGTAGAATGAAACGGGAGGGGGGGGGGGGGGGCGGAACAACCGTGAAATCAAATGCGAAATAAATGTGACATTGGATCGTAGAATAAATAGAGATCGTATAAATCCTCGAACGAAATTGAATCGGAGAGCCTGGCCACGGCGCATGTAACCGTTCTGTTATTCTTAGAATGCGATGTGCACTATCTACAATTGATCTAACATCGGGACCCGGTGTAGTAAAGAAGAACACTATTTATATTTCACAACAGGAAGCGAAAGGCTTGTGTGTCCTACATCGACCATCAATCATAAATTTCATACCAAGAAATCGTACAACGCTGACAGTTATTCGGGCCGGTATATACATTTTTCTTGGGAACTTGGAAAGTTAGGAAAATTATGAAAGTTTGCTGGGAAGTAGAGTAGTTCGGTCGCTACACTAGCCTATTTTTTATTCTCGACGTAGCACTGTCCTAGGGGCTGAAACCACCCCTTGAAGGGAACTTAGAATTTTATGTTTCGCGGAGTATTTAAAAATTTATGGCGTTTATAAAAATGTGAAAAAATGTCTAAAAATATTCACTCGGGTTGGCTAACATCCCTTGTTAATATATACTGCGTTTCTACCCTTCTATAAATTTTAAAACTATTTATAAAAATTGCGTTACACACCAGTTGCCAGAAGCTGACACTATTCCGAGTGGTACATCCGATTTTTTTGCAAAATCGTGGGCAATGATAAAATTATGAAACTTTTTGTGTAAATAGAGTAGATCGATCCCTGGATAAACATATTTTTTATTTGTGCCCTGGTACGATTTTGTGGGTTGAAAGCACTCCTCGAAAACAACGTAGAATTTTCTCTTCCATAGAATGTTTTCAAATCCGTGGTATTAAAAGGACTGAATAAAAATGTTTAAAAATACTCAGTCGTATTTTCCAGCATCCATTGTTAATACGTATTGTGCTCCAATTTTTTATTGAACTTCTGGTTGTTTTTTTAGAGAGATTCCGTCCGGGTTAATACTAGAATCCCTTTATTTACATGGATCAAATGAAATAATCCGTAGGCGGGTGTGTGCTTTAGGGTTGTTGAAGTTCAACGGTGCAGCATGCTATCTTATTCAGTGCATATCGAATCATGTTGCGATAGATTTCAGGTTCTCGGTTTTCGCATAAAGGGATCGCGACTATCGACCGCGTTTCTGTGGTTTGAGCGACGATTTGTTTGTTCGTGGCGTTACGCTTGTTTGATTCATTCTGGCCGTATTTAATTAATGCACTCCGATACCGGCCGAACTGTATTTATTTTTCGAAGAAATGAAAATGTTCGATTCGCGTTCGTATCGGAAACGGACGTTTTTAAAAGCAATCTCCGTGTACCGACTTCCGGTTCTTTCTCTCTATCTCATTCTATAAATATTTTATGGCACGAATGCGCGTTTCACATTCCGGCTTTATATTCCCGGAATAATGTTGTTTTAATCATTTCAGCACGGATTAACGTAATCACGGGGAACATATTTATTTCGTATTTATTTATTTATTTTAATCCATGTGTCCAAATATTTTAAGGTCCAAAGATCCAAGATTCTAAAAATCCAAGAATTAAAAAATCTTAAGAAACATAAATGGATATCCTGAATATTTTGATTATTTAATTTTCTGTTTTATAAAGTCGGTTGTTTAACAGGATGCTAGAAAAAATCCAGCGGAAGCTCGACTCGTTTGGTGGAGAAAGATTCTCGGAGAGTTCATTTATTTTTCTCTCGTCACGAAACTTAGGAATAAATATTTTTGTTGTTTGTTTGCTAGTGATATTACGGCTAGAAAAAAATCGATGCCGGAACGGAAACACAGCGTCTCCGTAGAAGTCGTCCAGCGAGCCATCGAAAGGGAAGGTTGCAGACATCTTTTTAATTGCTATTTACCGAGCTTTCATGCGATCCCCTTGCTTCTCCTTGTTTCGCGTTCAAAGTGTGTCCCGAAGCACGTCCTCCACTAGACGCAATGATTTTCATGGCGCATCTGTATACTTGTTTACTTCCCGCTCGTTCTTTCGTCCCCGTCAATTTCCTTTGTAATCATTAGACGAAACAATGACACTTGGACGTGGCACGCGCGCGAACTTCCGCTGCCATTCGTAAGCAAACGCAGCCAGGTTTGCAGTGATGACGTACAATTGTTGACTCAACAGAAATTCGGTAATTAATTTGCTGGAAAATTTGGGTGTGCGAAGCATTAAATCTTTAATACAGGAGTCCAAGGACCCAAAGCTCACTACTTTCGGGGGCCGAGGGTCCTAAGTCCCACACTGAGGGGGTCCGAGGGTCCTAAGTCCAATATTAGGGGGGTCCAAGGGTCCTAAGTCCAATACTAAGGGGGTCCAAGGGTCCTAAGTCCAATACTAGGGGGGTCCAAGAGACCCAAGTCCAATACTAGGGGGGTCTAAGGGTCCTAAGTTCAATACTATGGGGGTCTAAGGGTCCTAAGTTCAATACTATGGGGGTCCGAGGGTCCCAAGTCCAATATTAGGGGGGTCCAAGGGTCCCAAGTCCAATATTAGGGGGGTCCAAGGGTCCCAAGTCCATTACTAAGGGGGTCCAAGGGTCCTAAGTCCAATACTAAGGGGGTCCAAGAGTCCTAAGTTCAATACTAGGGGGTCCAAGAGACCCAAGTCCAATACTAGGGGGGTCTAAGGGTCCTAAGTTCAATACTAGGGGGGTCCAAGGGTCCCAAGTTCAATACTAGGGGGGTCCAAGGGTCCCAAGTTCAATACTAGGGGGGTCCAAGAAACCTAAGTCTAATAGTAGGGGGATCTAAGGGTTCTAAATCCAATATGTAGGATGTCCCAGGGTCCTAACCGTAATATCTAGAAGTCCAATGGTCCTAAATCCAATTCATTCAAGCTGTCAGAATGTCGGAAATCTATCATGCGTATGTTGACATCAATTGCCTAGTATGCTTAATGAAATTGTGGTAAAAATAGCGACCGTAGAATTAATGTTAGTGTGACGCGGGCTTGTCATGTTTCCAGAGAATGTTTTGTTAGCGGTAAATCGTCTTGGACAAGGAACAGAACGGTGTGCCCCGTGCTCGTGAACGCGGCGGTATCATTTGTCTGAATTGCCAGCGCTGCTTTCCCATCCGACCGGCGAAAATAAGCGAGCGACTTGCGTGCGGTCCGACACGACGCGACGCGACGCGACGCGACGGCGGGCTCGCGTGTCCCATAATCCACGTCATGTGACGATCGTGTCGCCTTAAGTAGAACTGACAGACTTAATGGGCCGGCTCCCAACTATTACCCACTTGTGTGACGCAGGGAATGATAACACGACTATCTGCCCACAAAGATTGGTATCATTTGCGAGCGAGCGAGCGGCGCGCGTATTCTCTCTTAACTCGCGCGTGAAGTGCCTCGAAGGACGCTGTTTTTCTTATGTAACCTGTCCATGAATTTTTTCGTTCCCCGAGTCCAGTCCATCAACCGATCACGTTTCCGTCGTGACATAGAAAATTCCCTATTGGCGACCGGGAAACCGGTCGAACGAGGCCAATTGTGTTCTTCAATTCCACTGATTCTATTGTCATCAGTTCCATTCATTTGGTCGCTAAACGTTTTCCCCGTTGGCCTGGAAAAATATTTGAAATGGAAATTATTTTATTTGTTCGCGTGAGTCGCCTGTTGCAAGGTTTATTTTTAAACTCTGAGATCTACTGTGCTCGAGGTGTACGTTTCCTGTGTTTGACCTTGAATCTCAGATATTAAACGGTGATCATTCATGATAGACTCTGGACCACACATTTCAAAACTCGGACCTTGCATGCGCGAACTATATCCTAGCTAACAAATCTGAGACCTTGGACCTGTCATCGTAAACTGCGGTTGATGTATTACGGTTTAACATGTGCATCACAACCTTTGGACTTTTGATTTCGAACGACCAAACGATTATTCGCGGGATCTGTTATGCGAATCGCAAACTGTCAATCTTGGATGTCAGCAGTTTTTGGCTGGTTGGGTATCGAAACTTCGAAGTTCGTAGTTTCGACTCTGTACTTTGGACGCTATATTTTGGACCTTCTGTTATCGATCGGGTACTTTGGATCTCGCGCTCTGGATCCCACGCTTTGGACTTTTTATTTTGGACCCTACACTTTGGACTCTTTATTATGGTCCCCATACTTTAGACCATGTACTTTGAACTTCGTTTAGGACCATGCATTTTGGACCCTATACTTTGGACCTCCTGTATGGGATTCTGTACTTAGGACATTCTACTTTGGACCCTGGGTAACGGACTTTGGAGACTGGATCTTGAATCATGATTCTTAGCGAAGACTGGATCTTCGACCTTGATTGTTGGATCCTGGGTCTTGGACCCTGGATCTGGGACCCTGGATGTTGGAATCTGGATATTGGACCTTTATTTTTGGACACTGAATGTTGGACTTCGGATCTTGGACTCTGGATTTTGGACCTTGAATGTTGGATCCTCAATCTTGGACTCTGATTGTTGGACCCTGGATCTGGGACCCTCAATCATGGACTCTGATAGTTGGACCCTGGATTTTGGACCCAGAATGATGGATCCTTAATCTTGGACTATGATTGTTGGACCCTGGATTTTGGACCCAGAATGATGGATCCTTAATCTTGGACTATGATTGTTGGACCCTGGATCTGGGACCCTGAATGTTGGAATCTGGATATTGGACCTTTATTTTTGGACACTGAATGTTGGACTTCGGATCTTGGACTCTGGATTTTGGACCTTGAATGTTGGATCCTCAATCTTGGACTCTGATTGTTGGACCCTGGATCTGGGACCCTCAATCATGGACTCTGATAGTTGGACCCTGATTTTGGACCCAGAATGATGGATCCTTAATCTTGGACTATGATTGTTGGACCCTGGATCTTGGACCCTGAATGATGGATCCTCAATCTTGGACTCTGATAGTTGGACCCTGGATCTGGGACCCTCAATCTTGGACTCTGATAGTTGGACCCTGGATTTTGGACCCAGAATGATGGATCCTTAATCTTGGACTCTGATTGTTGGACCCTGGATCTGGGACCCTGAATGTTGGAATCTGGATATTGGACCTTGATTGTTGGACCCCGAATGTTGGACTTCGGATCTTGAACCCTGGATTTTGGACCCTCAATCTTGGACTCTGATTGTTGGACCCTGGATCTGGGACCCTCCACGTTGGACTTCGGATCTTGGACTCTGGATTTTGGACCGTGAACGTTGGATCCTCAATCTTGGACTTTGATGGTTGGGGCCGGGATCTTGGACTCCGAATGTTGGACCATGGCTGTTGGACCTTGATTGTTGGAACCTATACTTTGTAGCCTGGATCTTGTGACTCAGTTGACCTCCAATAAAATTTTATGCGGTATGCGGTATAGAACGACTGCTCCTCGCCGAGTGTTTTCCAAGCACTGCCACTCGCGGATTCCAGGATAGAGTCGTATAACGCAGCATGAAGTAGGGAAGTCTCGCGTGCGTCATGCTGACACTATTCCCGTTTCTCGAACGATTCTTTCCATTAAATGACGCGAATCGGGTACGGTGCTCCGTCGTCGCAACGATCGGTGTGCAGATGTAAGGCACGAGGTACGAGTAGCAGACACGAGCCGGAAATATCCGAATGGTGGCGATAAACTGTGTAACGCGGGAAGAAACGAAGAGGAACGACGCTGGTTAACCGTCGCGTCGGTGCCATCCGCGGAAACGTACGTGCGAGTAGGTAAAACGGAGGCAAACAATGTAATGGCGGTGGATAACAAGACGGCCGACGGTGAAGGGAAGAAAATCAAGGGAAACAGGACCGGTTGGAAACGGGGTGTGCAACGCACAAAACCGGATGTGAGAAACGATAAGAATCTCGAGCGAGAATTTCCGAGATCCGGGTCGGCATAAATGCGGAGATGCCGGCAAAGATAACGTTAAACATTCCATTAAACAAATTTGTTAATGCAGTCGTAATTCGGAATTGAAATAAATCGATAACCGCCGCGCGGCACGCTGCATTATACAGTCGATGAATTTTTTTAGCGAAAACTGCGAACTATTACGCAGGCCAACGCAATTTCAGGAACGTATCAGATTGCCTCGAAAATTCACACTGTCTCCGGTTAATTAATTCCATTGGCTAAATTCAATTAACGCGGTGTAATTAATTTCGTCAAATCTAGCCTATTCCGGCTGCCCACTCGCCAAATAATTGTTAGTCAGAAAACGATTACGTTCCGCACGAAATTTACCAACCCATGCGTGAATTATTCCGGAACAATTGTGGAGCACTCTTCTGAGCATGATCAATGAAAGAATTTCGGAAAATGTCGGTGAGTAGATTCGCCGAAATAAAAAATTCCTCGATACCTCTACCGAAACCGTGAATTGAATGTCGCCCTTTTCAAAAAAAGGCTCTTTTCAGCTCGTAAATTTCAGGTGTTCTCCTTCCGTCGATCGGCGAGAACAATCACGAGCATTTTCGGAACGCACCGCGGATATGTGCCTATGCATTTTCCATAAATTGCTCTCTTTCGACTGTGAATCGATCCCGGTGCAATAGCACGCACCGTAAATCACGGGATTCAGCGGCGTTGTTGCTCGGAAGAATAAAACCGTACGACCCCGTTTCGTCCCTTAAATTTTCAGGGCGCAGACTGCAACCGGCTCCTCGGCTTGCGGGCGCGCGCGGGGGGGTGAGAACAGTGTCTGCTCTGCGGACCAAGGATCGTTGTTCCCCCCCGACTGACATTGCGGCTTAAAAGAAATTGCAATAAATTTATAGCGTGCAGTTTTATCGAATTCTTCCGTACGCGACCCGGCCGCGTGGAAATTTTTATTCGCGTTTATTTTAACGCATCCCTTCACTAGTTTCCGAGCAGGCTGGTGTTCGAGTCACAATTTTCGAAATTAACACGCGAGAACGCTCGAGAACTTGGAATATTTCGAACCGAAATATATATATATATTTTTTTTAAATTACAACGACAGCCACTTGATCATTTTTTGTTTGCGGAAGCCGCCTTTTCATAGAAGTGAACAATCTATCAATGTTCGAGCGAACGTAGTTATCAATTGTTAGCAACGATTCGGCGAGCGCAATCAATTTTCCGCAAGAGGAATACTTTCGCGGAGTGGCGAAATAGCGTGACCACTCGGACGACTCGCGTGAGAGACTCTGGAATGAAAAAAAAAAGAGCGGGACTAACGAAAACAAAAACCACTCGACGTCACCGACGCGCTGCGATAATAGTCATCAATAACAAAAATGTGGGCGTTTAAGGGTAAGTCAGGCGTGACGTGCCAGATTACGATTTTTTGCGAACTGTGGAAACACTGTCCAAGGTCGAAGATCCAACATCCAATAAACTACAGAATCCAAAATTAAAAGTGATAGTGCAAGGCGTAAACATCAGCCTTCAAACAATTGACATTCAGGATTCAGGGTTCAGGACCCAGGGTTCAGGATCCAGAGTCCAGGATCCAGGTTTCAGGATTCAGGGTTCAGGATCCAGGGTTCAGGATCCAGAGTCCAAGATCCAGGGTCCTGGATCAAGTGTCTAACATCCAGAATCCAGGGTTCAGGATCCAGAGTCCAGGAGCCAGGGTTCTGGATCCAGAGTCCAGTATCCAGGGTCCAATATTGAGGATGCAAAGTCTAAGACTAACTCAATTACCTGATGAGTCTGGGCCAGAGTTTGAGATCGATGGTCCAGATACCGCGACCCAAAATTTAGGATCTAAACTTAGTGATCTTCATTCTACATTCTACGTAGATGATCTAAAGTTTACGATGGCAGGTCCAAACTTTCAGATTTACAGCCTGACATATAGTTTCTACGTGTCTCAGTTTCAAATTTCATAATCGGTGATCCAGTATAAATAGTTTTACACCTGACATTCAGTATTTTACACAATTTCGAGAATAGCTGTCCGAGATCAAACAACTAAATATACAAAGATTCTGACAGATTTATATTGCCATGACATATTTTTATAAAAATTTCTAGTTTCTACTTTAAAAAATAATGTACGTACTTCGAATACTAGTAGACACGTGTGCGAAAATCTAACGTAAAAATTTGAACAGTTCTTCTGAAAAAATTTTCTAAAAATTCTCAGTCGACGGGAGCGACCTCTCGACCTCAATGCATTTTCTAAAAATATACAATTCATGCAATTTTGATTATTTCGAGTTCAAAAAAATACTGTGTATATCTGTACTACCAGTAAACACGTATGCAAAAATCTAATGCAAAAATTCGAATAGTTGTTCCGAAAAAAATTTCTAAAAATTCTCAGTCGACTGGAGCGACCTCTCGACCACAATGCATTTTCTAAAAATATACAAATCATGCAATTTTGATTATTTCGAGTTCAAAAAGATACTGTGTATATCTGTACTACCAGTAAACACGTGTGCAAAAATCTGATGCAAAAATTCGAATAGTTGTTCCGAAAAAAATTTCTAAAAATTCTCAGTCGACGGGAGCGACCTCTCGACTACAAAGCAGTGATCGTAGCGTGTTTTAATTGATAGTCATCTCGGGATGACCGAGGGTCGAATAAAATGTTGTTCGGCGTCGTCGCAGAGGTGCCACTGGGTCAGGGAAACCCCCTGGTTTTCCGGATGCTACGTTACTGTGCCACAGCGACGCCGGAGAGAGAATCGTTCCGTCAGTCGGGTCTCGGCCGCCGTCAACGTCAATACGACGGCGCACGAGTTCATCGTCTCGGCTCGGGAGTACCGAGCCACCTCGCGGTATCAGCTTTTTTGCAAAATTCTTATTACTTTCTTCTCTATCCCCCTCTATCTCCACCAAATTCCACGCCCTTCTATTCCCCCCTCTCTCTCTCTTCAACCTTTTCAAACTCTCTTCAACCTCTGCACGATTAGCTGTCAGACGATCTTCATGTCTCCGTTGGCATTTTGACATACCCAGTGACAGTGCACGACAGAGCAACCTCGTTTCCCTAGTCACGCTAGCTCTTCTAGAAATCACCCATTCGCTTTCCCCAGTGTGCTAGAAAATTTCGTGAAAAATGCTCGAACGTTTCGGAAGCTGTCTGAGTGGGCCTATAGTCCATCGGTGTACACCTGTCTGTTTTGATTTTGCCCCAGTGATCCCGATCCCCCACCTTTCGAGAGGTGCCTCCTCGACGTTCTGGTGACGTATTTGTTTAGTGCAGTGACGTTCGTGACCGGTCCGGCCCGAGCCTTTTGTTTAGGCGATTCTCTGCTCCATACGTGAGGCATGCTCCCGAGCCAATTGGATTTGTTTTGATGCGCTCGATCTCCTGGAGACGTGACCCCGAAGACGGAGAGTCTTGGCACCAGGAACGTGCGAAATCGGGTGGCCCTTTTTCGGCAAGCACGTGGCGCCGGTGAAAAGTGCTTTTTCATGCTGCCTCACTTCTCTTCAACAATATTTCAACAGTGAGCTCACGTTCCGACGTATTTAAATCCCCGGAAACCGCCTAACCCCCCTCCACCTCAAAATGGGTTACAAAATAATGCGAAACCACGGTTCCACTCGGTTCTAAAATCAAGTTCGAGATTGTTATTTTAGAAAACGCCACAGAGATGGGAATAACTTTCAGCCCTGGCCGGTTCGAAAATGGAAAATAAACTCGCTAGCTGCCGTTTGTCTTGTGTAATTTATATCTCTGTTTACGATTAATTACTCGTGACCCAATTATTTCGCAATCGGCCGGCATCTATTTGTGTCGCCGATGCTGAAAGATTGCGCTGGCAATGGCAGCCGGCAAGTCAAAAAGCCACCGCGACACCGGCGGGGTTTTTTAACGAGAGAATTAATGCTCGTTAGCCGACTCCTTCGCTCGCAGGTTGCTAAATTGAGACAAACAAGACTGCTCGGTGTTTCTTACGTACCTCCTTGAACTTGCTTACACAAAGCTGCCACTTGGACACCCTTTTTTCGGTGCAGATCTCCTAAAACTTCAACGCGAGCCAGCAGAAACCCGATACGTAGTCTTCTTTTGCCGCCGATTGATCTTTGCGAAGTGTACACCCTTCAGCGATTTTCTGTTCCGAATAAATCGTTCGAAAGTTTCTGTCAAACTCCTTCAAACGTTCACAAACGTAGCAGAACCTTCCGTTTAGTTGGTCTGTATTTAATAATTAATCTTGTCACAGGGCGCAGTCTAAGTTTCAAGCATGTTATTCAAAGAAATCGTCAAGAAATTGCAATCAAACTCCCTCAAACTTATCACCAAACCTTCGCAAACGCAACGGAAAATTTACTTATTCCACATTTACTAATTGACCTCTTCAGAGAGGGCACTCCAAGATTCAGTCTTCTGTTTCCAATACATCGTTCGAAAGTTTCAGTCAAACTCCTTCAAACATTCACAAACGTAGCAGAACCTTCCGTTTAGTTGGTCTGTATTTAGTAATTAATCTTGTCAGAGGGCACAGTCTAAGTTTCAAGCAAATGGTTCAAAGAAATCGTCAAGAAATTGCAATCAAACTCCCTCAAACTTATCACCAAACCTTCGCAAACGCAACGGAAAATTTACTTATTCCACGTTTACTAATTGATCTTTTCAGAGAGTGCACTCCAAGATTCAGTCTTCTGTTTCGAGTAAATCGTTAAGAAATTTCAGTCAAACTTCTTCAAACTTACCGCCAAACTCTGGCAAAAGTAACAAGACTTTCCCCTCGCTTTTCCTCTTTCTTCAATTAATTTTTCTGAAGTGTACACTCCCAGCTTCAATATTATGTTCCAAGTAAATCGTTCACAAAAGTCGCTGGCAAACATCTTCAAACTCCTCGACGTCATTACACGCAGACAAACACAGCAAAACTTTTCAGCGATGACTTCTTCTCCTATCAATTAAATTCTCGAAAGTGTGCACTCTGAACTTTCGTGTTTCGAATGAGCTATTAAAAATGTTCGAACTTCACTCGACAAACAAACACGGTCAAACAGATTTTTTTGATTCTTTTTCACATCAGTCGATCCGGGAGCACAAATAATTTCTGCCGAACGTTTCGGTGCTTGTTTATTTAAACCTTTTGCGAATTTTGCCATCCAGCCCAGTGAATGATCGTGCGACAGTGTGGATCCTAGTGAACCGAATCGGTATGGGATTGTGAGTCCTGGTGAATTGTGATCGGGCAAGTGACTAGGCCTCGAGGCGAGTCGCTTGAAACATCCAGTGAGCAGAAAACCACCCCCGGCGAGTCGAACAGGTCGCGTGTCGTGTGACATGCTACCTGTTGTCTAGTAGCCCCGGTTAGAAACTTTTTGATGCAAATCTGCCGGCTGTGTGTCTGTGTGTCACGAGCCGACGCCGCACCCTTCCCGTTTCGTGGGCTTCTGTTGTGATCTTGGCAGTGATTCCACTCGGGTGGGGCTCCCTTCGATTTCAGGGGTTGGTCCGAGCCACTGCTATCCTCTGCTATACTTGTTGATAACGGGAACACTGCTATAGTCCTTCGAACCACACGAGAAATCAAAGGGTTACTCGCTTGAAACAAAAATTAAATTTCTTTTAACTTTGGAGATGGGTCCTCTGAATGTAAGTCTGAAAATTTTTTTTCCCCAGGATCTACTGGACCGATCCACTTCAAATTTCGTGTACACCTTGGGTTCACTTTTCGCTATTTTATTCGAAAATTTTAAAAATAGCAGAGTTCCATTTAAGATATGCCAACTTTTCTGCCAAATTTGAGGAAAATCGCTGTGAAATGTAAACAAAAAATTATTTTCATACAATTTAGGTACTGTGCTATAGCGAAAGGTGCGCACAAAATTTGAAATCGTTCCTGCAGATCAGAAGACATGTTAAAATTTATGAGCACGATTTCACGAAACTTGTGATTTCGGTTGCTTCCAAGGTTAGAGAAATTTGGATGATACTCCTTGCCAGTGGAAACAGTGAATTGTACACAGACAAACGTGGGTCCTCTCTGAAAATAATTATGAGAATTTTGATTCGCGAAAATTGTATATTCGTATTGTAAAAGTTGCCGCACAATTCAGTAAATTGGAAAGTTGATTTAATTCGCAGCGCAATTACTGATTCATCAATTCAAATTATTTAACGTACCGTAAATGTAGGTTCTCGGTTAAGTACCCGTTCGTTAATTACCTCATTCCGAATCAGCGAAACTTAATCTTGACAGTTTGTTAATTTCGTGTTAATATTCCGTTTATTAATTAATCGTCGGAATGGGAATGAACAAAAGCATTGGTGCTTGGGAATGGATTTGATAACAGTGGAATGGGAGCGTGTGTAGTCAGCCACATGCTCGAGCATACACGGCGGGGTTTATGGGAAGATTAAAAACGCGATAAACCATGTTGGAAAAATTTCAGTAGAACGGGTGTCATTCTATGGTATCAGATTTGCAAAAATTTTTAATGGAAAGAATATCGTTCCATACACCGTTCCCCTTTTTTCACATGTGTGGGTCGCTAAATGGAAAACTGTCGTAAAACCAATTACGTGGATCTGACAGTGTCTATCAACAAATTTTTCGCCGGGAAGCGAGCAGTGAAAAGGCGGTCTGCCAACGTGTCTTTCAACAGCACTCTGACAGCACTGGCCACGAGAACAGTGTTTCCTCCAATATAAATAAATAATGGTAGACGCGACGGGAAATTAGTTTACGTATTTATATTGTCAGACGTCGAATAATTTTCTGGAAACGTGACAGGAAGAGAGAGAGACGATTCAACTAGTCGTCCAAGTAGCTGTGGCATTTAGGAGATCATTGTTTTGACGTCCCCAATATGTCAAAGTTGCACGGGAACTCCCGAAGTATCTCTTCGAAGTCGTCTCTTTGATTTATTCATCAATTTAGCGTCCGCCAGAAGATATTGCCCGTCTGACCATGGTCCAGACTTATCTCTTTGCCCTTTGTAAAAATTGCTTTCCTCGAATGTTGCCCACGTCACTGTTTTTGAGCTCTTTAAGTCGATCCCTCAACAGAACTGGAAATGCTTGCTGCTCGTCTGGCCACGAATCGTCATCTTCCACTTGATATTTGCAAAAATTTATTTTTAAAGAAATGCATGTCACTGGAAAAATATTTTAGTCGAAAATATTTCAAACAACCTAATGGTAAGAAGCTTAAAGTTGTCTGATTATTAACGGGGCTTATCCCCTCATTTTTTTTGGTAAAAATTCTGTGGAAGGATAAATTTATATTTTGCCTCACTACAGCCACGGCTTGTCTCAGTACTTTTTAGAAAAATTATTTATAAAATACTGCACATATAGTCACGATTTATCTATGAAAAATTTATGAACAGTTCTTTGGTAGGAGGAAGTTTAAATTTAGTCTGACTACGGGCGAACCTTATCCCCTTGACCTTATCAAAATTGTTTTCCTCTTTTCCTTAAATCCTGCATGCATCACGGATCTCGAACAGCTTAAGACGACCTTTCATGAAAACTAGAAATGATTGTTCCTTGACTTCTTCTCTTTTTCTCCTCTAAAAATGTATTTTTCAAGAAATATATGTCACCGGCAAAATATTTGAACCATGTTGAGAACAATCTTCGCAAAAAGGCTTCAACCAAAAAATTCTTTAGCAGAACGAATTTTTGTCTGGCCACAGCCGAGGCTTGTCTCCTTGTATTTTAGAAAACTCATTCCACAAATTACCGCACGTATTCTAGTTACGATACATTAATGAAAAACTTGTGGAGGGGTCTCTGGTGGAACGAAGCTTCAATTTTGTCTGACTATCGCAAGCCTGATCTGCTTGCCCCTAGCAAAAATTACTTTTTCGAAAACATCCCCCACGATCAACGTAAAGTACGGTTATCAGGAATTTTGTAAGACATTCTTTGGGAAAGGCGAGCTTCGGGCACGTATTCCCTGTCTGATCACGAACAATCCTTTTCTCCTCGCCACTTTGAAACTTCTTTGAACGCCACATGGTCGTTACTCACTGTGGGGAGCACCACTGTGCAAACATAGTACATTAATTTAACACTTCGCGGCACAATTCTGCACCGGTTAATCTGAAAAATAATATCACCATTGAAGAATTTAATCAACATGCATTACATACCACTGAAAAATTCATCCTCGGCAAAATTGAAAATTCCTGCTGACCAAATTTAATTGATTAACGACCACTTGATTTAACCTATCAGCAACTAAAATTAATTTACCCTCTTCCATAGGACATGCAAAATATGCATCGTGTTTTATTTTTCCTAAAATATTAAAGACTGTTGCTACAGGGACAAATTTAATTAAAATTTGTAATTAACATTTTTTCCATGTTTTTCATGATGGATTGTGCCAGGAAAGATTTCGTGGGCCACCTAGGAGATCAGCTAGTGGAAAACTCGTGAAAGTAGCACGCTCGAATTCCTTTAAATCCGGCCTGAAAAAAGGGGTGCCTTATCGCGTCTAATCTGTTGCGAAAGTGCTTTAATTCGAGATACGTGTTCCCCCAACCTCGCGGGCATTCGTTCGTACAGCAACGATTGTTGTTGCCCCCGCGCCTCCTCCCCCTCTCCTTTTGTTTACCCCTTTCTCTCGTTCTTTCGTCAGCGTTACGGAGGCAACTGATAAAAGGGTGATACCTATTCAGCGTTGCTTAATTAAGGCTCGACCGCTGCTCCATTCGCGAGCGACTACCGCGGTGAAAGAGGTACTCGCAATTAAGCCTGCAATGCGCAATGTTTTCTTGTCGAGTGAGAAAAGTGCTGATGATAAATTAAACAGGAAACGAGGGCTTCATCGTGCCCCTATACACCTGGGTCTTTGGTCTCCATTTTCACCCCAATCAAAAAACCATGTATGTCTCCATGCATTATTGTACACCAGATTTCCCATATTTTCTATTTTCTTACTTTTAAATGTACATATGTTGCAGTCTACTATTTTTGCGAAGCTCTGGAACCGCCGTTTCTAACGAAATCATTCTATGAAATTTAATTTGGCCAACTACCGCTGAACTTTCACAAATAATTTTTCATTCTCGTTTCCGTAACTTTTGTGAGCTTCCACAACAGGTTAGGGTTGCTACGGGATATTATTTCCCGGAATTTTTCTTGTCCGACTAGCGCTGACCTTTTCTACTTAATCATTTTGTACGTTTCTTTCTGTAAAATGTTGCATTTCTTGTTAAGTTTCAGTGAAATCGTTTGGGCTTTTAGAAATTTTTAATTTTCATTTGTCTGGCTGACAATGACGTTTTCTGCTAAATGATTTTTAAAAGCCTGAAAGATTTTTCCGATTTTTAGCCGAAACTCTGGTAATGTGGAATTGTAGATATATCACCGTACGAATATAATCGGGACACGATTAAATTTTAATGATACAACGGCGCACAGAGGGATATAGGATTAAATATACCGCAAGAGAAAAATGAAATAAATCCAATAAAAGTTTCATCAACTTTTTTACGATTCGATATTCAATGCTGGAATATTTACGTGCACGTTGCCAATAGCGCATTGCCTTTCACATAGGGTATCCCGTATCAGCCAGCAGAAAAATTGAATAATGTGAAACGAAAACTCTTTTACGCTGTGCTTTGACAACAAATTAAATCGGTCTGGCAACGTGAACAACCAATCAGGCTAATTGTTTTTAATTAACGCAATCATTATTTAGATTTTCAGGATTTATTTAGATCGTTCAGGATTCGTTGAATAGATTGCACGTAACAATAACTATAGTCGATAACATGGGGAACAACAATTCGAATCGCAATAATGTTTTTATTCAACACAACGGCGATAACCATAACAGCAGGCGGAGGAATAACAGGCAATAGAATAGCATTGATGGAAAACATACAATACCTGGCTGGTGGAAGGTTAAATATAAAAATAAAAATTTTTTGAATTGTTGGAGGTACAATACTGTACTTTTGAATCTAAACTCTGTTGATTGCATAGTCCCCTATAAAACAAATTGGTCCTACAGTCACTCCCACTAATATTCGGATGCTCTTAAAAATCGCATAACTCTGTCAATGTTGGACTATACTACTTGAATTTTTTTCGGAAGTTAGAACAATTGGATCGCTACATACCGTGAGAAAAATATTTGATTAAAATTGCAACTGGTCGAAATTACGAAGAAAGTACTAAAGGTTGTATTTTGCAACTTTTTTATGCGGGCTAATATTAAAAATTTAAAAAGTACGTCATCTAGATCAGTCAACGCTGTAATGAGCTACAAAATACAACTTTTACTATTTTCTCTGCAGTCCCGACCAATTACAATTTTCGTAAAAAATTTTTTTTCACTTTACGTAGCAACCAATTGTGCTAACTTCTTTGAAAAAATCCAAATCGTATGGTCGAATATAAACAAAGATATACGATTTTTAAAAGCGTCCAAATATTAGTGGGAGTCACGTTCGTTAATTTCCTTTTGTAGCGAGACCGTTTGTCCTATTTAGGATTAGATTCCTGTGAATAATTTTTGCGGAGCAGTTCGCGCAGTGTTGGGGTCGATCGAGTGCTCTTTCTGGAGACGCCATAAGCCCCGTCCTACATTCCAGAATACCGTGGCCGTTCGCACGAATTAGCCGTCGTTAGCGCAACACCCGCAGCGTTCAGCTCGTATTGTCTGACCATTAACGGCGGATTCCCCTCGCTCGAATCAAGTTTCCCGGATCCCGTTGCCGGAGCCGTAGACCTCCCGCACCGTTACGTAATAACAAAAATAAACAGCCGGCTGGGGTTCATTGAAAGCACCCTTTGACGGCCGATTCCGGAGCCGTCGATAATTTTATTTTCCACAGTGCTATTAACCGTACGCCGCGATTAATTGACACATGCTCCCCGGATCGGGGGAGAGGAGTGGTGGGGAGGGGTTTGGCGAGAAACGACGGGCAAACCTGAAGGGAGAGGAGAGAGAGAGAGAGAGAGAGAGCGGGAGCGTCGGTCAGTAACTGACAATCGATGATTACGCCTCCCGGTGATCATCGATTGCGCGCACGCCCCTCGCGTAATTGATGGTAGAGCCTGCCTTCCGATAATGAAGTCGCATGCCGGAAACACCCGCGTGAAAAACGTGCCAGTAATTCCGAACGAAATCTCCCATTGTCTTCGCAACCCTCCGCGAAGAGGTCGAGAGAGCACGCCCCGAGAAATATCGTCCGACTCGAGAACCCCTTCCCCACCACAATCGGCTGCGATTTCGTATTTTTTTCTTCTTTGTTCTTTGGACCGTCGTGTACACTTCTAGCCATATTTGTAAATTTTTTGGCGACGGCAACATAAAAATTGAGCTCGCTATGAGTGACTTTGTGAATCTGTCAGAAAGAAGGAAATTGTTAAATGTTTTACATTGTATCTCGAGATCCAGTCGACCGATTGGCTTCAAACTTTGTGTGCACCTTCGGTACATGTACCGCTATAGGTGGGTGCAGTATTAAAAAGTGAGATCAAAGATTGTAGGAATGGCACAACTTTTTGTTAAAAGTGTCACTTTTTTCCTCACTTTCTCAATGAAAGGATGTAAAACGGGAACCGAACGCTGCATCGACAAAATTTTCGCACTGTTTCGCAGCGATATGTGTGCTCCAGATACGGGAAAAATTTGAAGTCAATCGGACCATTAGGTCTTGAGATATGGTGACAGTCATGAGGGTGTTAGGTGGACGAGTAACTGAGAGCTTGAGTTCAAGCGACGAATAGTTAAACTGAACACTGTTATCATATCAGGTAGTCAAGTAATTGTAAAATTGAGGTGGAATATCAAAAAGATAAGCAATCAAAAGTTATTTAGTTCGGGTGGTTTTTATGGAAGATAAAAATTGTTTGCGTTAATTGCAACATGCAGGAGCTCCATGAAGAGTAAAAAATAATAGAACAGTATTTTGTAAAATTCCCTAAATATCTTTTAAACTCTCTGAATCCGCAGTCCAATTATCACTGTCTAAAACAATTAAGCCCCGGTTCAGCGATCGTTCGAGAACGACGGTAACGTCAAAAATGTTCATTGAAGCACAGATTAAGAAATTTCTCGCGTCGATTGGAGGATTGATAGAACAATAGAATTGCTCGAGTATTAAGTGGAGGGTAAGTGCGACGTATTAACCGGCTTCATTTTCCACATCGCGGAGCCTATTGCCCGTAAAGCCTGCTGGAAAACAAAGTTTACGACGTATCAGATTTTCTTCGACGCATCGGCGAAAGGGATGCGAAGGGAGGGGGGAGGGAGAGGGGGTGTACGGGACGGGTGAAACTGATTCCCTTTACGATCGAACGGGAAACTACTTTCCCTGGCGGAGGACATTCCATTTTCTTCGGAATCCGATTAAAGGCTTCCGGCGTATCGAATAAACAGGAAATTAGGTTACGTCATTAGGTGACACTTTCTTCTCGCCCTCTTTCGGAGCCAATAATCTGCCAGCCGGCCCCGGCACGGCAGCCCGGTGATTAATTTCTCTTTAAACGAAACCTCGGTGTGTCTGGCTGGCGACCCCTGGCCCTTTGATTTCGACAACTGCGTCGGTCGCCGATAAATCCCGCGCATAATTGATAAAAGCAATCAGCGGCGAATTAAACCGCCCCCCGTCAATTTCCACTGGCTTTGGCGTTTAATTTATTTCATTTAAACGTCACTGTATTTTTGGTGGCGAGACTAGAAGCGAAAACAGAGCTCCGGTATAACAGCGGAAACATTATTATCCCGCGAATTATAGCGGTGAAATATCCTCGATTATTTTGGCAAGGGAAACGTTTCGTTTATGGTCAGACACTGAAGAAAATTTTGTTGAAATTGTAAGAATATTGGTATTTTCGGGGATGCACTGTGCATCTATTTTAGATGCATAAACTATTCAGTATAATAGAAACAACAATTTTACGCTGATGGTGAGATATTAATTATCCCCTCAAGGGAAACATGCCGTATATGGTGAAACACAGTTTTATCAAAATTGTAAAAATGTTGCATCAATTTTTTCCCGAGGAAAACCAGTATGCGTTTAACTGTAGGTAGCACACGAAAATATTTGCGAAATGGTTAAATGCGTGCCTCGGAAACTATTAATCGCTGTCACGTGATGTTCACAATAAACGGTTGACGTGTTTCACATGGCAGATTTTCATCCGAGTTTTCGGTGCTAAAAATATAATTCCCCGTCTGTTCTCTTTCGGTGGAAAAAGGAGAGAAGGAAAATATTGATGGCGGAGGCGGGAAGGGTAGTGGAAAAAAATAAAATGGAGGAAATTCATCGTAGTCGCCACGATAAATCACATTTATGGCCGAGTGAACGAGACGTAGGTGTACGTCGATGCGAAAGCCGTCGCCCGGAAACCGTGCGGTTCCTCGGGCTCTCCGTTCCCATTCAGAATTTCCTTTCGCTTCATTAGAGGCGGAATTTATCAAATTATCAAAACACAAAAAACCTTTTAAAGAGAGAAGAATGGAAATGGAAAAATAATTATGGTCTCCGAATGCCTGGGGAAAAAAAACTGTTAAAAAAATTCAACAATTAACCCGGGAACAAGGGAGTATGCGAAAATCAGAGAACGATGAATTTCGTTACACGCGTAATGGGAGAATACGCAAAAACTACGGAAAAACAGTGGAAAAAGCTCGGTAATGGTCAGACAATTTGCGTGTGTAATTTTTTATTCTACGAACTAACTCAGACTAACATCCGAACGTCCGAACGTCCAGATATCCGGATATCCGAACATTCGAACATCCGGACATCCGGACGTCCTAACATCCGAACATCCGAACATCCACTCATCACACAGACACTCGCTACCCCTGGGGCGTCTTAACGTTTGATCTTTTGTGGATTCAATTTCCTAGTTGGAGGTTGTGTTTCCCTCTCTCGCTTCCTCACGCAAAAATGAAGAACTTCAAGGAGCCAGGGGTAAGGGGTGGGGGGTGGAAAAAGTGGCGAAAGGAGTTTCGCGGCCAATCCGAATCGAGACGGATCGTCGGCCCGCACTTCCCAGGCAATTTGCCGGTTAATGGTTAATAAAAAGTGGGCCGGATTGCCGGGGAAATTAAAAATTCCAGGATCGTCGTTGCTTGATTGCCCGCCGGGTCCCGCAGTAACTCGGTGATTCTATTTTTCCAGCCGGTTGTTATTATTCGACGCGGTTCTTGCCGACTTCTTGCCGGCACGAAACTCGAATGCTGAAAGTCGAACTACCTCCGCCGGCCCGGTGAAACTGTTGACATTAACGCGGGAACGCTTTCATATTCCGGAGGGCACATTATTTAAATTTTCCCGCCGTTCGACCGCGCTTCCGTCAATTTCAACGGGGCCGTTTTTGAAATGTAGATTCCACGAGCCGTCTCCCTTTGTACCGACTCGATGGAGCGATTGTTACAAGGGTATTCGCATTCATAGCTATCCATTTTAGACAAATCTTTCAGATCGAAAATTGTTAGGTTATTGCATGTCTTTCAAAATTTTGTATACTTGTTTGTCTGCATTTCAGAATAGCACACTGCTATTTTCATGCGATTTACTTTACTATTAACTAAACTATACCAAACTTAATTAATTGATACGACAATGAATTCAAATCAAATTTCAAATTCAAATTACACACGCATATCAAGTGCAAATTTCGCACGCATATCAAGATTCCTTGTTAGCTTATGAACCACAGTGATGCAGAACATTTTTTTCCTCTCTCTCTCATGTATATTCCCCTAAAAAAATGTTCATTTGAATTTTCCGAAGCAACGATCCGTCTATGTGCATTATTAATTTCGGTACGCGGTGTTTCATGCAATCGTGGCACCAATGAAGCGTCGTCTTCCGAAATGAAAAGTGGAGGATAATGAAATCATATTTAATTAAACAACGCAGGGGAAAATTGGAGAATAAATTGCATTGTAAGCTCGAGAGACGAGTGAGCATGATTGCAAAACGGAACAGCGAACACGCGTGCACGTGAACGAATATCAAAATCTCCCAGCTTTTCTGATTCCCGAAGATGACAGCTCGCGAATATCGATTTCTGTTCATCTAATATCGAATACTCGAACGGAACTACTCGATTTCCTGCTCGGAGGGGCGTCGAATATTACGTGCGAATCGACGAAAGCTTGATATTACCATCACGGGAATTATCGGGGCGTGGTAAATAGCATAACACTGTCATATCCTACATCCATCATGGCTCGTTCGAAAAAAATTGAATCCTGCTAACGACAGTCATGAAACAGGAAACTCGATCATTTTTCAAGCTGATCATGAATATAGTCATTAGGTTTGGTGCTCGATAACACATTGCTGAAATGTATGAAAGAATTAAGAGTTCATAGCATGCAGCAAACTCCAAGCTGACTACCAGCTTGGAACCCTTTGGCCCTTTTGGACTCCACTTAGACCTAGGACCTATTCAGGATCTAGCTTGGGACCTGGTAGGATCTAGCATGGACTTATACCTCGCTACAACGTAGGTCCCAATTACGGAGTAATCCAGGACCCAGCAAATTCCAAGCTGACTACTAGCTTGGAACCCTTTGGCCCTTTTGGACTCCACTTAGACCTAGGATCTATTGAGGATCTAGCTTGGGACCTGGTGGGATCTAGCATGGACTTACACTCCGCAACGTAGGTCCCAATTACAGAGTAATCCAGGACCCAAACCTAACTGTGACCCAACATCACAAGTAGAAATCAATGCTCCTACCCCTACTCCAATCCTCTTTTGAATAAACTTATTTTCATCACCAGGTCTAGACAGGTCACTTCAAACCTTCCAGGACTTCTCATCTCGTCTCTCTACCTTCCTCTCTTTCTCTTTCTCTCTCTCTCTCTCTCTCTCTCTCTCTGTCACTCTACCTGAATTACTCGCGTTCATTTTGCCATACAGTGTTGTTAGTGAACAAGTCCTTCCACGGAACAGTCGCAAGAAGCATAGTCAGTGGCGAACCAGATCACAGTGCGGTGGCAGAGTCCATCCACCATCGACAATCAGTTTTGTGTTCCGCTCCACGTCCCGGTCGCAGTGTATAATCCGATGGAGGAGGGGATTGTACCTGGGAAAAAGCTTGACTTGCTTCGCTACTATAGTGTGCGCGAGTTTCCGCGTGCCGAAGCGCTTTTCGCAGCGGTTCTGCGGAAAAACTGAATGACGACGAATCACAAAGCGGCGGAAAGCCAAGCACGTGATCTGTGTTGGTGTTTCTACATGCAAACGGATAAATTGCGTCGGAGGAGATGGTTCGAACGACCGCAAACGGCGCGGGACGACTTCAAACAGTGTCAAACGCGTTCAAACTGCGTCGAACGGCGTCAAGTGTATTTCTAAAATAGTGTTTTCCGAAGGAACTGAGCGGTCAGTATGCGCGAGCACAGTGCTATCGCTGCCGAAGAGGATCCCCCAACACTGACGAGTCCTGACCGCGTTTGTGCAATGAAGTCGCGACAGTGTGTCTTGGACTAACGATCCGATCGATCTGTGTTTGCATCGGTGTCCCGATCGATGAGCAACGTCCAGCCGAGGGTTCGCAAATTTTCCGCAACCCCCAACCCCTTCGGCAACCGAAGAACCAGGTGGTGGTATCGATCGAGACCATCCTCGAGGGACAGGGATCTCTCAAAGGACAGTTTCGACTGAAGTTCTCGGGTCGATCCGGGAAGTTCAGTGAAACGCGGGGGGTCGGCAAGTGGTCACCAAGGATTTATGACAATCGGATCAACTCGCTCTTCATCAAGTCCTCGAGCACCATTGAAATTTTGTACGCGAATAGCAAAAGGGCCTACACGACATCGTCACAAACTCACCATCCAGCACACGCAAAAGAACCACCGAACTGTAGTTCGGAACTTGGTGACCTAAAGCTACAGGAGGAAGGTATCAAGAACGTTCCCTGGGCATCAGAAGACCTTAAAGAAGCATTAAAGGCGACGTGGTAGCTTCGGAGTTGCCATCAAGTCGTTAACTGTTCTTAGGGGACGTAAAAACTGTGTCGCGGCAAGAATAATTGTCCATCAGTCCTGATCTGCTGTTGTAATATCGGAGGTCGTAAAGCCACCCAGAAAAAATCGCCCTACACGCTACTCGATCTTAAAACATGATGATCGCTGGTCGCACGAAAGCCTAATCTCGGCACGTACGTCGATCGGACAGCGTCACGAAAACATCGGGAACGATTTGCCAAAGTAACTTTCGGCGAGGAAACCGCAGCGGACTCCGGGAAACTTCAATCCCGGGAAAATTCAGTTAGCGGAAAGAAAAACGAAGGTTCCGCGTTTCTCGAAGTCCAAACCAAACTCGACAAACCCGAGGAACGAGTAGGACCCACGATCAGGTCAGTGAAACAGAATCTAGGAGCTGATGGTTCTTACGAGGTTCTTGTTTAATGAGAACTGGGACTAGATCTTACGAGACACTTGGGGATCTTAGGGGTTCAGGAAACTGGACGTAGGACGACCTAGACTTCGTCTGATGGCAAGGCCCATGACTAGAGACCCATGCTACTGATCGCTGACAAGCTTGGGAAAAGGGAGCTTCAAAGAGGATTCATCAGTGATTGGGAGAAGGTTTGAGATAGTTGGGGGTCTTGGGGGATCAGGAAAGTAGACGTCAATAATCTGGATGTAATCTAAATGAAGGTAGATTGGCTGAAGAAGCACACAAGGAGATCAAAAGGAGGATTCATCAAGTTTGGGATTGTTTGACAGTGACCTCTAATGATTGAGAAGAGTTGCTGGAGATTTCAGGGTCCCGGAGAATCAGGAAGAGGACATCAGTCAACCTAGACTAGGTCTGTATGAAGAAAAATGACTGTAGATGGTGTCTATTTTACTTGGGACACTTAGAGGGTAAAGAGAAAGGGCCTAGATTGAGGAAAGGTACCTAGCAAGAGGTTAGTGATCCAAAGTGAGTCTCCTCTTAGAGGATCAGTAAGGAAGACACTGGACAATCAGGGCCGGGTCCATATGAGGGCAACACGTCAGACACGCTAGCCTGGGTCTAGATGAGAAAATCTAGCTCCACCTAGCTGGCGGAAGGATCTGATGCCAGTGAGCGGGAGGGGTGGCAGATCCAGAGGACCTGTGCCTCGGTGCGTCTCCAAGAAGGGTCCGCCGGGTCTAGCAGGTGCTTAGGGTGATGTAGCCCTGGGGTACCGCCTGAGACAGGTGTGGCATCGATCTCGAATCGGTCCAGAGAGGTGCGGAGTAACCTGGTGCAGCCGGCCCTGGATGTTTTGACGCTAAGTGGCGCTAGGGTGCCGAGGTGGGGGGCGCGTGGTCTTGCTGCCTGCCGTGCGCCGGTGGCGGCGGGGGTGGGGGTGGTGCAGCTGTCTCGGGGGCCACCCCCGAGGCCAGGAAGGGCTCCACCGGCCACAAGTACCAGCAACAAAAGCAGCCGAGCCAACAGCAGCAACAGCAGCCGCTGGAAAAGCAACAGGAGAAGACCCAACCGCAGCAGCAACAGCAAAAGAAGAAGGTGTCGGAGACGCAGGCGCGCATTCTGGCGCCACTGGGCAACCTTGACGAGGACCTCGACGATCTCGACGACGACAAGTCTGTCGAGCTGATCAGGACAGAGGACGAGGATTTCGCTAAAGAGGGCACCCAGCACCGACTAAGCCCCAGACTGCACGACATCGAGGAGGAGGACGATGAGGAGGGCCGTAACACTAAAGAGAGGTCAGTATTATCTGATTCTATCCAGTCTACACACCCGTTTCTTTTACTCGGTAGCGACCGTTCGCTCCCAGGGTCTAGCTATGGAGTTCAATCAATCGGAATGCTCGAACTTGCCCGGGGTCAATGACATTCTCTCCCGGCTGGGTTAATAGGAAAACTTCTGTCAATCGCTCGGGACTACCCCTATTAAAAGATTGAGTCCTCTATCGGCGACACGGCGTCTCTAAGCGGACCAGCTTCCTCTGCAGGATCACGTTAGCCTTTGGCAACTTCCCTATCCGCTTAGGGGATCGTTGGACTCTCGATCATCCTCTAAATGTAACAATTAATTTATCCTCTTGTTTAGCTTCTGGAAAACTTGATCTCATGGATATTCAAGTGACAACAGATAAGTGCCTGGTTAGCTACCCCTAGTGTTTCTCATCGTTTCCCTCGGTTTGACGAGGTTCGATGTATTGACCGGGTTGTCAATTGGCAACGGATAAGTGTCCGTTTAGCTAGCCGTAGTCTTTCTAATCGTGATAATTGCTGTTCCCTTGGGTAGACTTTTGTTCGACGAGGTTTGACGAGGTTTGACGATGTTTGAACGCGGGTTTGAAGCGTCCCGGATGAGAGAACATGTTCGTGGGACCGGGAACGGCTGCTGTCCTGTCAAACACAGGCTCTCAATATCCCCCGACCGTGTCGTCGGAATCCTGAACTTTGCGGAAGCCAGTTTCCGGGTAGCATCAATAAACGGGGAGCGAGTTCAAAGAAGTTCGGAAGTACGAGGTTCCAGGATGTCTGACTTGACGGGCAACGTTCCCCGCGGCTTGTTTTCGGCTATATCCGTCGTCCCGTCTACTGTACCGTCCTTGGACCGTTGTTTTTCGTCGGCTCCTCCGCTCCGTGCACCTCGTGCCCAATAAAGAGGATCGCGTGGGGGCATTACTTCGAAATTGATGGGAAAATGGAGCGTGTCGAATTACCCCGGGATGAAAGCCACGTAGAAAGGGGGAGGGGTGAATGATAGATGGGATAGTGCCTTCTGCTCGACCCTAAATTAGATCCGATCGCATATAAATGTCGGGAAGCTGGGAAAACATCCGAGGGCGTGAACCTTGTCTTTGACCACGCTGTCCTACGGTTTCATTACGCGAAGAAGAATCATTCTATCAATTAACCGTCGACTGTAATCATGATCGAGGATTGTTTAAAAATAACACAGGCTTGTATTCCTGTTTTTTTGCCTGGTAAATTTAGGACAGCAGCGATAATCGCGTTATTCATTTTTCGCTTGTAATCTCGACAAACGCTTTTACGTGAAAAATGGTTCGAGCACCGAGCATCGTCGCATTCAAAACGAGTAAAACAAACTTTGGTTTATTGATTTAAAACGAGCAGAAGCGTCACAGAGCGTGTGGGACAAGTGTCCGATACAGTTTTGACATCGGAAAAACTCGTTGCAGCTGCAATAAACAACGGCCGGTAACACGGGCTTACAAAAAATGTTTTCGCATCGTCGGAGGCGCGTAGAAAAGTATGCGAAAGGTTCTAAACTGGTAGACGCATCTGTTTGTTCGAGAAAAATTCTCAAAGATTGCTCTGGGAGCACTCGTATCTCAGATATGGGGGCACTCCATGGGGCCTGTAATAAAAATTGGCTGCCAGTATGGGAATGAAAAAAATACTTCGGCATTGCGAATGGATCGCGGAAACACTCACAAAAATTGCAATCGGGTCCCCTCATCCGGTACCTCAAAAAAAAAAAAAAAAAAAAATTCGTAAGGTCGCCTCCCGAAATTTCATTAGGGTTAGGGGGACGCGATAGCTTAGAGAGATTTCTCGCAGGTCCCTCTGAGGTCTCTATGACAGCGAGCTTCCTGGCCGATGAATTATTTAGTGTACAGAGGCCACGAAGCCGAGTGAATTTATATTCGAGGGGCTGACAGGGATTTCCGAATTCGAAGGGCGTGCCCATCGGCCGTTCGACGGGGCTGGCCGCCTCGAAATTGTTTCTTTTCGGTCGGAATTCCTTCCGGCGGATGAATTATGTAATGCGCGAACCGTCAGGCAAACGGGAGAAAGATAAACAGCCGGGGAATTAAAAAGAAATTCCGGGCGAACGAGGCTTCCAGCGGAAATCCAGTTCCATCGTGCAGCCGCACGTGCACGTCGTCCGATTGAATGTCAAATATGCGAAACGCGTGCCGCGGAACGTAACAAAGAGTCTTGCTCCTAACAAGCCGCTTCGTTAAACGGAACTGCGATCCCCGAGGCCGAAAGGTTGCCCGGCAAGCATAATCCCCATTCTTCAGCGGGATTATACGAATCGGGATACTTCAGCTGCAGACGCAAGAAAATAATCCTTGAATTAATTTCGTGATCTGAAACCCGGCGTAGACGTAATCCGTCCCGATGTCAACACGCGCCGCTGAGATGTAGACGTAAGCCAGCTTAGGCTAAGCACCCTGGTCTCACAGCCTAATTTCGCCGAAATCCAATCGGGATCGATCACTCTCGAATTGTCAGGGATCGATACTGATGTCTAGTCATTTTTACCTTGCTCCTTTTCACGTCTCTCTTTTCATGACAAGGGTCCGTATAAATGTTTACGCATATCCATTTCTGGCGGATATTTTCTAACGATAAAATTTGCACACACTCCTTGAATATCGAGTTAATTTTTATCAAGATTACGATTAGGTACCTCTATTCAATTCTTCTGAAAAAAATCTCGAAGATCCCATGGAAAGCGTACATATTTCTGATAGGTTAATACAAATGTTTGTGTATGTCTATTTTTAGCAAATATTTTTCGACGAAAAAATTTGTGTATGTTCCCTGAATATGGGGTGAATTGTTACGAAAATTTCAAAAAGATCTATCCAGTGATTTCCCAGAAAAAAATGTCGGAATGTCGCGCCATATTTCCAGTGGTCTAAAATGCACCCCCCGTTCAAATCGATTGGAAAATCGATCTGTATCGTTTCCTGTACCGTGATTATGGCAGCACTCCCGCGGCCAGCATCGATTTGGTCGTAACGACGATCCGGCATCGGTTTCGCGTTAATGGTTATCGGCGTTGGACGTCCAATATAATACATTGGATTATTGGAACGTCTTGAATACGGGAACGCAATTAAGAGATAATTGGAATTTTTAGGCGAAGGCAGCGAGAGTGCATTCGACAGGAATTTTGTGAATTCTATAGGTGGTATTGTAGTAGAAGTTTCACAGTGGATATAGTTCCGAGAAAAATGTTTCGAAGTAATTCTGCTCGCTGGAATTTTTTGCAAGTTGGACTACCAAGAGAGGGAATTCTTCTTTTACAATGGGAAATTGTGCGAATGCACGAAGGATGGTGGATAAGGATCGATGGGGCTTGCTTAGGGGACGAGTATTAGCTGTGTGGCCATCTAGTGAAGTAGTCGAGAACTATGTACTGGACGAGATAGACTTAAAAAAAAGGACAATTCTTTTTGTTGTGGATGGTTTTTTAATAGACGCTGTAATTTTTAAGTGGTTTGTTGTTCGTTCTGTGTTTACATTGTTTGAAAGTTGGATTAAGGCCACGTTAGAGTTTACATTAATTCACGTAGGTGTAGCGTAAGTTTAAATTGGGTTACAGCTTTGCTTGGGTGCCGGTTAGATTTAAATCGTGTTAGCCTTTCCTGCACTAGAATAGGTTAAATTAAGTTCTGCTGGCTGTTGAGTTAGGTGTGGCTCACAGGTACACTTTGAGCCCTGGCACTTTACACCATAACACTTCAAACCTAAATATCCCAGGTCCTAACGGTTTAGGAACTAACACCTCAGACCCACTTTAGGACTGGTTAGCGATAAGCAACGGCCGGTAACATGGGGTCGAAAAAATGTTTTCGGATCGTCGGAAGCACGTAGAAAACTATGCAAAAGGTTCTAAATGGCTAGATGCATCTGTCTCTTCAAGAAAAATTCTCAAAGATTGCTCTAGGAGCACTCGTATTTCTGACATGAGGGCAATCCATGGGGCCTGTAATAAAAATTGGCTGCCAGTATGGGAATGAAAAAAATATTTTGGCACTTCGAAAGGACCACAGAAACAGATACTAAAATTTCAATTGGGTACCTTCATCCAATTCTTCGGAAAAAAATCCCAAACATGACCGCTGGTCGAGTTAGATACTTCGACCCCTGACCCTCTCGGTTCTAACTCTTTAGGGATTGATAATTCAGACCCTAGCACTTCAGGGCTGTGTACACAGGTTTAAGTTAGACTGCGCACAGATCTGGTCTCCCCCTGGATGTACTTTAAAATTAATTTAGAAACGGTCCACAACCAAATCACAACAATCTGAAATTGGACGTCCAGAAATTCGCTCGCGCGTGATCCAATTTTGCAAACGCTGGTCACGGCGGAAGGGACGAAGGAAGGGATAATGGAAAGGATGAAGGAAGGGCGGGAAGCCTCAGGGGCGGGTCCTCTTTGCGTATTAATGGGTGCCGGGGGTCGCGGTGATCGCGCTCGATCACGCAACTTTTGCATCGTGTATCGGTACACAAAGCTCCCGAGTGCCGTATAAATTAGCGTCACGTTTCGAGGGTTGCGTCACCGGGGGCGATCGTTCCATCGATAAACCGGTGGCCGTCGTAAACAAACGATAGCTCGGAGATGACGGGTCTCGGAACGACGCCCTCTCAGGAACGTGTTCTCTTTCCCCGTCGGGAAGCGTGGCCGCATTGTTCTCGCGGCTCGCCCAGCCCCGAGAACGCGGAAATTTGCCTGGCAACTGTAATTCCCCCGGCTCGAGTCTTGGTTCGCGCGGAATCAGGATAATGCTTTTCTTCTGTCCCCGGAAACCGGGGGAGACGCGTTACCCGAGCTCATGAAATTTTTTCACTTCCCGTCCGGGATTCACTTCGACGACGGTAACTTCTTTAGCGGACTACGGCGAAAGTAGACGGGAAGTTCTCTGTCGGATCGGCGGGTCGCAGTCGGACCGAATCAACTTCGCCCCTTTTGAATTTTTTTTTTCAACTTTCGAATTTCATTTCACCGCCGCGCCGCGCCGCGCCGCGCCGCGGCCAGAAGTTCACCACGGTGAAAGGACCTTTGGAACAGTCGAGATTGCGACTCTCCCCCACCCTCCACCCCTCCAACCCCCCCGTCATTGTTTCACTTCGGAGGCTGTATTCCGAAGTAGGAGTCTCGGAAACTCAATTTTTCGTTTGCTTTGTACGGGACGAGCCACCGAACTTCATCGCCTCGAATAACTTCCACATTTTTCCATTTGGGTCCCCCTGAGACGGAAACATTATTTCTGCAGATGTTCCGTGGTATCAAGGGGGACATTGCGCAGTGTACAGGGCGTCGAGAAATTATATGTCACGGCCAGCATAGCGTGATTCTACAGCCACGATTTGGTGGAAATTGACGTGAGAAACTCCCCGCAAAATTGACCTTGACCTTGAAAATCAAGGTCAAAAAAACAAAAATTTCTTTTTGGTTCATCGTGTTCTACTGGTCGTAAGGATCAACTTTGTGAGAGAAAACATCGGTCGCGTCTCAACCGTTCTCTTAAAAAATCATGTTGCATTTCTTATAATTTTTGCAGCTTCTTTATTTGTAAATTTTTTACATCCAGCGCCAATATATAAGGAAATAGCGTACTATCATACAGCGGGTGCCATCAGTAAGCTATCTCGTTGGTTATGAAATTATCATAATCGTGATACTACTGTTTCCCCAACTACAGAATGAAAGAAGAAAGCTGCAAAAATTATAAGAAATGCAACATCATTTTTTAAGAGAACGGTTGATATGCGACCGATGGTTTCTTTCACAAAGCTGATCGTTATGACCAGTAAAACACGATTAAACGAAAAAAATTGTTGTTGTTTGACGTTGATTTTCAAGGTCGTCTATTTTGCGGGGAGTTTTTTATGTCAATTTCCACCAAATCCTAGGTGTAGAATCACGCTATGGTGGCCGTGACATACAATTTTTTGACACCCAGTACACGGCTTTTACATAAACGGAGAAAACTTGAATTTTTAAATGGCGCAACATTTTACTATCTATGAGAAAGTATTGATCCATGCATGTCGAGAAATGACTAGTTTGGCGGATATTTTGATTCAATTGATTGCGGGGATAGTCGGTGAGACGGGAATATAAATTTTTAGAAACGCCCGGAGTACTTGAACGACAGATTGTTTTGAAGCCGGGGAGAGAATTTTCACCTGTCTCCTCGAAGTGTGGAGTGCTCGCACGTGCCTGTTTACACCGGGTAATTGCGTCCGACGGTGTCAAACAGCGTCCGAAAAAGTTTCGCGGGAAGGAGCAGAAAATTCGAGAGTTCCGCAAACTTCGGAGTCGACGTTCACCATTGATTCGCGATAACTTGCCGGGGCGATTCCCGTCGGTCCGAGAACGTTTTTCGGTGGTCGTTCAGTTTGAAATATCCCCGGCGTCGGCCTCCTATTATGGTTCGCGGAACGGGTGACACGTTTCCTGTATCGTGGACGGCGAAAAGGGAGCTGACGCGAAAAAGTGTGCAAAAATCGAGCGGAGAGACGCGTAGTTTGACGCGGGGAATATAGACGTCGCGATATCGACGCGTAGCTTTGTGATTGGGCGTCCGGTCTGTTAACTAAACCAATTCTTCTCCCGAAAAATAGAAAAATAGACTCATTCCCAGATTTCCCTTCGCTGGTTTGCTAACATGGTAGGCTTCGCTTAAGAAAATAAATATTGCCACGCAACGTGCAGAGAAAGTTGACTTTCATTCATTTTTCTTGGATCATGCTTCGTTCCAAATTATTCTGTTTCAATTTAAAAAAATTATCTCAGTCTAGTTTCACAGATAGACATTCAACTGCACACGTTATGACATTGGTCTGACATTCACTCTACATTATGGTATTATGTACAGGGTGTAAAGAAATGTTTGGTCTTGGCTGCCATAGGCGTATTCTCATCTTCGAATCGACGAAGATCCGTAAGAAAGAGTTGCCGCGGAATTGTCCTTGACCTTGAATTTCAAGGTCAAATCTCTTTTTATTGCGTTACATTCTACCGTACGATTTGACCTTGACTGTACAAGCATATTCGGCGAAGTACTTTTTATCTGGTGACCCAGTCCAGACCCAACTTCAGACCAAGCCTTCAATTACTGTCAATAGCGGTCGCACATCAAAGGATTCAGCTGTCTAAAATTAAGTCGACAATGTGGACGGTTACCTGCCTAATTAGCTACCGAAAGTTGGAACCTGCCCACGCGTTCGGATGAAATCTAGCCTCTGAGAAGGCTGTTGTTAAATCTGTTGTCTAGATACCAGAAGGTAGCCGATCAAAAATTCAATCTAGAGCCCGGACGGCTGAAGGTAGCTAGCCTAACCCGGACCTATCGCAGAAGCAATCCTGAGCTGGTTCTACCATCGCCATTACATGGCCCAATGTAAACGTTGGCTACCCCAGGGTAAACCCAGCTGGATGTCCATACTTAACTCGCCTCGTCAACAGCAAACATCGTTCAAGACGAAATTCTAGCAATATTGATTCGTAGCTGAAGAGCCCATCCTGCACAGGTACCACGTCCGAGTGTGCTGTTGAGTCACGGGCTAATTTCCATAGAAACGGACAGATAATTAAAGTACCGTTGATATTCTCGTTCGGTCTCGTTTCTCGCAATCGACGCGCGCAAACATAATTTTCGCGAGCCTGATTTTGCGCCGCAGCCGCTTTCACGGTTTTCTCTGGCGCCACTCAACGGTAATTAAACGCGGCCGCGGGGTTTTATTGTGTCCGAAAATTTTGCGTCCCGATTGCCGGCGACAAAACGCCGCCGGTTTCCGCGGGAGGGAAAACCGTCGAACAATGTCTTTGCCACGCGTGCATTGTGCCGGTCGCAGTTTGTGCACCCGTGTGTCTACCCACCGGTGAATGCACGGAACTGCATTGTTCGATATTTTCTGCTTACGTAACGCACGCGTTTCCGTCCCGCCGCGAGGACTTTAGAAATATTTTAATGGCGGTTCACTTGGGATCTTGAAAAACACCCTTTGCTTTTCAAACGCTCGGAATGATAGGTTTGCGTCTCGCCGAGTGTGGGTTTGGCTTGCGCTTCGGTTAGGCGTCACATAAGGTAAAAGTCTCATATTATGAGACAATGTCCCCAGAAGTTATATTTGTAAATATGATTTTATTTAACTTATAATATAATTCCCAAATTTTATTTTTAAATGTCCCCATTTGGGAATTATATTACAAACATACACATGTCGCAATTGAAATAAAATTATATTTGTAAATATGACTATTTAAATTTGTACAAATATCAACCCTTTGCACTCGGCGCTATTTTCATTCTAAAACTAAATTTTTCTTTCGTCTTAGAATATTTTCATTTTATTCATACGAAACTGATCCGATTTCCACATACAATATGTAAATGTTTAGTAATCTGTTAAATAGAAATTTTGTAATGTAGCAAATACATTGTAACACTTTTTTCTAATTTCTTTGAAATGATGCCACAACAATTTCTAGTGGTGCGTCAGAGTCACCACTCGAGTGCAAAGGGTTAACGTTGCTGTAATGTATTTAATAGACTGCGGATTTTATGCATTTATGACACAAACGGACAGGCGTGATTTAAAACAGTGAAAACGTTAGAAGAATTTAAAAATGCTATTACATTGTTTTCGACCTACTAAACCATAATATTATAATTACAATTATAATATTAAGAGAGAAAATAAATTTCTATTTCACTCCAGTTTCTTGCAATCGAAGCAGAATATTTTTATTTCGCATACATATCCGTAGTCTGATATTTACCATGAAAAAAACAAAAAGAAAAGTTGAAGTGTCCAAGTCTCTCGAGTACCTTTGTTTAGGTACTAAAATTAGGTCCGGTGTACATTAATTTTCGAATATATTTAAACACTGCTGGCTGGTCTAGGATAGATGCGAGGTCCGTCTGTGTTTGCCAAATGAAATGATAAACCGATTATTGTTGATCGTGTCGACGATCCAACAACTCTCGCGAGCAATAATTAGTTCGGATAGCGACACGACAATCCGAACGGTAACGAATCCGATCGTCTCGAATTCGCTCGCGAGACGCGGCGCGGCTTTAACCGGCATTCCTATAAATAATGAGGCCTATTATTAGACGCGGTGTCCACCGCTTTCCTTTCGCGCTATTAATGCAACGCGGCTGTCTAATTCTGAAACGAAACGCGTATAATTAGAGCCCGTGTGTACGAGGCCGCCGGTCGAAGTGGGCAAACGTCGAAGCGGGCCACGTCAAGTTCGCGGGAAATTCGCGGGCCGACAGATGAATGGGGCCCGGAGTGACCGTTTCCTTCGTCGTTGCGGCAGATTTGTCTTTCACCTGCGAGGAATGCCGGCCCGTTCGTCCCGCGGGCGCGGATTCTTCCCGGAATTCCATATCGGATTCTTCGTTGACAGTTTTATTCGGCCCGGGGCCAGGACTCGAATAAACCTGGCCTGCCATTGCCAATCGCGCTCCTCTGATTGTGCTCTCCGCATTTTTGGCGGTACCCGACACCGGAAATATCGGACCCGACTCGTGGACGCGATTGCCGACGGAATTATTTATGGTTAGAAACGGGCCGCGTGAACTCGCGTGACCTTCGAAATTAATCAATTTTATTTTCAATGCGGGCCACCACCCGGGGACTGTCTCCGGTGTCAATGTTGATCCTCGTGACGTCGTGTGTCACATAATTGTGCAGTGCTTCGACGGAATCGTCGCATTTCCCGTTCTCCTTTGACGTTACGTAAAGGTGGCGGAGAGACGAACGGTTATTTTTGACGATTTAATCCGCGACAGCCGCCCACGATCACTATGTAATAAAGCAGTCCCGTTGCAAGCGATACCGGTCGTCCGCAGACATATTGAGCGTTCGTGCCGGGGAACCGTCGTCGACTTGTTTCACGTCGTCGCCGGGCAACCTGTTGATGTCGGTTCGGCCCGCGGATTCGTGGCAGGAACACCGCCAGGAAAGATCGATCCCGACGATAAGGAGACGCTCTTGCGCCCTGTCTCACCGCTCCCTGTCTCTCTTTCTCTCTTCCCGATGCTAATCTCTTGGAATTCTTAACACCGCCGAACCTTCATTACAGCCTGCTTAATGACCACGAACCCGATCATTCTTCTTGCGTTTGATCGATTCGACCATGAACTTAGATACCGGGTCTAGACAGCTGGATGAGGTCACCTGGAATTGGATCTTTCATTTGGACGAGGCACTTAGCTACCTTAAAGTAGATAGAGAAGTCAAATGATGTTCAGTTGTCTGGAATCAAATTTGGGATTCAGGTGGCTGGGTACGTGAAGTACCCGAATGACCAGGTGTCTGAAACTGGAACTGTAGAATTAGGTACCTAAGGGTAGCCCTAAGGCCACGCACTCGATCATTCTTATTGCGTTTAAAGATCAGGTTGAAATTGGACCGATTGACCCATCAACTCGAAGGATTTAGGTACCCAGGGTCTGGATAGCTGGATGAGGTCACCTGGAATTGGTTCTTTCATTTGGATGAGGCACTTAGCTACCTTAAAGTAGATAGAGAAGTCAAATGATGTTCAGTTGTCTGGAATCAAATTTGGGATTCAGGTGGCTGGGTACGTGAAGTACCCGAATGACCAGGTGTCTGAAACTGGAACTGTAGAATTAGGTACCTAAGGGTAGCCCTAAGGCCACGCACTCGATCATTCTTATTGCGTTTAAAGATCAGGTTGAAGTTTGATCGATTGACCCATCAACTCGAAGGATTTAGCTACCCAGGGTCTGGATAGCTGGATGAGGTCGCCTGGAATTGGATCTTTAATGGGGCACTTAGCTACCTCAAAGTAGATAGAGAAGTCAAATTACGTACATGATCAGTTATCTAGGATCAAATCTGGGATTTAGATGGCTGGGTACCCGAAGGATCAGAATGACCAGGTGTCTGAAACTGGACCTGACCTATTGAGACCTGTCAGGTACCTAGTTAGGTACCTAAGGTTTGCCCTAAGGCCGGATAACTAGGACTAGCTACCTGAGTAATCACCTACTCAACACTGGACCCAAGGTTAGGTTAGATTAGAATTAACTGTCTGTATAATTAGCTACCTACAATTGAACCCAGACTCTACATAGGCAAAACCAGCTACCTACGACTGAACCTAAATTTTAGAAAGCTAAAATTTTCCACCTGGAGAATTAGCTACCTATCAGCAGATCCGTACAGCCCCCAGATTATTTTAGCTACCCATTATTGGACATAGGGTCTACTCAACTAGCCAGCTAGAACCATGCCTAGATTAAGTGTAGCCAAGTGTAGCTCCGTATGATTGAACCAATACTCGATCCGGATTGAAAATATCGATTATGAAGCTGGTCCGTCCATGAAGCTGGTGGTGTAGAAATTCCTCGCCAAGGGGCTGAAGACGTATCATGGGCCATCAGTCGGTCTGAGCTTTACGTCTCACGTCGACACCGTTTAGGTGACGCGATCGTTAGGCGAAGACGGAGCCCATGTCGGCTGCAACATTCACGGATAATGGCGTTGAAAAGCATCGTTTTGACGACGATAGCACAGCCTCCGACAACGTGGGGAGCGTCTACGCGTTAGCAGCGGTATTATGCTCCTCTGTTGACGCAAACGACCGCGTTCGCCATTCAGGCTGTGGGTATCTCGAGGCCATGGCAGGTTTAGAAATTAACGATCCGCATTACTCAGTCGACTCTGAACGTGCGGCCCAACCGAAATTTCGAAGGTTCGCCCCGTTCGTGACGTTCCTTGCGTCTGGCACCGGGACAAAGGATTATCATCGATTGCGTGTTAACAGAAGCTTTGTGCCCCGGGGCTCGCATTGTCTTGTTTGCTCATCCTCGTCCGCGTAGCCTGTTTGCAATAAACAACAGAACGATTCCCTAAATTTGCCTGATCGATGAATGTCTGCCTCCTTCATTGTGATATGGACCGATTTTGCACAATCTTCCAAAGCCTGCGTGTAATGGTAGCAACATTTTTTAAAATTTCAAGGTCGTAGTAATTTTTTCACACGGTAATCTATATTTTCGTTTACAGTAGCTCATAGAGCATAAAAAGACGAATCCAACGACCCCCAGCATCATACCATTCTGATCACTCAGCCTCGAGCAAATTGTGTCTGAAAGGTGAACTTTCAAATTTTCAGACACAATTTTCTCGGGATTGAATGGTCAGAATCATGTGTTCATTATACTCGTTGGATTCGTCTCTTCATGCTCTGCAAGCTAATGTAAGAAAAATGCAGATTAAAGAATTCCCACGAACTTGGAAATTTGGAAAATTGCCTTGGAAGAAAAATACAGTAGTCAGACTACTTGGACAACATTCGTTCCATGATTATCATTCGAAGAGACGTTCAAATGACCACTTTAAATGAGGGTGTCTGTATTTCCAACTCGCCTCGGGCTTCCGCGAATAATGTAACGCGCGCATGGATTTTCGATGTCACTTCCGGTCCGGCTCACTGACGTTTCCCGGCGCGGATCAGGAAGTCGCAGTTGTTTTCTCCCGGGCTTTCTCTCTCCCCCTCGGACCGTTTTTCCCTCCTATTGTCCCGGAGCAGTATCGATAAAAAGTGTTCCGCGTCGATGATAACTGGACCAGCGAGTCATTTTTCCGCGTTCTTTTTTTCGATCACCGTAGGGAACACGGCGCTGACGCCGCAGGAAAAAAAACCACGTTTATCTGACGGTGGCGGTGGCGGCTGAGTTTTCGTTTTGAAAGCGATACCCGCCCTCCCCTCCCCGCAGGGCGCATCTCGAAAAAGCTCGACGTCATTTCCATTCGCCGTTCAATTAGAGGCTTCGCCGGTGCGCCGCGGAAAACAACGACACCGGGGATTAGTATTTCGCGAAATGCAATTTGGAAATATTCCGCTGAACATGAAGTTTGCCCGTTCCGTGTCGCAGGATAACGGTTCTGTTTTTCAACAGAAACAAAAATCCACGCAAATATTGCGTTTCACTGTTGCGCCCAACGATTTCGTTCGAACGGCACGAATGTTGCGTTCGGATTGGTACCGTGCGGTGTGCAAGTTTTGAAATAGGGAATGCCGAGATGGTCTTAGTACGCGAGCCGCCTAAGTTTCCCGGCTAACAACCACTTCCGCCATTCAAGAAGCACGGGTTACAAAGATCTGGTTGATCTCCAAGTCAATCGTCGCCGCTTGGCCGGGCGCCAGCAGTTTTCAGCCACTCATTAGGTCTCCGCTTTTCCATTGTACACAGTCGGCCGGCTCGAGTGGGAACAGGACGTAACGAAAATATTTATCCCCGCCGATTCCGATTGCGCGTGTTTACACAGAACGTAACCAACCGCTCGCCGAGCCAGGCCTCGGTCGATTTACGCTGTATACATGCTCGACGTCAGGATTACATCTACACTCGTTTCCGAGCCTCTTTAAACCGCGTCGAACCTCGTCGGGAACGCGTTAAACCGTTGCGGATATTTATCAGAATTGTGCGCAAAGTCTCGAAGTGTGATTCTAGGGGAACAGTTATCGTTCCTACGTTCAAACAAGGTGACAGAGTGGAAGTTATAGTGAATGGTGTCCGCTCCTGCGAATTACCCGGCGCTTTTCGTTAACGCTCGCAAACGGACCTCGAAAGATACACCATGGTCGCACTTCGATCTCATGAATATTTCATCCGAGGGCAGAGCTCACCGGCTAGCCCTCCAGGACAATCCTTTAATCAACGAGTGTCTCGGCCCTGTTCAACATCCCTCTCGCTTGGCATTCATTAGGCCACCGCCAGGACTGTTTGCTTGCGAATTACTTTCACGGCTGCATTTGTTTTGTTCGGGCTGTTTCGTGCGAACACCTGACACGTTCCGTGGAGCTTGTCCGGGGGTTAATGGACACCTCGCTGGGTTCTGGAGAATAGTGGTTTTAGATTAGGATGGACGTTCGTTCCACGGATACCGAATTCTACCCATCAAGCAACGCTGACGATGATTTTCAGCGAAGTCGGGAATTTGTGTAGACTTCGAGGAAGGTAGGACATCGCCAAGACATCGTTAGCATACATTAGTATACCTCTTCTAGGTTAGAGAATTCGTCCCCATAATTTTTATAAATGTTTAGCTACTGAAGCCTTGACTTCAGGACCTACCTAGGCCCCCATGTACACTAGAATGTCTTCCCCAAGTGGGAAATTGATTTTCAATATTTTTCTCAACACTTAGCTGCCATTCAGTAAGCCTCGATTCCAATTGTCAATGAAGTTTGACTGGAAGTTTGAAGCTAGAACATGTCGCAAGGTCTCCGATACCCTCGATCCAGTCAGGTTCCATTCAAATCCAATTTTCCGCTCAGCCAGCAAAACTGCCGGCAATAGTGGTCAGCCAACTCGATCCCCAAATTCCGGCATGATGCAGAACCAATTCGGTTCCCCCGTGCAGGGATCGCTATTATCAGCAATTCCTCAAGCAATAATCTGGGATAATATCCATCGCTGGGCGTCTTAATCATCGGAAATCCTCGTCAAATACGTCTGCTACGTACCCGGGGCCTAATTGCCCTATAATTAAGCCTCTCGACACGATGAGACAGACTCGGGCCGGTTGAGAATGTCATGCGAACCTCGAAGGGATCATCGTTCGCCCGATCGAGAAGGGACATCGTCGCGAGAGTAAACCGAGACGGGTGTACCGGGTGATAAGGTTGCTGAAGAGTGAACGGTGAAGAGAGTACGGTGCCGGGTGACTTTGGATTTTCCAGGCCCTGCCAAAAGAAATCGCCGACCCCGAGCAGCGGCGGCGGCAGCCGAACGGGTTGGCGATCGCGCAGAAGCATCACAACATCAGGTGCACCGGGTGCACACCAGCACCACGTGATCGCCACTGCAGCCGCGACTGCACAGGCCAGGATGCAGGCCGAGCAGGGGAGCATCGGCGAGCTGCGCGGCTACCACAACCTCAGGTCGCGGAGACACACGCTAGCCAACGTTCGGTGAGTAGAGCAATCAACATTTCTAAAGTAGAAACAAAATCCTAGGTAAATATACTAGGGTATGAGAAAAGTTGAATTTTATTTGGAACGCGTTTTTACAATTAATATTTAAGGCTAAGACTTGTGTATGTGGTGGCCCCTTAGAACGGTGACCCTCCTGACACTGGAGCAGCTGGTCTAAGCCAGGATGATTTCAATAAAATATTTTTTAACTTACTAAAATGATGGTATTACTAGAATAAAATGGGATTCTTATAAAGGAGGAATATACAATCTAAAGAAATATTGAGAAATAATGTGAGGATTTTTGCATATAGAGTGTGTTAGCCCCTTCGAGCGACAACCCTCCCGACACTGGAGGTGCGAGGTTAGTCTAAGCAGAGGCGATTTTAAAATATTTTCTGATCGATTAAAATGGAAATATCGATAAAATGGAATGTAATAATGCGAGGAAGGAAGGATTTTATTGGGAACGAGTTTTTAAAATTAATATCTGGAGCCAGGAGTTTACTGGCATTCTTTTCTTTATAGCCCCTTAAAATGGCAATCCTCCTGTCGCTGGAAGTTCGAGGTTAACCCAAGCAAGGGTGATTTCAATAAAATATGTTTTGACTAAAATTGTAATATTATTAAAATAATTCGAATGAAGTTCCTGTGGTGCAGAAAGATGTAATGACAGAAAATATTTATGTGTAATGTACTTTTATGTATAATGTACGTTCGCCCCTTAGTATGGCAACCCTCCTGACACTGGAGCACGGCAGTTTGCTAGATCAGGGTTAATCTCATCAACTATTTTGTGATTGATAAAATGAATAAACATAGACGGAATAAAATAATATAAAACGTGGAGGAATGTGTCTTAGGATCATTTTACGTCAACGTCAAACTTTATTAAATGGTATCCCCCATCGTGTTTATAATCGTTAAGTACGATCACAGTTTGACAAAAAGAGAGATTAATGGGTGTACAAGTTTTTCCACGACGGGGACGAAGTTTTCAAACTTTGTTGCCCATTTTTTTCCCTCCAACCTCTCCGTCTAGAGATTGCTACAGTTAATTATGAGCGCTAAGTGTTAAGTAGCCCATAAGCAACAGCCCAGATTGTGCTCAACCGTTGTGAAATGATTGATTGTTGTGGCTTACGTGGCGGAGTACTTGTTGCTCGCAGTATTGATCAGTCAAATGTCCAATGAGACTACACAACAAGGACGTTTATGCACTGTTTCTCATACTTACCATTCAGGCGAACCGGAAGCTGCTGTTTCTCTTGCTGCACATTCACGATGATATACTGACGATTCTAGACAATTTAATCAACAAACCGCACCTTTTCCGATAAAAGGAAACTGCCAAAAATGAGGAACATACACATCGAAAAAATATATATATTAAACATATACATGTACTTTGTTATTTTTAATATTTTTCGTCTTCGCAAACACGGGTTTCTCATTTTCGGTGTTTCTTCGGGTCCGCAAAAATTGCATGAAAATAGCCGGAGAGTTTGATGCAGTTGCAATGTAAAAATAGAAGGCTCATGGACAGCGATCGTCGTGAATCATGCGAATCCTCACTGTCCGGTTGCTCGTCGATCTGTCCGATTATTTCAGGCGCGTTCGAGCGTCCCTCGCAGACGTGCGTCCGGATTTCTCTTATTTCAATTTGGCGACAAATTATAAGCGGCCGGGTGCCAACCGAGCAACGCGGATCTATGATCTACGCGGTAACGAAATCTTGTGAATCACGAAGACGCTGACACCCGAGCGGTTCGTCTATTAATGTGCCGGGGCTGTTCCATCGAGATAGTGTCCAAGGAAACAGCGGAAGGAATGAAATATTATTCCGTTTCTCGTTTCGGTCTTCGTGTCCGAAGCTCGGAACTCGATCGATCCGTTCCATTCGAGATGGAAATTCCGTAGAGCACGAGTGACCGGTATATATATATTTTTTCCTTTTTTTTTTTTTTTGCGAAACGATTTTTCACTGCATGCGCATGTATTACACAGACGTATAAAAGTTCGTTACAGAGTCGTAATTCGATTCCGGTCGACAAATAGAAGACGATTGCACGGCGAACGATTTTTCGGCTGAGCCAAAGCTGAAATTTAATTTTATTCCGATGGTTGATCCTATTACGCATCCGCCGCATGAAAGGCCCGACCATTCTACTGTACAATGGCTCGGCCGCTATTGATTTTACACGACCACCGTTCAGACAGCCACATTATTGGAAATTACATACCATTTCCTTTGTTCCGTCCATCTTCGATTCTATCTTCCAACGTCCACTCGGTCAGAAGCCTTCGCTGTACACTCGCGATACTCTCGAGGCTCGCCTTTTTCCAGTCTATTCTGCGTTCTCCTTTCACAGCACAGTCTGCTCACCTACGAAGCGGAACTCGACGAACATTAGTCCCAGCCAGCGACGCCTGGGTGTACCCCGACCCAAGTACAATTTAAACCAGCCTAACTTCGTGAAAAAAGAATCGGAGGATGGTCTACCCGGGCTCATTTCAAAGGGCGAAGCTTTCGCTTTCGATACCTTCAAGTGATTTCCGATTCAGAATACTTTTTCACCTAGAAGCAGCAAAGAAAGCGAAAATGTCGATTTTTGATTCTTGACTGATTTTTGGCTCTACGGAACTGAACAAATTTTTTTCGAGGATCGAGTCAACAGGATTCTAAATGTCGAAGTATTCCTGTTTAAAATGAGCCCAGACAGGTTGCTGTACGATTTTTTCCCACGGAGTTACAGCGTTTGAAACGTCGAGATTTCCCACGTGTCGGAAATCGCTGTTTCTGAGGTTGAAAGAGTCGCTGAATCCTCTTACAAGGATTTAGCGTCTGATGAATGATTAGTGAGACGTTCAGAATGCAGCCGGGGAATTAATAAACCGCGGCCCTCCTCCCCCGATAAGCAGAGATTTATGGTGAAAGGCGTTTACAACTCACGGATGCAGAGTCCCCGATGGAAGTCCTGTTCCATTTGCCAGCGCCATCCCATGGGAGACCGAATGTGAAGATCAATCAGGATCACCGCAAGCGCAACGGATTTTTTTCACCCCGGCCCCTTTCGAGCTGCAGACGCACTCCATCTGGTCCTCGTCTTCTTTCCGTTCCTCCAATATGCACTTCTCAGGTTTGTCTTCAGCCTTGGCTCGGGACGTCTCTTGTTGGCTCTTCAGGGCGCTCGGCTTCTCCGACGGTGGCATCCTTTTGCCCGTTTTTTCAATCTTGATCATTGCCATGGCCATGTGATCGGACTTCTTCGGCTTGCCACAGGTTGCCCCCTTCAGGGTCGGCCTGGAGACACTGACCGCCTGGTCGGTGGTGGTTTGCACTTGTTTCGGCTCCTTCATGCTGGGAGCCTGAGGCTTGACGGACCTCTGGAGCCTCTTCGCGTTGCATTCGTTGCAGAAGGACTCGTGCTGGATACCTTGATCGACTCCGGCCGGTGTCTTGCTCAGCGTAGGCAGAGCCTGCAGCAATCTCATCACAGACGAGGTCTGAGCGCCTGGAAGAGTGCCCACTGGACGCTTCTGACCCTGAACAACGTCCACGGGAGGCTTCTGAACCGGAAGGGTGTCCTGCACCGTCTTCCCACACAGACAGCAGTTGCAACGGCCTTCAGTATCGTCGGACTTCTTGCCATAGTGAATCGTCCTCAGCTCCTTCTCAGGCTCCAGCTTCGAGTAGGCTCCGGTGGTCTTCAGAGTCTGCAGGATCCTCAGGAAGCTGGACTTCTCTGTCTGAGAGGTGACAGCGGCTGTGGTCGTTCCTGAAGGATCCTGGGACCTCTTCCAGCGAGTCAGTCGCTCCAGAATCTCTGGATCCGTGTCTATCACTCTGGTGGTGACCTTGGGCTGCTGATGCTGCCTCAGTAGCGTAGGGGGTGGCTGTGCTTGCATCCCTACGTCCGCCACTGTTTGCGTCACTGCCTGGATGGTAGTCTTCTGGGCCTCAAAGTGGGTGATCGATGTTTGGGTGACCTCCACCTTTCGGGGCAGTGCCTGCCGAGGATGAAAGGTCAATTATAATGAAAGGATAGATATATGTGGATTTTTTAAAGGATTTATGACGTACCGAAGCTTGTGGAGGAAGGCCTGACTGGTCCCGCTGGGTGGGCATTCTCTTTGTTGGATCCTGGGGGAAAATGAGAGGTTAGGGACTGAGTGGTTAGGGTCTAAAATGTTAGGTTGGTAACTGAGAATGGCTGAAAAATTGACACTAACCCCAGACTCTTCTGCTTTGACTGGAGGTTGTGACATACAGGTGCAGACTCCGGAATCCTCTTTTTTGGCTGAACGAGTCTTTTCGACTGAAGGCGCTTTGGATGTGCATTTACAAACGCCAGAATCCTCTTTTTTGACTGAAGGAGCTTTTTCGCTTGAAGGCGCTTTGGATGTGCATTTACAAACACCAGAATCCTCTTTTTTGACTGAAGGAGCTTTTTCGCCTGAAGGTGCTTTGGATGTGCATTTACAAATATCACAAACTCCTTTTTTGACTGAAGGAATTTTTTCGCCTGAAGGCGCTTTGGATGTGCATTTGCAGACATCAGAATCCTCTTTTTTGACGGAAGGAGTCTTTTCGCCTGAAGGCGCTTTGGACGTGCATTTGCAGACATCAGAATCCTCTTTTTTGACTGAAGGGGCTTTTTCGTTTGATGGCGCTTTGGACGTGCATTTACAAACACCAGAGTCTTCCTTTTCCACTGGAGCAACCGGGTCTTGAGAAGCTCCATTCTCGCATTGGCAGTCTTCAGGCGTTTCTTCTGCATCTGGTAGACCTTCTGTCGAGCATTGACACTCACCAAGCTCCTCTTCTTCCTCTGGAGGATAATCCTCTGCCATACACTGGCAAACAGACTCTTCTTCTGCGACTGCTTCAGTAACAGGAGGGAAAAGGTATTCCACATCATAGACTCCGTCACAAACACATTCTTCGTCAATGCTGATCTCAATTTCCTCCGGTTCTTCGGGAATCTCTTCATCTTTTTCTTTAAGAACTTCGACAGGTGCTACTTCAATTTCAACATCCACCTCGGCCACCTTCGCGTCCTCTAACACCTTCACCTCCAGTTCTATCTTCTCCAGCTCAGGCACTTCCGCTTTGATTTCCTCTTCTGCTTCCTCCAACGGTATCTGAACTATCTCTTCCTCTTTAGGTCTTAGCGGTTCCTCTTTCGGAACCACGTCTATCTTGATTTCTTCTTCCTCTAGTACGATCTCTTCTGGTTTGAGCTCTTCCACCACTTCCACTTTGATTTCTTCAATCTCGACCTCCTCAGGTATTATTCCTTCCTCTTCAGCTTTTGGTTCTTCTTTTACTGCAACTATTACCTCTGGTACTTCCTTTTCTTCTGTTGGTACCTCTTCTACTAGAACCACATCCACGTCTATTACCTCTGGTACTTCCTTTTCTTCTGTTGGTACCTCTTCTACTAGAACCACGTCCACTTCTATTTCTGTCGGAACTGTTTCTCCTTCTTCAGTATCTGGTTCCTCTTCCACTGGAATTATGTCCACTTCAACTGCCACTTGGAACTCCTCCAGTCGTTCTACAGGAACTTCTTCTACTTCATCTTCTTCTGGCACTGTTTCTTCAGGTTCTATCTTTTCCTCTTTAACCGTAATTTCTGGCCCCTCCTTAGGCACCTCTTCAAGTTCTTCCCTCACTGCTGGTTCTGGTTCCTTTTCTTCGAGTTCTTCCATTTGTTCTATGACCCTTGCAATTTCTGGTACCTCTTCAGCGTCTATTTTCTCTAATGGTGCCTCTTCTTTTAATTTCACTTCAGTTACCACTTCCGGTTTCACTTCCATCACCACTGCTGCCTCTTCTTTTTCTGGCACTTCTTCTTTCTTTATGTCTTCATCCTCTGCAACTGCCGCCTCTTCTGCAAGCCTTTCTGGTTTCACCTCTGCAGCAGTGACTGTGACCTTTTCTGTAACTTCTGCAGGTTCTCTTCCAATCTCTTTGGGCACTGTCTCTTCGAGTACCTCTTCAGCCTTCACTTTTGCATCTGCCACAGCTGTGTCTTCCGAAATAGGTATCCCTGCACTCGGGTACTCCGCAGGGACTTGTTCCTTAACCTCTTCAGGTATTCTTGCTTCGATGACAGGTTCTTCAGGTATTCTTGCTTCGATGACAGGCTCTTCAGGTCTTCTTGCTTCGATGACAGGTTCTTCAGGTCTTCTTGCTTCGATGACAGGTTCTTCAGGTATTCTTGCATCGATGACAGGCTCTTCAGGTTCCGGCTTAAATGCTCTCTCTTCTTTCACAGGCTCAACCACATCCACTGGTTCTGGCTCTCTTTCTTCTACCTCTTTTACAACTGCTTCAACAAATTCTGTTTTATCATCCTCCTTTCGATCTAATTTCACTTCATCTTCCTCTTGAACAACCTCCCTCATTTCCTCCCTGACTTCTAAAGACTCTTTGTCTTCAGCAATCCGTTCCTTCGCCTCAAGTTCCATCGTTCTCTGCGGAATGAAATTTTCATTTTAACTCGATGACTTTAAGCAGGAAAGTTTAAGCGGCTCGCTGCCTTTGTTAAATAATAAGAAATGCAATTAATTACGCCAGTGTAAGCTGCGAGTTCGTCGGCCAGGATCTGGGCTTCCCTGTCCATGGTATTGCAACTCGGACACTCCTAAACGAGAACATAATTAAAACCGTTCATTTAAGCAGAGCTACAACTTTTCACGGTTTGGTATTTCCAAGCGAGGGAACATTCATCATTTTCTTGGCACCCTTGGGTTCATTATTTCTGCTTGAAAATGTTTTGAAGGAGAATCCTAATATTAACGTAGGTGCCAAAAAATTTTCAGTGATAGCTTTTTGTTGTTAATATTTTTAAAAATTGCCCGAAGTGGCAGTTCTCGATGTCGACATTTTTATCGCATTTAATCAATTCAGGCGCGGATGTATTTGGAAACAAACAGTTAAATAATTATTTTCATAAAATACATACAACAATCTTCATTCGAACAGCGTGCACACGATCCTGCCACGAAGACAGCTGCTCCATTGGCACCGAGACACCTTCAGCCTTCTTTGAAGGTTTAGAATCCTCCTCCCCGACCTCATCTTCCATGACCCCGATCTCGTCTTCCTGCACTCCGACCTCGTCTTCCTGCACTCCAACCTCGTCTTCTTGTACCTCGAGCTCTTCTTCTTGCACCCCGAGCTCTTCTTCTTGCACCTCGAGCTCTTCTTTTTGCACTCCGACCTCATCTTCCTGCATTCCGACAGCATCTTCTTGCACCACGAGCTCTTCTTCTTGCACTCCGACCTCATCTTCCTGCATTCCAACATCATCTTCTTGCACCCCGACCTCATCTTCTTGCACCTCGAGCTCTTCTTCTTTCACCTCGAGCTCTTCTTCTTGCACCTCGAGCTCTTCCTCCTTCACCCTATCATCGTCACCTGCCTCTTCTTCATACGCAATTTCCCTTTCAACTATCTCGTCTGTGGAATATGTAGTTTCCGTTCCCTCGACATATTCACTAATCTGCGTCTCAGTTTTCACAACCATCTTATACTGGATCGCATCCGTAGCAAATTTAGCCCCCAACTGCTCAGCTATCTCAACGAGTCCATACTTCTCCAACAACTCTCTAGCAGTGACACGATCCTCCTCCAAAGCGATCCTTTCCTCCGAAGGTAGCCCAGTCTCCGTCAATCCTACATCATTGCAGTCAAAATCCGGCCCACAGATGGTGCCAGGGTCATTTAACTCTGACAGAGAGCCCAGCTGAGCCAGGAAATCCTTAGCATCCATCACAGTCGACTCTTCAAGATCAACGTGTCCAGGTCCCAAGGCTCTATATTTGACGTCCATCTCGAAATCGCCGGCCTTGTCGTCATCCTTACCTACTATAGCCTCCAGCTCCTCCACACTGATATACTTGCCCAACTCATCTCTGCAAGCTGCCAATCTAGCCTTCAGCTTCTCCACGTCCTCCATACCTTCCTCCATACCTTCCTCCATAGCTTCCTCCATACCTTCTTTTCCGGGAGTCATCTCGTCCTTCACAGAAACCCCAGCTAGAGCTTCCATGTCTCTGACGCCGGCAAAGTCGTCGTCCCTTCCGATCAGAGCCTCTATCTTCCCGATGCTCATGTACTTTTCCAATTCTTCTCTGCAAGTCGCCATTCTGGCTCTGAGGTTCTGCAACTCCTCCTCGAGTTCAGCGATGCGCTCGGTCTTCACCTCCAGCTGTTCTTGAATGGTGCCGGTGGTGTCCCCTTCAAGGCGATTCCACAGCTCGTCCGCCTGCTGGAGGGTCCTCATGTAAGCCTGCTCACGGCGCTCCAGATCGTCGATCTGCCTTTTCATGCATAGCTCCGCTGCTGCCAGCTCGTGCAGCTTCTCCAGGCATTCGATGTCCGTCGAGCGGATCGAAGCACTGCTGGGCACCTTCTCCAGCCACTTCTTCTTGCACTCTATGACCCCGCATTCCCCTGAAACAGTTCTTCAGCGTTAGTACCAGTCCGCGTTGCCCGGGTCCGTTTTCGCCCAAGAACCAACGATGCTGCAAATCAACGTAACTTCGCGAACAAAAATCGGAGGGTGATCCACCGGGGCTCATTCTAAAGGGCAAACCTATCGCTTTCAACGCCCCAAGGTCATTTCCTCGTTCGAAATACTTTTGCATTCGAAAAAAGTCGATAAATGAAGAATCTCGATTTTTCAACATTTCGCCGATTCGACAGAGTGTACGGAACTGACAAAATTTTTCTCTAAGACGAAATCAACGGAACTTTGAAGATTGTAGTCTTCGGATTGAAATGAGCCTGGGCACGTCGCTGTACGATTTTTTGTCGCCGAGTTATGTCATTTCGAACGAGAAGTGTGCCATTTTTCGCCCAACTCGAAAAATGTTTTCTCCGTACGAAGTTACAACGTTCGAATATTGTTCTTCCGCTTGTGAAGGTCACGCTGAAACATTCTACCACTTCAAGTACACTTTCCCGAACCTCCAGTCCGTATGGGCCGTTCGAAGGGCCGCTAATTAACCGCTCGACTACCCCGAAGAAGAATAGAGTGCAAATCACCTCACCAGCTTCGCAGGCGCCATCGTCCTCAGTGCTCCTGGCCTCCCTCAGCTTCTGCACCTCGGTGGTCAGCTGTTCGATCCTCTTCTGCTGTTCTTCCTGCAGCTTCCTAGCCTCTTGAAGCCTCTTCTCCCTATCCTCTAGGTTGGCCATCTTCTCAGCCCACAGACTCCTCGCCTCTTCCGCCCTCTTCTGGGCCTGTTTCCTTTCTGCTTCGGCTTCCCTCACCCTGCAGTCAAAATGGCGACTGGGGGTAGTGGGACAGTACACTTCGCCCGCAGCTGGCCCCTGGAACTGCTTCTCCAGAACCTGCTGAAGACCAGGGGCATTGGCCCCCTGTGTCATCCTCCAGATATTCCAAACCATAACCGCTGGCATGGAGCACTCCAGGATGTTCAATCGTTGACGAAGGTCACCCTGCTGCCTCTCCAGCTCCTCATTCTTCATCTCTCTTTTGCCAATCATGTCACGAAACTGTCTATTACACTGTCTCTGCCATTTGCTGATCTTCGTCCTCTGGACCGTCTCTTTCTTCTCACTGAGACGGTCCAGGGAGCTCTGCTTCCCAGACAGCGACAATTCCTGAGACTTCCTGATGACCTCCTGGCTCTTCGAGGTCTCCTCCGCAGATTCACGACTCTGTCGACTATGCTGAGATCTCGGTTCACTAACCGATCCATTCGTTTTAACACTTCCGGATCTTATGGACTCTGCTCTGGGCTCTTCAGGTTCTGGAACCTCACTGACAGACTTGTCCGGGGTCTTGTCATTCCCCGATGACAAGGACGCTGACTTAGACCCTGTCTTCGATTCCTCGATCACCTGGATGACCTCCGAGGGCTCAGCTGAGCCTGGAGAGCCAAAATCAGGATCCTCGAAGTCCAAGAATTCTTCCTGGTCGTCGTCGTCTGCCATGGCGATCTTTTTAGGTTATCCTTCATGTGGTGTGCCCTTTTTATGGTTTTTTTTCTGCTTTTTTGAAAATTGTACCGGAGCCAGAGTGTCTTTCGGGGCGGCAATTTTTCTCGGCCCGGAAAGAGAATCAACCGGTCATTTGATTAATGCATTGGAAACGCGCTGCAATTCCCGTCTACCCCGTGAATTTATGTATTCAAGTTGAAAGTGGCGGCGGCACCGTCGAGATGCGAGACACGATGTATTGTATCGATCGATTGCGTCTCGCACAATCGCGAATCGTCGGAAAATATTTGTCGGCCCCGAGTGCCGCGTGAAATATGAATTTCGACGGCGCGGCTCGTCCCGAGGTCGCGGCAGATTCTTCGGGAATTCATCGACAAACTTGTCGCGCGAGCTGCAGCTAACCGGGAAATCGGAATTAGTATAGTTACAATGTAAGCCAACAACATTGCCCACAATTTTCCGTGGTATAATCTCGCAGCGGAATACAATGTTGCGAACAACCACTTCCTCTTCGTTCATTAGAATCGCATATAACTCCGCCATTTTACAATGGATTTGATTTCTTAAAATTGCCCGTGAAAGCTAAATGTTGGCTTTACACCTCCTAAAAAATAGAAAATTCTTCGCTCATTAATTACGCGGGAAAAAATTCCCAAAGTGGAACCATGCAAGCTTTTCGGAAGGATTACGCGAATAATGCGTAACTCCGCCATTTTGCTAGATACGTAACTTTAAAAAATTGCCCCGGAGAGCTAAACGTTGCTGCTACGAGTCTCTGAAATTTCAAAATTTTTCGCTCGCTGCTAACGCAATGAAAAATTCCCGAACTGGAGCTACTCCCGGTCGCCTCCCGAGCGACGCGTCTTCTTCAGGGTCTTCCTCGCCGAGGAACCCCCAGAAGCCGAAGTTATCGTGCGCGGTGTTTAATTATCGCTCGCGTGCAATTTCCAGGGGCACGGGAAAGAAATTGCACGGCTGTTGGTCCGCGGCAATTGCGGTCAAGTTTCCCAGGAACGTTTTCATTTAGTACGCCTCGTAAAGGGCCCTTCGTGGTCGCTGCAAATGGCACGTGAAGCCTCGCGGGAGTTCTCGCGTTGCTATCGCGTGTCACGCAGGTACTTACAGGTGGAAGATCGGCTCGTTCCGCTCTCTTCCGGTAGGACGACTCGCGCCGGTAATGGACACCGTGCTCCGGGACAAAAGAATTTCAGTGTTATCAAGTGGATCGTGTGTCCAAGGTGTTCCTCCGCAGAGAACGTCTCCCCGCAACCTCGCAACGGGCTTCCTGCCCCCGTAATTACGATTTAAGCGGTTAATTTAAACTGGTTGGATGAGTAGTTGGCCCCAGGTGACCAGGACACACGCAATCCTGAAAATGGGGCAGACTTAACCTGGATCTTCAGACCCTGCCCCGAGGATTAAGCCGTAAGCCGAGTTCGGCCAGTTCTGGGTTCACAGGACAGCAGGGAGTACGAACACTTGCGAACATAAACGAAATTTACTATTATCAGGGCTACCCACAAGTAACCAATTATTTGCAAGGAATTTGTTTTCCCTTTAGTTCTGTACCGATCGGTCGAAGAGGAAACGGACGTATTCTTTTGCAGTTTTCGGTAAAGCTGTGCTCAAAATATTCTAAACAGCATAATTTCTTTTACAACCCTGTAATAAAATGGCGGCGTCCGCACCTTCCGAGGATCATATTCGTCATCGCATACTTTTTCATTTTGCATACGGGATTTCATGCAACGGTAACAACAAAGAAAATTTGCGATGTTTATGGAGATGTATTGAAGGTCAACAAGTGTCAACGTTGGTTCGGAAGGTTTGCTGCTGCTGGACCAGTTGAGTTTGATAATGACACCCTACAATCTATAGCGGAAGCTGATCCAAAATTAAGTATACAAGAATTATCGAGAAGCCTTGGGCTCACATGGTCAACTATGCAAAGGCACCTACACGAAACGGGAAAGGCGCATAGGCAAGGAATATGGGTACCGCATCAATTATCATTCAAAATTCTTGAAATATAGCGTTCAAAATAATCGATTACTTATGGCGCCCCCTAATAAATTGCATCGGGGAATGGAACACCACGATGCGTTCGAGATGGTCTAAAGTGCGAATGGGGATGTCTGGATTTTTGTATGTTTTCCTTTTTTGGCCGTGGATGGGTGGGAATGAAAGGTAGCAACAAAAACCGTAACCATCCATTTTTTCCGGAACAGTCCGAGCAACGTTAGAGGCTAAGCCGGGTATAAGCCTGTTTAATGCTAACCTGGCTGAAAAGGGGGTTTTGACCTCACCTATCCTCCACTTTCTCCGCCGCCCTTCTTTCTGCGGCCCCGTCGCAAAATCAATAGTATCGGTGTACCGAGTTTATCCCGCGTTTGACCCGAGCCGGGAGCCGAAAGTTCACACGCTAACGGAACGCGCAACTTGCCGGAAGCTGGCTGTTACGCCGCTCCCATCCGGCCGATGGGCTGCGGTGAACTTACTTGCAAAATTGTTTCGGCCATTCGCTCGTCAGCGCGAGCCTGAGCGGAATTAATGCGGGACACTGTGCTGAAACGTTAGTTTCAGCTTCGGCCGCCGGATTCCGAGGAGAAAACTGGTCTGGCTTGGGTCTAGGTCGAGCAGTGTTGAGTAAGGGTTAGGTCTGAGTCGTATACACTGTGTACCACCAGCTCTATCCATTTGAATATCATGGTTATGTCGAACAATACGAGAAAATTTTACTTATAGAAGTTGTAGGGTTTAAGAAACTACATAATGTAGTATAAGTGATATTCCTTCAAGTGGAAGCGCAGAGAAGATATCACCTTTCTTTCTTTAAATGGAATGTCCAATTCTTTATGCTCTATTTCGATGGACAGAGCTCGTGGGACACACTGTATAACACCGGGCCAGGCGTAGACTATGTCGAGCATGATTTCAATTTGATTGCGGTTTGCGACATTCGTCTATCTGAACCTTAACTGACTCAGTGACAATATTACATTACTTTATAAAAATAAGAAGAATCTGCTGCCCAAATTTTTAGCAATTTTTATTTTCTAACATATACCCTTTGTGAATAATTCCTCTTGGGTGTATCTTTAGAATCTTAATGATTGCAAATTGAAAATATTGGAATCCGTTATTTTGACGGGTCCCGTGAACCTAGTGTTAAAAATGTCCTTGCAGTGCTGGGTGAGGGATAGAAAATTTTTGCAAAATCTGAAGCTAACGTGATCATTGTCAGTCCTCGTCTACGATTGTCTGAGAGCCAGCCAAGAGCTGGTAGAAGTTTTCTGGCGACTCCCTCGAGGACTGAAAATGGTAGATCGACGTGGAATTGATTAGCAATTTGTAAGACAAGGTAGAAATCTCGTCGCCGATTGGTTTCGAAGATCCTGTAGCAAGGCTGGAGGCAGAGGTAGCTCGGCTGCGATCGTGGTTAACATCATCGATCCCCGACGAGGGTGCAGTGGGTGTTAAGTTCCGCAGGAAGACGAACGAGGTCCTCCGCATCAGGACCGGAAACAGGGACGGAGGGTAAACCGTTACCACCGGGCGTGTTCGGAGCATCGTTAAAAATTGTGCGCCGAGTTCCCCAGGCTGGGAAACTCGTTAAGAACTTTCCGAAAGTCCGACACCTTCCACGCCCCTGTGTAATACGACTCGGATGGACTCATTTGAATAATTGAATCTCGGCCCCGTGCCTCGGCGTCCACCACTTCCGGGCCGAAACGAATTTCTTTTTTTTTTTTTTGTCAAACCTGGGTGCGCGGAAACAAATTTTACTGTCGGCTAAACAACTAAGCGAGAAACGTTCATTTCGTTGAGATATTTGCGCCTTTTTTTAGTAAACGAAATATTGAATAACCATTTGCGACTTCGGGATTTTTTTTCAACGCAACAGGTGGAAGGATCATTACACGAAAAATACTGGTGCGTTTCTTAAACTTTGTTTAATCAGGAGGAGATATTGTTTTACGAACAATAGCCGAGTTGGGTGGCTAAAAAAATTCTCGAGCTGCGCGTTACATGTGGAGGGATGGAACAGTACCGGCGACTTTGAGAATTTTTCAAAATGCAACGCGTGGAGGTATGGGTATGAAAAAAACTCGAGAATGTTCATTAACCTTTGTTCAAACAGGAAATAATATTTCTTTACGGAAACTGGAAGCAGAACACAGTGAAAAAATTCTTTAGTATTGATACTATTCCACATATAATTACATTCGGGTCTTCAGAATTTTTATAAATGCAGAAAATGGATGGACTGCTATAAAAAAAAATAAAGGAGTACTCTCCGATCTTCGCTTGAACAGGAAAAAATACTTTTGCAGTGGAAGGGGCGGAGCCAGATAGTCAAAAAAATGGCGGACTCGGAGTAAGAAACGCAAAGTAGAACGCTCACAATTCCGATCACTTTTAATTGCTCGAAAACTTTGATATCTCGTTAATTGGCCGTATTCAGGCTCGAAAGACTAGTGAAGTTTCCGATTCGTAATTAAATAAGTTGCCCCGAAGGGCGGCCCAAGTTATGGGAATAATTCCATTTCGGCGTTCCGTGTTTCGTTCTACGGTGCGATCCTGGTATCTTCGTTAAATTCTCGTTTGCCTAACGGCCTCGAGCGTGCAGTCTGAAGTCTCAATAGGGAGGTGCGCGCGCGCGCGCGCGTTCAGACTGCCAAGTTAATTGACTCAGCCCGCGGACTGTTTTTCATTTCAATTTCAGACGCGCGGGAACTATTTTCGCCCGGCCTCGGCGCTGCGAAAATATGATTTCGCGTGTACCAACAATTTTCAGGCGTCGTTCAATGTTCCGTTAACAATTCACGGAATCGGTAATGACCTCCCCCCCCCCACCGGTCCCGATCCACCCTGTTTCGTACAATTTTTAATACGTCGTCCTGCGACTGGTTAAAAATTTGTGAAAACGTTCGAGCTTCCTCGGTTTCGAGGCTCGGAGACCCAGTCCAATTTATTGATACACTTGCAGCTCGAGGCGGCTCTTGCGAGCGTTTTTCTTGAGCCTACAGAGCAGGAAAGCAGGTTGTTATTGCATGGTAATTGGAGAGGAACGACGACTATTTGGCCTAGAATAATTGCTGTTGAAAATTGCTTGCGTTCATGCGGACGGGGACGCACGGAACCCCGGGATTATTAGCAAAATGTCGGGGAAAGGTCGCTCCTAATAGTCCCAGGAGAATCGAATTTCGGTTGCAACTGGAACGAAATTAATTGATTCTTACCGGCGGCCGCAAAGGGCGCTCTTACTAATCCTCGAACCTCCGACGTGAACGGAGTGTTACTTGACATTCGATTTGTGCACGCAGCAAAATAAATTATACAGATGCTGCAGAATTGATTGCTCAAGGTCGTTCAACAATTTTTCCTGCGACTGTTCATCTGATTATCATACTAGAAAGCAATGAATTTATCGAGTTAATTTACTTTCATATTTCTCAGAGATTAGTGTTAATGTTAATGAAATTCGTGAACTCCCGCGGCTACAGTCTGAAATAAAATAGTGTGTTCAAGGTCACGGCTAGAGGCCATCCCCACCGTAAGGACGATTTTCTCCCACTATTTATTTTCTTGCTGCTCAGAGATTAATATTGGAGGGCCCTTTAATTTTCTAAAAAGAAATTCGTGAACTCCCGCGGCTATAGTCTCAAAGAAAATAGTGTGTTCAAGGTCACGGATAGAGGTCATCCCCACCGTAAGGACGATTTTCTCCCACTATATATTTTCTTGCTGCTCAGAGATTAATATTGAAGGGCCCTTTAATTTTAAAGAAATTCGTGAACTCCCGCGGCTATAGTCTGAAATAAAATAGTGTGTTCAAGGTCACGGCTAGAGGCCATCCCCACCGTAAGGACGATTTTCTCCCACTACATATTTTCTTGCTGCTCAGAGATTAATATTGGAGGGCCCTTTAATTTTCTAAAAAGAAATTCGTGAACTCTCGCGACTATAGTCTGAAATGAAATAGTGTGTTCAAGGTCACGCGTAGAGGCCATCCCCACCGTAAGGACGATTTTATCCCACTATATATTTTATATATAGCCCTTTAATTTAAATGTTTTCACTTCCCCCTGCTGTCGCGAATTCCACAACATTGATATCCAGTTTCCATTTAATTTTGAAAAAATTGACAGAAATCATTGGTCTCGATTGCAGAAACTTGATTCGACCGTGTACATAGTTGTCGATGTCAAGCCTGCGTGCGTTGAAGTGTGAAATCGGAGGCGCGCTCGTCCGGGAAATGTTATTCCGATTGTCGAACGACAGGTTATAGCGCATTTCGGTGGATGGTTGTTGAAAACGGGCCGGAACGATGCTGAATAAAACATAACCGGGAAACCCGGGCAGAAAAGAAATTTCACGCCCGATTCTCGAACCCGACTTTCGATCTCGTCGAAATTGATTTAGCGGCGCGGCGGCGCGTGCTGCGCGGCAGTGCGCGCCTGGTGCATCGACGTCAATGAACCGGCGCTCGAGACCTCCGCTGCTGCACCATTGCATATTTCACTCGGGCACACGTCACGAGCCGGCCGGTGACGTCACCGGTAACCTACATACTTTAAGAGAAGGAACGATTCCGATGCGGCCACGGCCCGCATAATGGCCGTCGAGGCTTCTTTCACCGGGGGATACGCGCGGCGTTACCGTAACGGCCGATGCATTTCACGTCCCCGGGTACCTCTAACCACGCTGTATTCGTTCCCCCGTTACGGGAAGTGCACGCGAAACCCAATGCCTTTCGGGCTTTAAAACCCTCCAACCTTCGGCCCTCCCTTTGAGTCTCGTGAACGTTATGCTCGCTCGCGAGAACGGAACCTTCGCCGTTGCTAACCCAGACCGACGTTCCAGATCTTATTTCCCAGCCCGTGAATGGAAACCGACGGATAAAACCACTGGCGCGAAGTTGTCCGATGAAAAGACAGTATCCGGGCTTTGTTGAACACGTGTCGAGTCATTTTCGATACAAATTTGGAGTTGATGGACCGGCTTGGTTGGACCCAGGCTAGGTCTAACTGGACATGTTAGGTACACTCGTACTCATAACAGATCCCTTGTACCAATACCAGACCCTTCGAACTCATATCATCCTCCTTTGGACCCATGTTAGGCCCCCTTAGACATCTTAGGTCCCTTAGGTACACCTAGACCTTGTTAGGTCCTCAGAACCCACTTGGAGCTCAGAATAAGTCTAATTGGACTTGTTAGGTACACTTTTACTCATAGCTGATCCCTTGTACCCATACCAGATCCTTGGAACTCATATCACCCTCCGTTGGATCCATATTAGGCCCTCTTAGACGTCTTAGGTCCCTTGGACTTATGGCCCTAGATCATATTAGGTCCTCAGAACACCAGATCCCTTGGACCCATGGTAGGCCTCTTGGACCCCTCTTGGTTCCTTTGGACCCATACCAGATCCCTTGGACCCATGCTAGCCTCCTCAGATCCACGTTAGGTTCCTTGGACCCCGTGTTAGGTTCTCTCGGACCTATGGCAGATCCCTTGGACCTATATTAGGCTTCTCGGACCCCATGTTAGAGTCTCTTGGACCCATAGCAGATCCCTTGGACCCATGACAGGCTCCTCGGATCCACGTTAGGTTCCTTGGACCCTGTGGTAAGTTTCCTCGGATCTACGGCAGATCCCTTGGACCCATGCTAGACTTCTTGGACCCCATGTTAGTTTCTCTTGGACCTATACCAGATCCCTTGGACCCATGCCAGGCTCCTCGGATCCACGTCAGGTTCCTTGGACCCCGTGTTAGGTTCTCTCGGACCTATGGCAGATCCCTTGGACCCATGCCAGACTTCTTGGACCCCATGTTAGTTTCTCTTGGACCCATACCAGATCCCTTGGACCCATGCCAGGCTCCTCGGATCCACGTCAGGTTCCTTGGACCCCGTGTTAGGTTCTCTCGGACCTATGGCAGATCCCTTGGACCCATGCCAGACTTCTTGGACCCCATGTTAGTTTCTCTTGGACCCATACCAGATCCCTTGGACCCATGCCAGGCTCCTCAGATCCACGTTAGGTTCCTTGGACCCCGTGGTAGGTTCTCTCGGACCTATGCCAGTTCCGTTGGACCCATAATAGGCTTCTTGGACCCCGTGTTAGGTTCCCTTGGACCCATACCAGACCCCTCGGACCCACACCAGATCCCTTGGACTCATGCTAGGCTTTTTGGACCTCATTTTAGGTTCCCTTGGACCCATACCAGATCCCTTGGACCCATGCCAGGCTCCTCGATTCCACGTCGGGTTCCTTGGACCCCGTGTTAGGTTCTCTCGGACCTATGGCAGATCCCTTGGACCCATATTAGGCTTCTCGGACCCCATGTTAGAGTCTCTTGGACCCATAGCAGATCCCTTGGACCCATGACAGGCTCCTCGGATCCACGTTAGGTTCCTTGGACCCTGTGGTAAGTTTCCTCGGATCTACGGCAGATCCCTTGGACCCATGCTAGACTTCTTGGACCCCATGTTAGTTTCTCTTGGACCCATACCAGATCCCTTGGACCCATGCCAGGCTCCTCGGATCCACGTCAGGTTCCTTGGACCCCGTGTTGGGTTCTCTCGGACCTATGGCAGATCCACTGGATCCACGATAGGTCTTTTGAATCCAAGTTAGCACCCATCATACCCAACAGGACCCCACTAGACGACATCAGCCACCATGTAACCTACCTCCAGACCAAGTTGCATCTCACCGGACCAACTCTTACTCTTATCTCAGGTTAAGCCAGGTTAGGCTAATGTCAGAGCAAGGGGGCAAAGCCGTATAGTCATCTCCTAAATCGGTTCGCAGCTGAATCTACATGAGGATGAGCATATCAAGCGTACAGAAACTGTAACCCAATATATTCAACGCTACATGCAGACCACGTCCTGGCGCTTCAATTGCATTAGCTCCGTATTAGTCTCGATTCAGGAAGACGCATGCGTCTAAGGTTTAATCGAACATTTAAGGCGTAATCGGAGAATTCGATCATACATCGGATAACGGCAAGCTAACCGCGGATCAGGGTTCGGCACGGAATCAAACATTTCACGGTGCGTCCCAGGGGCAGTCAGTTTCGAGGTCGGTTCGAAGCGTTTCGAATCGAACGGTCATTCGGCGGGGCAATCAGGACGCGCAGGAAGTCGGGAAGACCGGCGATTGGTCATACATTACTTTGTCCCGGTCACTCATGCGTGCACCTGTACCGCGGATTCCGATGCGCACGGGAATTGCGGCGAATTTCCCGCGGTCCATACTCGGTGTCGTACAACTACGCTCCGAGCCCGAACATTGAATATTGCATGATCGTAATGGAGCCGGGTTTGTTCGTCCCGGACGTCCCTGTGAACCATCGAAGCGGCTGGAGTCCTTCGCGCTTTACATCTCCCGCGGATCCGCGCAACACTTCCGCAACGATAACCGTATCAGCATGTTGATTAAACATTCATTAGTACTTGTTGAACCCCGAATCGCAAACCAAACTTAGTGTCCTCCCCTTCCCCGTCCCTCCTCTCCGTTCGAACGGAAACTTCGAAACAGGGATTCAAGCGACCAATCACGCGGACGAACTTCCCTCCACCTGGATTCACACAACTTTCTTACCTGGCTGGAGTAGCGCCTCGACGATCCGGAGTTTCCGTGTTTTCGACTCCGTGAGAAATAAAATTTATAACGCTGCGAGCATTCACGGAGGAAGTTTAATCGAACAGTCACGTGATCTCGCGAGTCGTTAGCCGAGTGACTCCTCGAAGTTGAAGTCAGCGAATCGTGGAACGTACCCGACGACTGATGCAGAGGAGATACAACGCTATCGCGTTTCACGCGGAAACAACGCCGAGAGAGAGAGAGAGAGAGAGAGAGAGAGAGAGCCCATGGGTCTCGGAATCAATGGTTCATAAATAATCCGGGCACGTCTCGGGCTCGCGACACAGCAACACTTGCAATACACCCAAGTACTATTAGTTTGACTGGTTGTATCAAATATTACTGGCTCTCTCTCTCTCTCTCCCTCTCTCTCTCGCTCTCTTCGTAGTAGTGTAGCGCTCGGAAAAGTTATGGGTATTAAGCCCGAAGGTACGTGAATTCTACCGGCGTGCTGGGATTCGATCCCATTTCGAATGCAAGCCCGAGCCCGAACACGTCGTCGTGTCTCCGCGCATTCATGTGCATTCATACAAGCGTTTATGCTAATAGACCGGCGAAAGCAAGAAACGGCGCATGTCCGATTGTGATATCGATAGCCCGCCGAGCGTGAACTATAGAGGCCAGGAATGCTCGTTTACCTGCCACCGCGCTCCCACCTGAGCCCAGAATTTCCGGATAGGATAGTCAGTCGAGTCCAGGTTAGGTTTGGGTCAGGCTACAAGCAGAAACGATTGAAATTCTATGATTGAATCCGTGATTGGCCGTGATTGAAATTCTATGATTGACTATCGGGGTCCGCGAGAGCTTAACATGGGTTCGAGGGAGCCTAACTTCGATCCAAAGAGACTAGCGGAGTCATAAGAGCGCCTAATCGAGGCTCTCGGGAGGCCTAATCGGGTCAAATAGGGTCCAACAGAGTCCAATAGGGCCCGACAGAGCCAAATAGGGTCCAACAGAGTCAAATAGGGTCCAACAGAGCCCAACAGAGTCAAATAGGGTCCAACAGAGTCCAATATGGTCCAACAGAGTCAAATAGGGTCCAATAGAACCCAACAGAGTGAAATAGGGTCCAACAGAGGCAAATAGGGTCCAACAGAGTCAAATAGGGTCCAATAGAGCCCAACAGAGGCAAATAGGGTCCAACAGAGCCCAACAGAGTCAAATAGGGTCCAACAGAGTCCAATATGGTCCAACAGAGTCAAATAGGGTCCAATAGAACCCAACAGAGTGAAATAGGGTCCAATAGAGCCCAACAGAGTCAAATAGGGTCCAACAGAGTCCAATAGGGTCCAACAGAGTCAAATAGGGCTCCACAGAGTCCAATAGGGTCCAACAGAGGCAAATAGGGTCCAACAGAGTCAAATAGGGTCCAATAGGGCCCAACAGAGCCAAATAGGGTCCAACAGAGCCCAACAGAGTCAAATAGGGTCCAACAGAGTCTAATATGGTCCAACAGAGTCAAATAGGGTCCAATAGAACCCAACAGAGTCAAATAGGGTCCAATAGAGCCCAACAGAGTCAAATAGGGCTCCACAGAGTCCAATAGAACCCAACAGAGTCCAATAGAGCCCAACAGAGTCAAATAGGGCTCCACAGAGTCCAATAGAACCCAACAGAGTCCAATAGCACCCAACAGAGTCCAATAGGACCCAACAGAGTCAAATAGGGCCCAACAGACTCCAATTGGACCCAACAGCGTCAAACAGGGCCCAGCAGACTCCAATAAGGCCCAACAGAATCAAATATTGCTCAACAGAGTCCAGTAGGACCAAATGTGGACCTAGCATTGTCCTGCCCCACCCCTAACCTAGTTAAGTATGAGATTAGGATTGAATTGGTGAATCTTAGATTCAATCTGTGCCTGCCTCATTCCTATACAGACAGTCCTGTCGTGGACATAATTTAAATATGACCTAGAGGTGGACCATATTTAGACCAGACTCTATTAGATCAAATGGTCCCTTGTAGACACATTCATCTTCATATAAATTTAACCCAGACATAAAGCACCTTCACGATAGACCAAAACGTGGCCATTCTCTAAATCAAAGACGCATATAACTCAGCCTCATTCATACCTGGCCTACATATAAGTGGTATCTATCTTGGGCCAAGTATTTCCGAAGACAGCTTGTCTGCTGAAAGAGGAAAATGTAGAAACCGACTGTGCGTTGTCTCCAATAAGGGAAGTTGCATGGGCGCGAGAGATAAGGGTGTAACTGTTTGATTCGTGTTTTCAATTAACCGGTGAGGCTTTTATTAGCCGATCGAATCGATATGCCCGCCTGCGAATTCAAGAGCGGATCCGTCGCTGTTTTGCTTCCATTCTGCCGGGAAATCAAAGAGAGAATACTGGAATCGGGTATCGTCGGATCATTGGTTGGCTCATTCTACTTGGAATTTCTTTCGGTAATTGGATCGTTGCGTTGGGGTGAACGGGAGGGGCTGCTATGCTTCTGCTTTATTTCGTAGCAGATTAAAGAGGAGAATTCGATTCGGCCCGACTCCCCAGCCGGAGCGCAGCTGGACCAGCTCCGCGCGAGCCATTTAGTCAGAATAGAAACATCCTGACGTTTACAAACTCCTTCCACAGTGTACAAAAGTACGTACAACGTCCGAATAAAATTCTACAAATTTCTGAACACAAAGGTACCGGTGCCGTGCCTTTGTCTATTTCACTGATTCTGCCAATCAGGAAATTCTCTGAACGAAACGGGTGAAAGGATTGTTATAAAAAAAAAATACTGGCGATTTCCATAAGCGTTCTGTAATCAAGAAAAAATATTCTTGTACCAAAAAGATCACCGCAAAATAGTTAAAAAAATTGTTGAGTTTCTGTCTACATACGGGGTAATGGAACGATATCAACCAACTTTGAGAATTTTTTTAAACAAAACAAACGAACGTATCGATATGAAAAAAATACTGACATATTCTTTAATGCTCATTTAGTCAGGAAAAAATTGTTCCTTAGCAACAGTTGCGAAGTTTTATAGTCCAAAAAATTTGCATGTTCTCCAAGTGGAACGTTGTCGATTATAGGGTAGATAAAATGTTGCCTTTGAGCAAGAATTGTCCTGGGCGTGCAAGCAACATTTCAGCGAGGAGCATGGTCACGAGAGAGTCCTCCGGTTATTCGATTACGTTCGCCAAACAACAAAGCTGTTGCGAGTAATTCAGTTGACGCGGTGAATTAAATCGAAATAATCGAGGCTCGAAAGGAATGATTCTTAATCTTTTTGATGGAAGAGGAGATGGGCTTTGAGGCAGTTCGTTTCTCGTTAAGACAGCCCCGCCCACTTTGTCCCCACCCCAGCCTGATTCCCTCCTCCGATGCTCTTCGACGAGATGAATTTTTTATTGTTTCAAGAAGGCCGCGGAAGAACACGACGGCGTTTTATTACACCGAGTGTCCAATTACATTTAGGATTACAGAGTCCTTAAGGACACCGAGCGGGGCTCTCCCGGGCTGCGAAGGAAGTATTAAACGAGATAGATATTTTATGCAATGAAACGCGGGGCGACGTGATAAGCGGGGACGTAAACATCATCCGAAGCGACTTTATTCCGCGCCCCATAACGAGGGAACGTGATTTGCCGCCGCCACGCCTACCCAGATAAATGGAAACGTGTCCGGGTCGTTAAAAATTTACCGACCCCCGCAGGCTGCAATTAAACCGACGAATTCGATCATCTTCTTATGCAAATTATTCCGTGAGAAATCCCCCGAAAGCATATTCCTACGTTTAGTGTCCGTGAAGAACTGCTAACTCGTCTGTGCCTCGCTATAGCGCACCGCCTGGGGCCGCCCGCGCTCTTATAGCGAAGCATGGTCACGATTCCGCGATTTACCCTTGACTCGTGCCTTCCCTTTGTCTTCTGTCTCCATTTGCTTCAATTTTGGATTGAAAATGTAATTTATGGATCACCTGTGTGCTTGCAGGAGCAATTGTTTTAAATTTTTCAGCAATTTTCTACGCGAAACCGCGACACTAAACACGTACGAAAACATCTTGAGCAAGCTAACTGTTGTTTTCGTTTCAGTTAGGACGAAGTATTTTTGTTTTATATTGTGGGCGGGGTCAAGCAGGAGGGGGCGTGGCGGGAGATAGGGATGGGGCGATCGGGAATTAAATTTTTCGAAAGGTTAGTTATGGAATTCCGGAGCGACCGTGAGAGTAAAACCGATGATCGATCGTGTGAAGATAGCGGGCACCGCGGTGTGTGCACATTATTAGTTTTATCCACGCCTGCGACTGCCTAGGAAATTGCGAATTCTAAGCGGGATCCCGCAGAACACGCCGGATTCATGCAGCCGCTATTAATAACGGGCCGGTGTTCCGTGCATGTGTAATTTCATTTTAGCCCCGCGTCTCATGATTTCCCGCCATTATAACCGCGCGCCACCTTCGAGTGTTTTTCCCTTGCTACTCGGAGAGATTTCATAGTGAAACACACCGTCCGCGGCTGGCCACATTCATTATTTTCAACTACCGCCCATTCGCAAACCTTCGTGCTTCCAAAAAATGTCGACATTTGCGTAGAAATTTTTCATAATGTGGACCCAGCATTATCGCATCATCAATTAATTTGCTGCTAGTCCCGCCCCTTGTTCCTGAACCCCGCCCACTTTCTGCTAGCCCCACCTCCTCGTTGGTAAACCCCGCCTACTTGCTGCTAGCCACGCCCCCTCGTTGCTGGACCCCGCCCACTTGCTGCTAGACCCGCCCATTTGCTGCTAGTCCCACCTCCTTCTTGGTAAACCCCGCCCACTTTCAGACTTTTTTCCTTCCCATAAAAATTGAATAATGAAAAAAGTAATTTAACATTTCATTGCTGGTAAATGTTAGTTTTTCCTTGTAGACGGATAAAATAATGAATGGTTGCAGTAGGGTAGTAAACGTCGAAGTTACAAATGTAAAACACTCATCGTACATCTCGAGGGTTTACAATGTCTGCGACAATAAAAATAGATGGTCTCCTTTTAGTGGGCTATTCCACGTAATCACGGACTGATGCAAAGGTATCGGTCCTGAATGCAACGGGTTTTCGCGGGAGCAGAAGACAAATGCACTGGTTAGCGTCTAACGCCGGGAAAATACGATCTCGCATTTATTCCGAGTATATAGGACGGAGCAATAAAAATTCGGGCATATTTATAAGCCATAAACTTATCATAGCTGACGGTAACCTAGTTCCGATCCGCGAGACCAAGGAATAACCCGAAGAGGATGATTTGGGGATAATGTTAAGAAGAAGCTCTTGTCAGTCGCGTTGGAGATATTTTACAATAAATTTCACTCCCAACCGCAGTTTTATTAAAGTGCCCCGCTTAGGATTTTCACAGGGACTTTAAACATATAAAATTTATTCGCTAGACAAATTGGGTTGGTAAATTTTCGGACGTGGTATAAATTTTGTCTAGCTATACGCTGCCGAGCTTTATGAAATTTTTTGCTTGTTCTACAACGCTCTCTCTCTCTCTCTCTCTCTCTCTCTCTCAGACGCAAGGTAAATTATACTTTTAAATACGAGCCGAAGTAAATTCCGGGCTTCCGGGCAGAACACTTCCCTCATCAGGAGCTCCTGTCATGTAAATATCCCCGTTTAATGCGTCCAGAAAATCTTTTTAAGTGTGTTTCATCCGTTTAAATAATTCCGTTCGACATTTCCAAACATTGCTGAAGAAGTGGGCGGTCGGTCAACGTTTAACTCTCTTTCTCAACGTGATTCTAACCGGTGCGGCTTTTAAAAAAAATTACTACGACGCTGGGAAAGTTGATTTTTTACTAATGGATCGCCAACCTCTTAAGCACAGTGCAAAGAGGAACGTGGAAAAACTTTCTTAATAAAAATACGAGTCTCTCGTGAGAGAGCCATTCAAAGTACATTTTACAATATTTATAAATTTTCTAGCATTTGCAATAAAAATGTATAAAAAATTTTTAGAGAATATGATTCTGTGGCTAAAAATTGATCGAAACTGTAGAAAGAATTTTTCCCCTTCGACGCTTCGTTTTCGAGTAAATCAACTTCGAAGCGAAGCATGCATCACAAATGGCTGACCAGTGGTTCTCAACCCGTACCAATTCTCTTTTAACCAAATTTACTCGAAAACGGCGGTTCGTACAAGAAAACTCGATACCACAATTCCGACTCAATTTTAACCAAGGAATCGACCCACATGGTCAAAATTATTCTTGCACCCCTATGTACCGCCAAAATCGCCCTTCGAGCGTTACGCGCTTACCAAACACCTCAGGGAAAAGAGAGATCAACACCCAATCGTGCAGGAATTGAGGCGGCAATAAAACCGGACCCAGTGGCAGCAACGACCACCCCATCGTTTTCGGAACGAAACATCGGAAGCCACCCCTAAATTATAGGGGGGTGGTTGGCCCACGGTAGATTGAGTTCACGATCCAGAATCGGGGAAATCGGTGGCGGGTCTTTCGGAAAGTGAGAGAGAAGGTTTCGGCGATTGGTCAAAAATCCTGGTTGGCACAGGGGTTGCACGGGGGTTGCAGCGTGCACGTACGAGCGACGTTCACGCCGCGGTTAATGTTTATCACCTGACGTCACTCACCTCCGCCGGTTCAAGAGATGAAGAGGGTGGAAACGAGGGTCGTGGTTCCTTGGACGTGTCGGGGTGAGGGTAGCTGGTCGCCATGGTGACGGGTGGTGGGGTAGTTTGGGGATCGATGCCGCAGTGGCGTAGCATCAGGTGGCCGGTGCCCCTCTCTTTCGGTGTCGCCCCCTCCGCAGTGTCCAACAAGTGGGGCGCTGAGAACGAGCCCTTCGCACGACCCTCGGTACATCGAGACCTTCGGAGGGAAATGTTCTTCCTGTTTCGCGCACCGGTTCCCGGATAACCGGCTGCCAGGGGCGAGAGCCAGATCCAGCGGTTTCTAGCCTGCGGTGATCGAGCCAAGCCGAGGATCTGATTCGACGATTTATAACTTGCTTTCATGATGCGCGGCTCGCCCGATTTCAAATTGCTTTTCGCGGATACCGGCCCACGCTGATTGGCTTTCCGCCGGATCCGGGACTCTTCGGTTCATTAGCCGAATTTCGACCGAGCCCTGATCTGCTATTCGGTTTTTGGTTGGCAGAAATCCTGGATTGGAAATTCACGATTTCCAGAATGTCGTCATTTCGTGAACGAAAATCGCAGGATGATCTACCCACGCTCATTTTAAAGGGCTGAGTTTACACTTTGAAATGCCCCGAGTTCTTTTTCATACAGAACACTTTTTCCATTTAATGATCAATGAAAAGGGAATAGTGGTGATTTTTCAAAATTTTTAGTGTTTGAAAGTCTCTAGAGAGCTCGACAAATTTTTGTCGCGGACGAAATTACCATGGATTTGTAGACTGAAGCCTTCGCTTGAAAATGAGACCAAAAGAATTGTTCTACGATTTTTTGTCACTGAGTTGCACCACTTTGAACAAAAAGTGTGCAACTTTGCACCCAATGCATGAATTCTTCGAATCCCGACCGCACACTTTTCATTCAAAATGAGGTAACTCGGCAACAAAAAATCGTAGATCAACTTTGTTGGGCTCATTGTAAAGCTAAAAGCACAGGCTCCAAACGCGTCTTACTTTTATCCGCTAGAAAAAATTTTTAGTATTCCGTACAGATGTTCGAATTTGGAAAACTTGGAAAAAATGAATATTTTTACTTTTTCGCCAAAGTTACTGTACAGGAACGTTGTAAAAAAGGCTGGCCGCGGTTGTTAAACGTACAGGCTCTATTCTTTAAAATGAGCCCAGGTACATCTTCCCCTGATTATTTTCCAAAAAGTTACAAGCGTTTAAACATAATCAAAGTTTCGGGATCCTTCGATAAAACGAATAATGTCGGTACCGGTGTTAATTGGAGAGTGTGTAATCGAGTTTTGAATTTTTATTACGTCGGGGTAAAGTGAATTACAGCGGCAGCAAGTGCTTTTCCAAGGGAATTAAATCCGTGTTGGCCCTCTCGAGCGAATCTTCGTCTGGCCGGTGGGTTCTTTTTTTTTCAGGTACGTGGAAACAAAGCGAGTAGAGGGATCATCGTCGGATCAGGGAATTGACTTTTCTGCTTGCGTCACGAGTTTCTTATCAGTCTCGTTACCGTGAACCCCGCGCCCGCGCTGGAAAGTGTTACAATCTGATCGATTATCTCCTCGAACGTGTAAGTTCTCACGTACCGAGTGCAGTCTCCGTGTCTTCGGTCCAACAGACTTCGAGATATATTTAGACTCAACTATATCCTCGAACATGTCGATAGAACTGCCAGGCCGGCTACTATCTAGTTTCGCAGACGAGTCGATCCCGAGCTGGATCTCCTCGAAATACAAAATAAATCTTTCCGAGAAAACCCTGCGTCACGGTAATACGAAAATTCTACAGCGATGTTTCTCTCTCTCTCTCTCTCTCTCTCTCTCTCTCTCTCTCTCTGTCTCTCTTGAAGGATTTAAAAAAGAACTACGCACACGGTATTTCACTTAGGAAAATGATAATAAAGTTATTACGGCGGGTCGTGCGTTTGTCTTCCAGCGGTCGGAATCCTGACTAATCCGCGAGGACCTCAAGGTTTCAGATTTCCCAAAAGACCGTACCGCCACTGTGAAGTTTACGACTAAATCATAGTTATGCGAGACACGGGACCGACGGTTCTCGCCAGGACTCGGCGAAAAATTTGATAAAACACGAAACCACGCTGCTCATTTTGATGCGGGCGTCTCAGACGAGCACAGCCAACGCGAAAACCGAGATTTCCTGCGGGATTCGATACCTCGAACTTCGATATTACAAGCGAGACGGAAGACCGGAGTGATTCCGGCCAGATCAGTTTCCTTTCGAATAAATTTTGATATTTCAACGCGACTCCTCAGTCTTCCTCCTTTCACCGGGAAAATTTATTTACATTCCCGCAAGGCTTCTATAATGTAGTTAGACGTTTTTGACGGATAAAAAGCATTTTTGTAGTGACAAACTTATCCTCCCAACAGAATCGTCGATTTGAGGACAGAATTTGTTTTAGGGAATTTTCACCATTTTTCCATAAATTGTGCAACGTTTCAAAAAAATGTCTAAGGGTTGCCGATCCAAAATAAGTGGCTGACTTCCCCCACCCCCAGCCGTCGGTACAATTTCGATTTCCATTTCGCCCGTGAATTTCGCAGGCGCCGTGTAATTCGCAATTTCCCGCAGAGTTTCCTGGAATTTAATAAAGCTTAGCCGAGAATTTTTCCGGCCTGCTTTCCGCCGCTGTGGAGAGCCTTTAATCTCGCGAAAGAAAATGCGATAGAAAGCCACGTTCGCATAATTACTTAATGGCGTGGCATTTTCCAGTTAATGAAGATCATGATACCCGATCGGCACGTTCAGTTTTTACACCAAAGAGACACCTGAGACGCGCACTGCTTTCTATACCCTGTGGCGGACTAGTATCGAGGCACTGCTGTACTTCGAAAAATGCCCGTATCCCAGAGTTGGCGATCTTTGAAGTCTTGTAGTTTCGTGAAAAAAAATCGGAGGCTGATCTAACTCAGCTCATTTTAAAGGGTGAAATCTCCGCTTTAAATTGCTCCGGGTTATTTTTTCCCCGGGAATACTTTTTCATCGAAAAATGGACAAAATGACAAAAATGGACATTTTTCAAAAGTTTAGAAGTTTGAACCTCTCTGAAAGGTTTGAAAAATTTTTTTCGCGATTAAAATTTCTGTAGATTTATGGAATGAAGTCGTCGCTTTTTAACGAACCTAAAAAAATTGATCTACCATTTTTTGTTGCTCAGTGAAAAGTGTGCAATAGTTCAACAGATACTCGAGTTTCGGTAAAAGTGTGATAACTCGGCAACAAAAAATCGTGGATCAATTTTTTTGAGCTCTTTCTAAAGCGAATGGTTCAGGCTTCGACTGTGCGCAAGTTTTATTCCCTAGAAAAATTTTCCAAACTCTGTGCAGGCACTTAAAATTGAAAAACTTCGAAAAACTCATTATTTTCGCATTCCCGTCCGTTTCGTAATGAAAAAGCATTCTCAAAGAAATATAACCGAAGCAGTTTGAAAGCGGAAGCTTCGCTCTTCAAAATGAGCCCAGACACAGTGCTGTACGATTTTTTGTTGCCGAGTTATCTAATTTTGAACGAAGAGTGTGCAATCTTCTCCGAACGCTCGAGTAATTCTAATCGTGACGGCACCACTTTTCACTCGAAGTGCTATGGAAAGGCAGCAAAAAATCGTAGATTAATTTTACCACGTATCAATTTTAGTTCCTAAAAAAATTGTTTCAACTTCACGGAGACTGTTGAATTCGCAAAATTTCAGGAAATTGGTATTTTCACGAAGAAGAGAGAAGTCGTTGTCGTTCCAGCAAGAAGAATTCGATTCTCGAAAAGCCAATAGGTCCGCGCATAGAAAAAAATCGAAGCGGCTTTAATGAAACGTGACATCAATGCAGGCTACGAAGTTTGTTATCGCGCAACGGTGAACAAAGGAACTCTGTGACCACGGGCACGATCGTTGATGGAAAACTATCGGGTTCCAGCCAGCGGTAATGTATTACATAGTTGAAGTTCCCCGGGAGTTCGTTTCCGAACAGTGTTGTCACCCGTGATGCGGCGGGGGGGGGGGGTCAATTTAAAGCGTTGTTTTGTTTAGACGATGGCCTGCAACGCGACATCTTCGCGAAACTGCACTTTGCTGCAACTTCTTTCATCTACAAACCAAATTACTTACTCCAATTTCATGAGAAAACTTTTTGCAATTTTCTGTACTTATTCCGTTAACACTAGCTTTAACATTAGGTTTTGCCCCCTAAAATGACGGTTTCTACTATTTTTAATTTAAAATTATTAACATTCTAAGGATGCATAGGTGAGAAATCATTTAGCAAATTTATTTCTTGGGGTACATGTTATTTTTAAAATATTGCTTAAAATGTGGGTAACATATTCTTATTATTTTTATAAGGTAATGCAAAATAGTCACCTTTAATTTTCCGTAAACCTAGTACCGGGGACCAAAATTTTGGCTAGGTTAGGCTAAAAATGCCCCGTAAGGTTAGGTCTCGAATTCACTGTGAAATAAATTACCGTATAAAGTTTGTACTGATTAGGAGGCGATGTTGCAGTGTATTGTAAAATAGAACAAAGGGTACGGAAACTGGTACGCAAAAATGAATAATGCTCGGAGTTCGTCGATGCCTCCGGACTAATTTCCGGGATATCGTGTATCGCCTTAATTAGTTTCCCGAGCGAAACGGATCCGAAGTTTTTAATAACTCACAGCTTCCCAAGCAGGACTGCAGAAAACGCGGGGCAACGTTGCGCCAGGATTTTTCGCATTTCCATAGCGTTCGGAAGCAGTAAACGAAACAAGAAGCGAACAATGGGAGAACTGCAGTTTTCTGTCACACATTTCTTCATCGTTTGCTCTGCATATTGCTACCAGTTGTTAAACTGTCCTGTACCAATTGCACCCTTTGTTTAACTTTCCACGATACGGTCCAATATTCATTTAAGGGGGCATTCTAGTTTCAAACGCCATTCTTTTGCCAATTTTTTGGAATTTTCTTCGGACGAACTATTCAACCTTCCGCGGTAGAATTTTGCACACATGTGTATGGGTATTTCAGGTGCACATACAATTTTTCTTAAAGCAAAATTAGTAAAAATTGTACGAGTTACATATTTTTTTATAGTCAAGGGGTCACTTCGTATAATTGAAATTTTCAGGAATTTTTTTCAGAAGAACTAATAAACCTTCAGCATTAGGATTTCACATATATGTTCAAGGGTACTTGAAGTACACGTGTTATTATTTTAAAGGAAAACCAATGAAAATTCCCCGAGTTACATATTTTGTTATAAGCTCGTATAAGACCCATTATCCCTGGAATTGCGGATTCCATCGTGTTTCTATTAATTTTTCCTGTTTGTGCTTAACCATTATCTCGTTTTTTCCCATGGCTGGCCCATTGTTTCTGCATTTCCACTAACAAGGCTACTCTATCCTCCCTCTGTCGCTAATCCGAGGTCCGTTAATCCTGTCGCTTTGATCCTCGCCGGCCTCCATCTTCCTTCTCCCACGTTCTGCTCCTTCCAGCATCCTCGTTCATTTTTTCTTGACCATCGACGTCCTTCTCCCTCCAGTCTACATCCTTCTTCTCGTTCTTTCTAACTTTCCCTCTCTTTCTCTCTTGGCTCTCTTTGATCGCCTCTGTGCAGACACACACACGTACACACGTGCACAGAGAGCACACCCTTCGACGATGCAACGCCACGATGAAATGGTCGGCTGTACACGGAGAAAATAGTGTTCCGGGGTTCATCAGCCGTGGCTGATTGAGCTTGCTTGTTGGACACTCTTTTAAATCTCACACGAACGCGACCCCGTGTCCTGTGTGAGCGACGCTCGAAGAGCTGCTCGTTCCCGGTAATTAAGCTGTCTCAAACGCTAATATAATACTTCCCGGTGACGACTCCCGGAAAACATGCGCCTCTCGAAAGATGTCCAGCCGTTCGGCTGAGGGGCGAACGGAAAGTCCGTTCCGGTTCACTTTGATGTTCCCAGCCCTGGATAATTACAGTTTGGATAATTGCAATGTGGCTTCAACCGGTGTATCATTGTGCTTTAATTCTGCATCGTGCAAGAAAAATCTCGATATGATTATCCGCCCCCTCGCGGCACCCTTTCAGTTAATTGCTGAACGGAACGAATTGTTCAACCCTCTTGGATTTTCTTAAATGTCCTGTTTTTTTTTAGGTAGAGAATTTCTAGGGTTACAGTGTTCTAGGATTTATGGTAGGCGACGACGTTACGTCGGGGGTAGCTGTTTGCCAAACCCCCTTGGAGTTAGGGGTATGTCTCGGTTAGCTACTTGCTAGGGTCATTAGGAGTATCTGTTGCTAGCCTTGTATGTTTGCCAACGTATTCCACACTGCATCCAATTTGTTGACCAGGTTTAATCTGCCTTAGGTTAGGTTAGGTTGCGTATCGTTGGGGTGAGTTTGCTGGCAGCTGGTGTTCAATTTGTCGAAAAATATTATCGCTTCACTTGTTCCTCTTTCTTGAGAAACGTCGGGTCACGAAGTTTGTACAAACACGAAAAAGATCAAGACGTTTGCACATACATGAACCAACACCAAGAAAAAATTACAATCTACGTCCATGCTTCGTGCTACCTCAGAAACAAATATATATTCAAGTACGTTTAAAAATTCCTGATGTGTTTGAAACAGTTTGCACATACCGAAAAAGACAAGATGTTTGCACACACCGAAAAAGACACAAGATGTTTGTACATACCAAAAAAGACACAAGATGTTTGCACATACCGAAAAAGACACAAGATGTTTGCACATACCGAAAAAGACACAAGATGTTTGTACATACCGAAGAAGACACAAGACGTTTGTGCACACATGAAACGACACAAACGAAAGATCATAGTGTACTTCAGTGGCCCAGCAAAAAATTCGTGCCGCGTTTGAGAAAGTTTGTGCAATCCTGAAGCACAAAGCGCGCGACACGTGTCGCGTCAATCGATCTCGAGTGAATTGCATTCGAATAATAAAAATGGAGTTCTAAGAAGACCCATTGTAAAGTTTTGCCGATTATTTCGCAGCTGGTTGCTCGAATGAGAAAGAACGACACCGATATCTTCGCGGCTTATAAATAGCGTCGGACTGAGAGACGCGGCGTCCCAAACAAAAGGGGAGACGCGGGATCCGTTGAAGGAAGAGGAAATTGTACGGTACGTCGTGAGTGTTTGCCCGTGTTTGAACTAGTTTGACGACATTGTTCTGGACACACCGGGTATGCAGAGTGTGATGTCAGCGAGCTCTATATAGTCGGCGCAGTCACGTTGACAACGTGAAAGACGAGGGGTCGGGGGCGGAAAATACTCCAAGTAAACCGTTCCCCCCTTGTCTTGCTTAACACGTGCACACAGTATGATGTTGGTGCTGTGATACTTCATGCGATAAATTGATACCGGCTGCAGGCGTTACGTTAACGCTCCCGTGGACACTGCTTGGTCCTCGGTGTCCACGGTGTCATTTGATTCCTTTCGAAATTTTTTCGCTTTGACCTGATCGATTCTCCTCTATCCTTCCTTCTGCTCTCTGTATTGGCCCATCGAGTTTCCTTGGCACACACCGGCCTCGCTTTCAAACACTTTTGACACTGTTGTTTCCAGCCCATGGGAATTTTTATGGCCTGATGGGCAGCCGATGGTCTGACACGCTCTCACGGTGGCTCGCTGGCTCGTCTTTTTATTAGTACTCCCATGCATTTACACCTTTACGCCTTTCGGTGTTTGCGCAAACCTTTTCAAACGCACCTGGAATCTTTAGATTTCCACTAGTTCGTTTCCGAGACACCATGGGACACTGAAATACACTGTAATTGTTCCCTTGAGCCGTTTTATGTGCGTACAAACATCTCGTACCTTTCTGTGTCTGCGCAAACCTCTTCAAACACACCTGGAATCTTTAGATTTGCACTCGTTCGTTTCTGAGACACCATGGGACACTGAAATATATCGTGATTTATCCCTCGTGTCGTATTATGTGTGTACAAACATCTCGTACCTTTCTGTGTCTGCGCAAACCTCTTCAAACGCACCTGGAATTTTTAGATTTCCACTCGTTCGTTTCTGAGACACCATGGGGCACTGAAATACACTGTAATTGTTCCCTTGAGTCGTTTTATGTGTGTACAAACATCTCGTAACTTTCTGTGTTTGCGCAAACATTTTCAAACCTGATCAAACGAACTGAAACAATAATTGAAAAAATAACTTCTCTTATATAAAATAGAATGATTTCTGAATGTTCGAAGCTTGAAGCGTTGAAATATATTTTAATGTCCTCTGTACAGCGGATTTAAAAACGAAGCTGGGAGGGACATTGATTAATTAGGGGTGCGTGTATGGAAACTGGAATCGTACTCGGAATTTCCGTGGCTGAATCGACGACCCAGTTTCCACGGGATTCTTCGATATCTCTCCATTACTTTGACTGCTTGTCGTTCGATTCGTGAGAGACCGCAGAATTGATTCAACGGCGAAGGGAACGTGAAGTTAGAGGCGATGCACAACCGGCGACAATAAATTCCGCGAGGATAGCGCTTGTGCGCCGATGAAATAATCGCGAGACAGGGGACCGACTCGCAGTGAACGCATCGTTGACGTGACGTTATTGCAAAACTGTACAGAATGGGATGGACGTCGACGGTGCACGCGTCCCCCCGCAGATATTAATTTCCACTTTGATACTGATAGCTCGGAACGGTTGCTCCGCCGTTCGCATTGTCTCGCTTCTTCGACGCGACGGTTATCGCGTAATTGATTCACGCACGCTGGTCGCTGGGTCCCCTCAGACCCACCTGCATTTGGCATCAGGTTTATTTTAGAATTCACTCGGCGATCTTTGAACTGTTGTAATTTCGTGGAAAAAAATCGGAGGGTGATCTAACTTAGCTCATTTTAAAGGGTGAAATCTCCGCTTTAAATTACTCTTATTTTTTTCCATAGAATACCTTTTCATTGAAAAATGGACAAAAGGGTAAAAATGGACATATTTCGAAAATTTGAATGTCTCTAGATAGTTTGAAAATCTTTTTTTCATGTATATTTGTAGATTGAAGTCTCCGCTTTCCAACGAACCTGAAAAAATTAATCTACGATTTTATAATAAATATTATAATGTATAATGTATAATGTAATAATGTATAAGTCCCCGGTGATTAATGGCGATATTGTAGCGTAATTAGAGGCTTACAGATATCTCTAACGTGGGAAACAAGTTTTCCGGTTGCCACATATAGCAATCGAATGAAACTATTCAGCTGAAGTTCCTTGAGGCGACGTTTAGAAAACCAGTCTTCACGCTTGCTACGGCCGCTCCGTTCATTTACTTGTTGTTGCTGCAGGCTGAAATGAAGTTGTTCTTGACGCGTAACGTGCAAATTAGTGCATAGACACGGCTAATAACAGACAGAATTTCTGCGATTAAACTAGATACTGTGATTCGACGCGAACCGGGTCAATTGTTTCCAGCCGCTCCTCAGAAATATCAAAACTATTTCTCCAATTAAACTTTCGCAAAATTGTCCTCCAGAAACCGGGCGAAATTTCATAAATCGAAAATTTTCTGCATTCTAGAAACGAATTTAAATTTCTTCACTTTAAATTTCTAACTGGATCAATTTACAAAAATTATTGTGGAGTGCTTGATATTGTTTGACAAGGTTGGAGGCTAAAATATAAAAGTGAAAACATGTTTTAATAAGAATTTTTTACCATTTTATGAAACTATCAATGTTGTAAAATCACTCAGAAATGAGTAAAAGAGTAGATTGAATTTTTGGCAGAGTTTGACTATGTTTAACGAAGTTTGATGCCGAGAGAAAAGTTCGAAAATGATCCTCTTCGCTTTTCAACTCCATACACAGGTAATCACTGCTATTTAAATTCTCAAAATGTTATTAAAACTTCAAAATTATATTACGTGAATCAACCATTTAATTTTCTGGTAAAATTTTTCATCTCGCCACGTAAAAATAGTTTACAACTTCCGGTAATTTCAAATATACTTTTCTGCGGCTTCTAACGTCCTTTTGATAAGCCGGTAGAAAATTATGTTCCCGGAAATATTGCAAAAAAGTATACAATTTCTTTTTGTACAATTACGTTGATCCAGTAGATGAAAGTTCGGGCGGGAAAAACGGTAAAAAATTGTGGAATCTCGGCTAGGTATAATTCGAATCGTCAGTTCAACGCTCGAGTTTGCTCATGGGGGAAATTAATGCACCCTACGCCAGACGGTGATAAATAATCGAGGAAATCGTTGGATCTCTAATGATCGCTCCGCCAACGGGTTACATTAATAATAGGAATTACTCCAGCGGCTGGTTGGTGAAGTCTTGAACGCATGATTAATTAATTGCCGTCAGGTTGCTCTGTTATCATTCGACGATTATTATGGAAAAACGATGACTTCCCACGGAGACAGGAAAAATTGCAACAAAAATTCTCACTGAATTCTCCATGAATGACATTGACACTGTCATTTTTCAAATTGTGATCTTTTTTAGCGTTTGTACAAACTTTTTCGAATACAGCAGACAATTTTTAAAAAGAATTAGAAATATTTCAGAAATCGGAGGAGCATGGCAATTAATAGTCTGATCTATTGTTTAAAAAATATTTTGTGGATGAATTGCAGTCGCCATGGTTCGGGAGCTGTGTTTCATGCGGCTTCATTTCGCATCGTGATTAGAGACAGAAATGTCGATACTATGCTAGAGAATTAGACAGGGTTTGTACGTAAACTTCCCTAACTGTAACCGAGTATAAAATATGCAAATGCATCGATCGACGTTTTCCGCAGCCGGCTTCGCCACCCACTAGAAAGAACATAGAAGAATATAAATAAGCAACTTTTTGTTCCGTATATATTCGCTGCGTTGCAGAAACGAAAATGCAGCGAGGTAGATCCAATTATAATCTCGAAATTAAAATGGCAAATAAAATAAACAATACCTTATTTGATTTTTATGGAACGTTCCCGACAATATTAAAACTCGTAAAATTCCGAAGAGCATTCGCTTGAGAATCGTGCTTTAGCACGCATAGGAAAGCATACAGCAAGATAGTATTAAAATTCCTGTGGTTATGACTTCGCAGCTTGCCTGACTACACATTGGTTCGTATCACTTTATTTCTCTTCGTTTAGCCCAAAGATTTTTTAGGTTTTCTCTGGCGTCGAAAGAAAAAAGGTAGCAACGCGAGGTTTTTTGCAAAAAAAAAATGACTACCACTTTACCCGTGGAGAAACATATTTTTTAAGTGGAAAATTTCAAACAACTTTTCCGACCAGACACTGGTTTCTGTCCTTTTGCAGTCTTTCTTTGGTCTGGAAATTACACCATGTTCAAGAATTTTTACTGAGTGAAAAGAAAAAACATATCAACGCGAAGTTTTGTGCAAACACTTGGTGAACCTTTCAGCTAACAAGATATATTTTTTTCAGCAGAAAATTTCAAACGATTGGTCTGACCAAATATCGGTTCATACCCCTTTGCTCTCTTGTTGTTGCCCGGAAGTGACATCCTTGCGAATTTTTTTAACATAGAAAGAAGGGAGCTATCGACACAAGGTTTTTTGCATAATATTTATCAACCTTTTTCCCAACAGAACATATTTTTTTAATACAAAATATTTCACACTGGCGACCGTCATAATTATTAGCATTTGGCTATGCAAAACGCGAGTTCACAACAGGTTCTCTGCTAAATCAAATAAAACAAACACGAACAATTGTTTACTGAGCTACAGTTTCTAAAAGTGGCTAGTTCATTCATACTTTGATTTCACAGTTATTTTTTCATGGGAATCTAGTACATTTAATTAAGGTTTCTTAAAATCTCAGTAGCTCAGTGAATTCGTAGATCTCCGCACACGGTGTGTTTCTGAAATTTTCGCAAACACTTTGCATTATTTCCTTGAAAGGAAATGTCTGGGCTTACCCCCACCCCCACCCTCCCCCGCGGAGAAGAAAAAAGGCATTGCCGTGCACGAGTCATAAACTGCTGTTCTTCCCGTGATATTAGTAAAGGAGGTGGTCGCCGGAGAAGTTTCCCCGGGAAAAACAACAACGATGCCTTTTGAAGTAATTAACACAGCAACGAGGTCTGGGGAAGAAGATTACTCGGCTTTTATGTTGGTTGCTTTACGCGCGGCGCTGCACACCGGCTGCCACACCGTCTGAATGTCTTTTAAGGCGTGTTCGTGGACCCGGTAGCAGGTGTACGAGGCCGGATGCAATTGCTTTTGCTCGTCATTTTAAAGCCGGAATAACCGTTTCGCCGGAAGAATGCTATTTCAACCGTGTACACTTTGTCCCATTGTAATTCATACTGCAATTCCGTTTCGCTGCCATAGGTGACTAATATAAATTTCGTTCTGTTTTGTTCCAGGTGAGTCTGAATTCATTCCTCGGCCTCGCCAGTGGTCGTTGCACGCGCGCTCGTAAGTCTTGTTGTTCGTTTAACAAATTACGTAGCGTTCGCAAAAATAAAATGCCGTTGCGCAAACGGTTCTGTTGACATTTAAGTTTAAATGTTAATCTGTATGCAGAGACAGGCGAATTCGTTAGTGGATTTGTTATACATTCCACTCTGGACGCATTAAAATTAATTTTCCAGTTGCATAATTCTGCATAAATTGTCTATCGTGACACGCAAATGACACCGATGGGCAAAGGGTTGACATTTCTGGTTTATTTCGCGAGGCCAGTATCGATTTATTTCTGCCTGTAAAACCTACTGTTGGTAAAGCAGTGAAACGTAGAATGTGCTCGGTGGTAGTAGGAATCTGCAGTATCGGTCGCAGTTCTCGATATTATCAACAGTTGGTGCTGGATTTCTTTCTCCACTGCAGATAAGTATAGAATGCATCCACGTATGATACTATAGAAGTATGGAGACGTCGATGTATTATCATATGAGATTCCACAGTAGAAAACTTGAATAACTAACGTTGAATCGGTCGTTGTTAATCCCCCAATTTTCCAAATTGGAATTTCACGACAATGCCCTCTTCTTGTTGACCAGAGACAGTTCAAGAAATAGCATTTGATTGGATCTTACCTGCGGCGTGTACTTCAGTTTCGACTGTAGTTCAATGTCCGACTGTGACAAATTTCTGTAGACATCCGTGCGTTCGTGGCACTGTCCTCTAGCTCCTCCTCTCACTTCTACTTCTTTCCTTAGTTCTTTCACTACACCAATGAACACCCTCTCCTCAATTTTGTTGTTCACTTTTTGATCTCTTTCCTACTTTGTAGATCCGTCTATAATCCCTAGTCCGTCTTTCCAGCCCTTCATTAATTCCTAGCCCCTCCTCTAGGCTCCCATTCTCTACCTTTCTCGAGTTTGTAGTCCTTCCTACTTTCCCTTCTGTACCTTCTAGTCCAGTTCATTACCCACTTCCCCAATTTTTAGTCCCACCGCTCAGTCCCTCTATTAGTTCCTAGCATCGACTTTGGCCCCTCCCTCAATTCCTAGTCCCTCCCTCAGACCCTCCCACACTTCGTAGTTCCTCCCTCAGTCCCTGTATCAATATCTAGCACCGCGTTTGGTCCCTCTCCTAGTACCGAGTCCCTCTTGGAGCTCCTTCCTGAGTTCCTCCCATAGTCGCGCCTCTAGCCCCGCCCCTAGCCCCGCCCCGGTCCCGCCTCTGGCCCCGCCTCTAGCCCCGCCTCCTAGCACATTTACAGTGTACTACTTCGCACTCTCATCTCAAAGACGAAGCCCCCATTTAGCGAAACCAAAGCCAGACATCCAACGATAACAAGAGCCCCTTCGACGAAGTTACTTAAAATTTTGCAGTCGACGCGGGCGTGGCTATTCCTCATTCGGGTAACGGCTTTGCGAAGAAGTAAATCCCGCTCCCCGGTGAATTTTCCGGATTTTATGATGGCCACTTTATATTCACGAGGCGCGTTACCCAGAAGGTACGTTTTATTTAAATCGCCGGCCCTCCGTCCAGATACCTCCGAGGCGTGGCTATTATCTGGATGTGCTGTGAAATCACGCACTCTAGGTGGCTGTACAAATTTCGTGATTTAATTTCACCCGCCTTGAAAGAGCAGATAAAATATTTTCAGCAACCTGAGAAATCTTTTATGTCACACGGCTGCAGAATAATTTTGAAAATTTTATACCACGCTCGGATTTTTCAAAGTGTACGTATCACGCGACAAATTGATGAAATTTCGACGTACTATTGGAGCACGTACGATTCAGCAGAGGGTCAGAACGACGGTAACGGTGGCGTTAATGGTGTATCAGGTGCTCGGGAATCGCGTCAGGCGCCGATTAACAATGTCCGGGATTGACGGCGGGCAAAATTGCCCGAAACGCGTCCCGATTGGCAATCAATGGTACTGTCAAACCGGGCCGGGTAATCTAATCCGCGTAACGTTCATTCGTCACGGCGAGCCCGCGTGTCGGGCTAATTTTCCGGCGAGCAGACTCGTTATTGGGAACGGTTTTGTTAGCCGGCCCGTGGAAACGTCATCTCGGACGTTCTCGTCGATCAATTTAATGCAACGTGAGCGCGGCCGCGATGACGGAAACGACGGCCCTATTATCGCGTGCCGGCATCGATCGTTCGAACCGTGAAACGGTGACGAGTTTTCGTTCGGCCGCGAAGGTGAGGCGGATCCCGCACGCCTCGCTGGACCTTTTCATCCGGGCCGACGTTTTTTCTCGACTGCGACCGATTTATCGAACCGTTAACGAGCCATATTGCGTTCGCGCAGTGTTCCGACCATTTTTATCTAGACAATTCCCTCGTATTTTGATATCTCGACAACTCATACACGAATTATACGTGAACGGCAACAGCTGGCGCTACAAACCAGCAACTAATCGATTCTTCATGAAAAAACGCGTCGAAAATGTTCTATACACTTTTTTGATACCAGTTCTGGATCTCGAGAAAATCGACTTCAAAGTTCAGGGTGCGCGCACGTGCCCGTAGAATAAGTAGAAACAGTCAGTCATGCCCAGACACGGTGAAGCGGATATTTGAAGTCGATTATCTCGGAAACTAAGCGTCCTAGAGGAAAAGTTGAAAAGACATTTCCGGCTTGCTTTTGCATGTAGACTCACCCTGTGGGGGTTAGAAAATTGTCCGAGTAGAACAGGAGTGGAAAAGTGAACAACAGTTCCAAGATTGGTCTTGAACCTGATAATTCACTCGCGAGAAATCAAAACACGTCTCAGGTTCGAGTGTCTGGAGCCGCGGGAGGGGGGCAGGGCTCGAGAATACGGCCATAAATCAATCGAGGCGTCGATATCGGCCGGCGTCGTAAACTTAGACCGATTCCCGGAGGAAATCAAAGAGCGAAATGGCTGAGGGCGCGGACCTGCTCCGCGCTTCCGAGGGCCCGGCGCGTTTCCTTTCATGTTTCGACACGTTTAGCGCCGCTCGAGACCGAATAAAAGACTCATTATACATTCCTCCTTTTGCAAAAAAATTTCCATTAGAACCCCGGGGACGTTTGACGCTCGGCAAACGCAATTTTCTCCGAGAGCGTTTCACCCACAAGCAACTGACAATCGTCAATTATTATGTAACCGCTCGAACGTCAGGAAAATATTTTTCTAAATCGTTGGGAAACATTCCAATAAATATCTCGGGAACTATTGTTGCTAGAGAGATAATGTATACACCAAAAGTATGTATTTTTCAACGAGGAATCCAGCTAGCTCCGTTTGTTTAAATGATACGCTACGAAACACGAGGAATGAATTTTTAATCGTAACACAGAATTCTCTGTTCAAATGGTGAAAAGAGTTAATGTGAGTTCGAAAGAGCTCTGTTGCTAACTCAGAGTGGAGACCCGCTCGCTGTATTATTTTCTGGTCAATAATAAGCGAAAGGGGTATGCAACCTTTGTGAATAATTAACTGGAGTTCCTGCTCCAAGTTGCATGCGCACATGAAAAGTTGCAAAAGGCAGACCGGTCGGCATGACGCGACATAAATATTAATTTGACGACAGCTTTTCGCTTTCCGCTGACAGGGAACCGAGGTGTTTGTGCCTTCTTTATCGGCTTTTCCGCTGCGACCGCTCGCAATTCTTCGGGCTGTTTAAGAGAGGCGTGATAAAATGTTTAACGCTATGTTGAACACTTGTGTTAATTGATTCAAGTGAACTCCGCGAGCCGCCCATTGAATTCCGTTTCAATCGGAACCTCGAGGCTGCGACAAAGCGCCTCCGTCAAAGGGAATATCGATTAAAACTTCACTTTTCGACTTCGCCCGTTCGAATGGAATTTCTCGCGACGCGTCGCTTCATTCTTTACTTTACTTTCGCAGCTGCGCAGCTTATGCATATTTATGTCTCGGCCAGAGAAAAAAGAGACCACGCCGGAAATGTCGATGATCTAATACTCGTGTGATAAGAGTAATGAGAAACTATTAGGACATAAGTTATCAATTATTTTGAAATTTGAAACAATCTTTGTGGTAAATTCAGGTTTTTATTTCTTAATTTATTATATAATCTCCATCATTATCGAGGACAGTTTGTTACAGGGTTGTAAACAATATTATGATTTTTAGAATATTTTGAACACAGGCTGCTTTAACGAAAACTGTAAAAGAATGCGTGTTTCCTCTTCAACGGTCGGTACAGAACTAAAGGCAAAACAAATTCTTTGCAAATAATTGGTTACTTACGGGTACTCCTAATGTATTCGCGCAGGACGATTGTTGATTCTACCACCAATTAAGTCACACATAATTTAGGACTAACCAAGACTTAATCAACACCCAGGAAATACAAAATTAATAATTTGGTATTTACACTGTGCAATTGTCAGAGTGGTTCGGTCCGGGAAATGTGTGACACCTGTTTTGAAAAAGTTCGTACACAAGGTGTTCGACTTTTAAAGAGTTTCGTAAGTGACTTCAACAAGTACTTTTTCTCCTTTTTGCCTCCTGCCAGCGGTCCAGCATCGATCGGTCGAATTCATGCTTGCCCGACGGAAGAATTTATTTCCGGCAGGAAGACCGATGACTCCGACGGTTGTCAAATGACTTGGAGGGAAGGTAACACCAGTCCAGCTGTCCCCCTTCGATTGTTCACACGATACACATTTTATTCGTTCGCACAAAATTGCAAAAAATTTTTTTCCACAGACTCTATCATAAACGACACAAACGAATTGTTTGTTATTTCTGTGCGACACAACCGCAGAGTTCGTGTTGCAATTGAAATGCAATAAAATGACTATACGATTCCCAGTTCGATGACAATTGGCACCGAAGTCAATAGCCAAGCGAAGTTCAACAAGTGGTGGGAGTAGCAGATGCAAAAACGAATTGATACTCTGCGGTCGGGGTAAAAAATATTCCTGTACTGTTAAAAAAGGGCACTGTTAAAAAACACAGCCGTATTTATTTTAAATATTCCACGTTCTGTTATTTATTTGTAAATTCCTCTGGAACATTTAGGAAAATTCGAAAGGATTCGAGATAAATTTCGAAGATATTTCTCTCACGGCTCAAAGAAATTTCAGGGGGGGAAAACTGCATACGGTTGTCGATCCACTCTCTCAATGCATTCCTCGGGAACTTTGCATAAAACCAATCGCGGAACGTGAGGGAAAAGAAGCGGAAAATGCGAAGCAGCGTGTATCCGTTTCAAGAATTCCGTGGACTGTATAAATGAGTACGAATATTAAAACGGTATCAGCGAACTATAGACAAAGGAAAAATGGAAATTGGCGAGCGATCGGAAAAATATTCGCTGATTTCGAAAATATTTATCGGCCACGCGAAAGGAGAAGCTTATCTGCTGCATTTTTATGGGAATCGTGACCGAAAATATCGTCACGATGATTTTATCGGTGTGCGCAGATTTAATCAATTTTTCAAATTGATTAGACCCACCACCGTCGCACGGGACGTTGCTCAACCCATTTTATGCGTTAGCGCGAAACCATTTTACAATTTTAAAAAATTCAAAAAGTCCACATTTTGAGATTCAGGCTTGAGGAAGTTGAACGTTGTATGGTTAAGTTTGATGGGGTTTCAGAAATATTTTAATAATTTTTGTTAGACCTACTATCTCAGTTCTATCTTCAATTTAAAAAATTCAAAACGTCCACATGTTTGGAGAGTTAGGTTCGACGAGGTTGGACGTCGAAGGATTAGGTTTGACGACGTTTGAGACATTTTTGAAAAATTCTGCTAGCCTCAGGGTTCACAGGGGTTGAAAAGCAGCGAGGTTGAGCTTCGCAGAGGAAAAATTCAAACTTTGGGTCGGGACTGATAAAAAGTTGATTCTGAAAATCTGTCAACGTCACCGTTCAGGCATACTATTCATCCGGCCGTGTTCACAGTTGCATAAACAAGCTGCACCGCGATTATTTTGGCTCGTTCGGACGTCACGCTCCGCAAAATAATGTGCAGTATCGCGGTAATCATTCATATCTCCGATGGTCGTTGCCTTCGAAGCGACGTGCCTGGTGGACATATGCCAACTCGGATCACCAAGATAGCTGATACATAATTACGCAGTAAAAATGATACCCGATACTCGCACTGAAAAGTCCCAACACTGATGTCACTCCGAAAATCAAAAAATTATTCAGTCCACCATTTTCTCTCTACTTTTTAATTCGAAATAATTCACACTGTACCGTAATCTTGACATTAAAAAAATTAAAAACGATTCTACATAATCTCGTTAAAAAACTAGACAATCATTAAATTCACCCTGTTTCTTTCAATTTGAAATAATTCATGCATACATTGTATCATAATGTTACCTGTACAATAAAATGAAAAATAGCTAAATCTACCTTCGTTCTTCAACTTTTCAATCGGGAACAACAATCCGAGCGGCCGCGGCGACATTCGCACTAAAAGGGTATCTAAAACAATGAAAATAATTTCGCGTTGATGAATGTTTTACTTTCGCAAGAAATAATTGCTCGGTTTAATTCCACGGTGATTAAAACTCTCGCGAAACTTGTCCCCAGCGAGTATCACTGTAGAACCTCATAAAATTCTGATTTTCGTTCTGCGCAGAGCTAATGAAGCTGTCGCCGAGTAATGGTGAAAGTTTGTCTCCATTTCCGAATAGAATAATATTTCAGAATATTTCGTGGCGGGTCCGGTGCATCTGTGCATCGATCGCGTTACGTAGATTACCGAAATTTATTTCGATTACCGCGCGACGCGACGCAACGGATCGCCGCGGATTTCCGCAGAAAATCCAGCCAACGGATTTACGACTGTGGCTGTGAATAAATTTCTGTTTTAACTCATCGAACTGTCTCCGTCCTTTGTCGGCCCCCCAACCGAGAGCTGGTCATGCATTTCGATTATCTGCTGCACAGTCATCGCTGTTCGAGCCATTGAAACATTCGTCACTTCAACCATTTAATGATACGAATAATCGTTCTTCGAGTGAAAAATTATTTTCTCTTTTCTCACTGTTCTGGACCGTTATTCAAACAATTTTCCATTGATCTACGTTTTTAACAAATTTCTTCACGCACGAATAATTCTCTAAAAAATTGTCTAAAAGAAATTCAGTTCCTAAATAATTCTACAATTTTATAAACGTCATCTCAAGGTACAACAAAATTATTTTCCTTTTTCCAGAGATCCTGTACCATTTTTTGGACAATCTTATACTATTTCTGAACATTTTTGAGAATTGTTACGGACAATGATCTTAAAAATGTACAGAAATAGTGTAAGATTGTCCAGCGAATGCTACAGGATCTCCGGAAAAAGGAAAATAATTTATGACAGAGAACATTCCTTCCTGTAGTGTACATTTTTCTAAATCATTTCGCATGCACGGATCTTATATTTTTTAAAATTATTTAGAAAAATGCACACAACGTGAATTGATTTCTGAGGTGTTTTGTGTCATAAATTGATTGACCGATCGAGATGCTGAAGGATGAAGAGGCGAAGTCGAAAAATCTCGAGAAAACAATCGTTCGATTCGCTGCAACGTCTCGAGCAACACTGGAACGTCAGTTAGCCTAACGGGTTCGTCGAATTATGCTTCCGGCGGGCCAGACGGAGACACGATCCATTTGCAGAGGACATTAGTGGCATAGACAGAGGGCAGAGCCAACCGAGATGCAGGAGTACCGATAGCCAACCTTCTCGAGTACGATGTCAGTTGGGACGAAAGTCAGCGACACTACCACTTGCGCCTCGGAGACCGACGGTGTGTTCCCAGAATGTATTTGCGATCAGATTTTCCCCTGAACCATCCCCTTTCGTTCCAATTAAATTTTCGTCTCTGAAAAATTTTCTTCAGACACCGTATAGCTTCAGAAAGATAAGCAATGTTTATAACCTCTTCGTCTATCTTCATTTCTTCTCGAGACGTTTCGTAAAATTGCCGTAACCAAGTTTAGGGCACATTTTCGTCCCCGTAAAACCGAAAGCGGGCAGCCGTAAAAACTATGGCGCTCACAAGTGGGTCAACGTACCCTACAATTCAGCATTCCGAATCCCGACACTAAATTGCTGTTGTTAAATTCCTCGTTGAAATGTATAGATCACGATCGATCGAAAAAGATTGCATTACGATTTCTCGAGCGTAGACGGAGACTACGAGACGTCCAGCGAGGGCCACATTCGATTTCCCAGAGGGCCAGGAGTCATCGATCCCGCGGAGTTAGGCTCGAAGTATGATGGAATAGATCCCAGGTCGGACGAGGAGGAGTCGTCGAAAATCTCCAGTAGAAAATCTGTTCTGATCAAGTCTGAGTCCATGCCAGTGCTGCAGAAGGTGTCCTCCAACGAAGAGGGACAAGTGGTGCAGACGTCCGAGTCGTCCTTAGCTTGCCAGAGGAAGATCAAGGTCATTGTGGCGAAGATGGCGCCGTTGTTGTCTCCCTGGTCTAGTTTGAGCTTGGCTACCTCTGTCACTTCGAAGGCGGACTTGAACGACGAGGGATACGTAGCTAGGAAGATGGAGTCTAGGACCCAGCTGCCTGTCCTTGAGGTGATTTGATCCCTAACCTTCCTCTTTGCCCACCGTACAATTTAATCTTAGCTTCTGATAGCTCAAACTGTGAGAAAAGTAACATTGCCGAAAGCCTCCCCACCCAAAACTGTCAATCCTTTCCCCCAGAACCCAGCATTGGAGTCAGAAACGTGCCTGGATCCGTCCTCCAAGGATACGTCCCTGCCGAGAGGATCAGGATCGTCGCACACGAGCCACAGATCACACAGCCTTCTCTCGCAGAGTCTATTGGACCCAGAATCGCAAGCAGACCTGATAAAAATCGCTCAGAACGCTCACTCGTCCATCAAGTCATTCTACTTTCCACCCAACTCCACGAAGAAGGAGGTTACCTCGAGCCAGTGGCGGGTCAAGAAGGATCTGGACACTCTTCTGAGGATCGATGGCGAGCTGGGCCCTCTGCAACACAAGCTGAACGAGATCACTGGCAAGTTCCGCGCCATGAATCTTACAGACCCGTCCCTGCTGAGTCCGGAACATTACTCTTCGACCGTGTCTGGGTACTATCTCCATCGAACGGAGACGTTCGGCGCTAACAAGCCCATTCACGTGGCTGGACAGTGTCACCAGATGGTTAGCAACCCCTCCTGGGACGCTAGAGTCGTTGACAATCCTCCGAATCCAACATTTCCGCCATTCAGACAGGAAAACATCAGTTTGAGTCATGATGTCCGTCCAGCGGGGAGCTTCGTAGAAACTAGGCAGGTGTCCAACAGCAACTGGCTAGCCGAGGAACGCAACAGCTTCGTCAGCATGAAGAACTCCTGGTTCGAGTTCGAGGATGCTATCAAGAAGGACCCTTCGGGGTCCATGATCCCCAATGTGAGCAGCTCGTGCTACAAGTGTCCTAAACATAGGATGGACTATCAGACGCCTGAGTCTGAAGCTGGGACCAGTGGGTTTAGCAAGTGGGAGCCTAGTGGGGCTTCAGAGGACCCAACGCAAATTGTTGGTAGCCATAGCCGTCAGGAGACAATTATGGACACCGAGCCCATGCCAGGTGGATCTGGGCTCCCTTCGGGACGCAGAAAACACATTGACACCTTGCCTAATACCCTCTGTCAACCCTCCACTAGCACAGCACCAGAGGTCCACGTGGTCAGCGTGAACACCACCGTGGAGAAGCACTATGGTCGCATAATTGCTGGTGACGACAGCCCCGAGGAAACAAGCAATTCTAAACAAAGTGTGAACAATCCTGAACTCGAGGAGGGTCCGCTGAAGCAGAACGTGTCCTCGATGATACTGATAGGATCCTCCAGCAGCAATAAGACCCACTACGTCAACTACACTCGAGTGAACAGTCAAACGTCCTTGATCATCTCCAAGAGGGATCAAGCTGTTGGGACATCTAGACCAGAGGAGACACAGCTGGTTAGCAGCAGCAAGGATCCTCGGACCGATGCGAAGAAGAAGGTCAGGGACCTGGATGTCCAGTGTTCAGGGTTCAACTTGAGGTACCATCATCAGAAGGAGATAGTGTTTAGACGATCGGTCGAGAGTCTGCTGAAGCACTCACCCTCGGATGACAACAGTTCCTCGTCTGATCAGATGAAGGAGAAGAGTGAGGAGAAGGTCATGGTGGTGCCAGTGCTGTTCGTTGATGGGATACCAGAGCCCCCTAGAATTCCTCTGTTCAAGTTCACGAACAGGTCCAGGTCCTGTTTGGAGAAGCCTAATCACAGAATGGTGATGGTGAGGAAAAGAGACGTTCTGAGACACAATAATCTGTTATCTGACACCAGTGCTGAGTCCCTGGACATGGAGGATCATCTTCGGATGAAAATGCTAGCCAAGGAACAATGGAACAGTGGGATGTCCCTGTCGGTCAGTCGCAATCCCTCATTGGTCGGCAGCAAGCATCACTCTCAGTTGTCCAATTCTGCCTCGAGACAGTCCGATAAATGTCACAGGACTGCCAAGGGCAAGAGACCAGGTAGCATGATGTCTGGAAGCACCCATGGTAGTAGGACCTGTTCGAGCTCTACCAAGAAGGGAGGGAACAGAGTGATGCTGGGGTTGAGGAGCTCTCCCGAAGACTTTCTCTGCGACACTTGAATTGTTCAATTAGAGTAGTTTGTTTAGAGGACTAACTCGAGGAAATTTCGACACCCGGCTGCAGCTTGGAACTACGCTAGAAGTTATGGCTGCCTTGGGTGGGCCAGGTGCTATACCAACCTTTTGCGGACTAGGAAGAGGCATCCGAGGATGGATCACTTTGGTTATACATTATTCGGATGTTGTAAATAAAGATGCGATTTTTATACAGTTTTTATTTAAACGAGTACGGATAGTGGTATGAATAAATATTGTGTCAGAATTTGGGTGTTTTTGGTAAACTGGTATTTTTCAGACGAAGATGAACACCTGTCAATTTCAAGGGCCTGTAATTCGTGAAGGAATTAGAGGTCAGCCAACTGATGACTTAAACTCACCCTAAAATTTCCTAGACTGTATCTTCGAGTACTTTAGGCTACGGTAGCCTAATCGAAAAACGTGCTGGGCCACTTCCAATGCAGAAACTGGCCCACTTAACGAACTCGGAGCACTCGATCTGAAACCCTGCATTTTCTCTCACCTCTTCTGCGACCAGTCGCGCCAAACGCGACTCGGTGAGATGTTAATGCGTCCCATAAACCGGTTAGCCGTTCGCCGCCATCTCTGCATCCTCCAGCAGCGTGTTGCTGATACGCGAACGGGCGTTTCGCTCGAAACAGACGCACGGTTTGCACAGTTGCATCTGCCGGTGCCAGCAAACACACACCGCTAAAACGAATCTGGTTATATCAGCGGTGTCAGTGACGCAGCCGCGGCGAGGTGATAAGTGGCAGCGGCGTAATCATGCTGCCGGATCACAGCCAGTGAACCCGCAAACCGGTTCCCCGGACCCGAGGAGATCAGTTCTTGCTGCGTGTCCAATCGTAAATCGCGGCTGATCGCGGATCGGCCAACTGTTGCATGTCTTGCAGCCGACTATAGTCCTACACATGTCTGCTCCTCTACCGGAAGCTAAACGATTAGAGTGAAGCCATCTCGGACGGTTCCACCGTTCCTCGGTCGCTAACTTCCTGCGCACCATCATCGCCATTTGGGATCATGCACAAGGACTGCGCAAGGTCCCCATCAAATATGGGGATACTCCTTCAATTGATGTTCCAGGCAGAGCAAAAATTTTAACAATAGGTCATTGAAGGTTGATCCCAGGTGCTCTATTCCCAGTTTAGACCCAAAGCGAAGTTTTCATAGCGATTCCCGGGTTGAAGGTAGCCACGAGAAGGAAGTGGTAAACTTCAAGCATACCTTGGCCGCGAACTTCGAAACAATTCCAGCAGTTGAATAACTGTCCGAAAGCGTGTTGGTCAGGTTCGTCGGGGTACTGTCCTGGAGCAAAGTGGTTGGTCAGACACACTAACAGCCCGCGGTTTCGCCAGACAGGCCATTCTTCCGGGTCCATTCTCGCCCCGCCCCTTGACGAAAAGCTTTGGACTTGTTAAGATTCCTGGAGGAGAGCCTGGGGCTGAAATTAATGAAAGCACCGCCAGAGCTTGAGAACAACCTGATGAATCGTCCGCTTTTGAGAGGTGCTCCTTTGGAAAAATTGTTTGAGGCTCGGCCGGTGAATTAGCTGGATGGAAATTAGCATTATCATTGTAGATATTTCCAGCAGTTGTTAGTACACCTGTAGAAGACCGGGACGTCATTCCGCGGAGGTCAGAGTGTGTTTGTTGACGTAGAATCGTTTCTGCAGCTAGAAATAGGTTTTAGGGCGCCGCCTGTTCGACGAGAAACTCTTAGCGATAGTTTAAAAGCATTATGCACTGAAGTTCGGTCGAATTCGGACTGCATTAACGTCAGCCTAGGTTCGTTTGATGTCCGGCGCCGCCGCACGAGTGTAGATAAACGCGCGTTGCTGGCCGCATTCCAAACACAACGTGCTGTCATTGACATTTATCGGCGATATTTAGAACGCCGAAGCGCCATTGTCTGGTTGGTCACTTTAACGAGCTTCGGTTGTCTCTCGGTCAGTGACAGACATCACTTTTGCGAACGCCGGTACGCACCGACGTGACACTTACCGCCTCTCTGTTTGCACCATGCTGACATCTACTTGGAATGACCACTACATAATCCATAGGATTTATTTTTAGCCCTTCGTGATCACGTAGATCTGGACCTGATCGGGGAAACTAAATCTGTGCAACGCACAAGATAGTGCCAGGAAGACCTGAACATGGAACATAATCTTCTTAGTGAAAGATAACATGAGCTTCATGTAGGTCTACAAATAGCAAGCTGAGAGTGGAAATTATGCGAGGTGGCTCGAAAGCTGACATAACCTAGGTGGGAATCACTTTGGCCTGCATTGGGCTATGGTCCCCTAAGTGGAAATCATTTTGAAGTGCTTTAGGCGATGATCCCCTAGGTGGAACTTATATTAGGTTACCCTGGACTATGATCCTTTTCATGGAAAGTAGACTATTTTAGACTATGGTTCAATAAGTGGATCCTCCAACTAGACAGTATCTTAGGTGAAGTATCTTTAAGTGAAGATCATCTTAGTCCCCGTTAGACTATGATCCCTTATGCAGAAATCGTCTTGGGCCGCTCCAGACTATGATCCCCTAAGACCCCTTAACTGAAAATCATCTTACGTCACTTTAGACTAGGATCTCCCACACGGAAATCATCTTAGACCACTCCAGACTATGATCCCCACGATCCCCTAAGTGTCAGTCATCTTGAGCATAATCCTCAAGGTGCTGATCATCTTAATCCTCACCTAGATCCTATAAGCACCAATCACCTTAAGCCAAGCATAATTCCACCTAAAATTACCTGGGACTTCAGAGAAGCTGGGATCTCCTAGGACCACATAAATCAGCCATCAGAAACTCTTAAATCCCAATCCTCGGAGAAACGCATAAAATCTTGACTCAATAATACAGTGACCTAAATGCACGGCGTGCGCCCTCGCCAACAAGTGAGTCACGGGTCAATAAACTCACGGTCTGATTACACAGGACTGTTTACAGCTGCGAACAGACTGATGGGCTGCTTTTAGGGGAGGTGATCGGGACAAAATGAAGTCGGCGGTGGTTCGAGTCTCGTGGAAATTGTACGGGGCCCTCGAATCCCTCGAAATAGAAAGGCAACTTATTCGAGGCACCAGTTTGCCCGGATCGCCGAGAAATATTTACTGTAAGTGGCTCGGCCGGCCATTAGGGCCGGGCTAATCCAATCGAATTTCTCTCGGCGGGGAGATCCCTTGGTCGTTTCCCGAAACGAGACACGCCGCACAGCCTCGCCCGCTATAATAGCGACCATGGCGAATTCCTTGTCGATCCGATAACCGACCATGTCGAGGCTGTGCTCCGACGGGGAACGTAAAGCATCCGTGACAGCGGGGACAAATAACATTTCGCCGCAACCGCCCGCAACGCGGCAGCTCCTCAAATGAATTTCCCTGCGCGGCAACCACGAATTTTTCCCTCCCGTCCCGGCTCGGCTGGTTGCGTAAACATTCCTCCTATTAGGGGATTGCAAAAGAACCCGGCAGCTTGTTGATACTGCCGACGGGATTATGCAACCCGCTATTGTTCAGGTAGGACGCGTGGGCGTGGAAGATGGAACACGAGGAAATTATCTCTCTGGTCGTCATTTAAAAAGACCCACCGGGATATTCTTGAACGTTATTTATTATGATCTTATCTCGGATTTAATGCAAAATTGTCGGTCGGTCAACAAATATTTCACTGGAAATATTCTGGACCGCTCCAATACACAGTAGTGATACTGGACCCCGAGGTTCTTATACAAGAATTTTTGTAAGGTTTAATTCTAGAATTTCTGGTCAAAGAATATTTTTTCCTGTTTAAATAATGATTGATACACGTGCTAGTATTTTTTTCATAACGATCCCCTCACTGGTTGCCCCGATATAAATTTTTGAATTCGCCAAAACCAGAAGATAGGAAAGAATTTTCTGCTTATTAAATTGGTGGACTAATTAGCCGAGAGATTTGTTTGCTTTCAAGAGAACTGTATACTGCTGCATGGATGATTGAAACGGTACAAGGTGGAAATTTTCAGGGTATTAAGTTTGTCATTAGTCGGACAGGAGTGGGCTATATTCCGAAACAGCAACAGCAGCAGACAATTTTGCTGAACAAGAAAATTCGTGCCTGTCGTTCGCGAAATTCTGAAATTGGGCGGATGGGGGGAGGGGGGGGGGGGGTGTGACCAAAGAACCGTTCCCGGCGACGACGACGACGGCGTGTCTCAAACACGAAACGTCCTCATTATCTCACACACGTTAAAACTTGAAACGAGGAGAGCCGAGGACTCGGCGCTTTTGTAACAATTCCGGGGAAGCTTTTAACGAGACACGGCAATCATAGAGTCGGGTGCAGCCGGTCCGCTGGAAATTTCGAAGCACAGTCTATCGAGTGAATCATTAAAATCCTTTGTCGGGAACTTCAGAAACAGGGATCCTTTCCCCGAGGTCTTGCCCGCGATGCATAAAGGGCGAGAGCTCGTGGTTGTTCGCAATGCAATTTCCTGCGGCGTTCTTTTGTATCTGGTCCGACCGCAACAGACTGCGGAGCTTCAGGAAATGCGGATTTTTTCGAGACAGAGTATCTTCATTACGGGGCCCGGCCACTTCTGAACCAGCTCGTGAAGCATGCTTCATTCACCCCCAAGTTGAGCGACGAGGATATGGTTTCATGCCTGACTTGAGTCATAAGACATAATTAACCTATGACACACTATTTCTTATTAATCACTCAAGTCATCAATCAGTCCTAATATAAAGCACAGCATCGATTCATTCCATGCCTGACTTGAGTCATAAGGCATAATTAACCTATGACACACTATTTCTTATTAATCACTCAAGTCATCAATCAGTCCTAATATAAAGCACAGCATCGATTCATTCCATGCCTTACTCGAGTCACAAGACTCAATTAACCTATGACTCACTATTTCTTATTAATCACTCAAGTCATGAATCAGTCCTAATATAAAGTACAGCATCGATTCATTCCATGCCTGACTTGAGTCATAAGGCATAATTAACCTATGACTCACTATGTCTTATTAATCACTCAAGTCATCAATCAGTCCTGATATAAAGCACAGCATCAATTCATTCCATGCCTGACTTGAGTCACAAGACTCAATTAACCTATGACACACTATTTCTTATTAATCACTCAAGTCATCAATCAGTCCTGATATAAAGCACAGCATCGATTCATTTCATGCCTGACTTGAGTCATAAGGCATAATTAACCTATGACACACTATTTCTTATTAATCACTCAAGTCATCAATCAGTCCTGATATAAAGCACAGCACTGATTCATCCAATGCCTAACTTGACTCATAAGGCATAATTAACTTACGACTTACAATTCCTTATTTCTTACCGAAATATTACGCGAGAGTCTCAAGTCATAAATCAGACCTAACAGAGGATACAGTAGTGACTTAACCCATGCCTGACTCAAGGCACAACTCATGCCCAACTCATACACAAGTCATGATTCAGTCATAATCACGATGGAGTTCCAACTCAAACCTAGTCATACCCTGACTTAATCGATGCCTGACTCAAGGCACAACTCAAGACACAACTCATACACAAGTCATGGTTCAGTCATAACGGAGTTCAAACTCAAACCTAGTCATAGCCTGACTTAATCTATGCCTGATTCAAGTCACAGAGTTCCCAAATAATTAACTTCTGACCAGGGCATGCCTAAGTCATAAACTGACCTAACTCTATGATATATCGAAAAAAGTGGAGATTATACGTATATAGAAACAGTGTGGACTGTTAAAATGTTGAAAGAGCCGTTCAATCAAACCCGAAATGATTTCACATGCTCGTGATTATTACGATACTCGGTAAATCCTTGGAGTGATCTATTTAGAATATTCGACTGTATTAATAGAGTTCAGAAATTGTTTGATCAGGGCGGTTGCCAACTGCAAGATATTTGCAGATATTAGTTGAACCGACACGTGAGTCGTTTGTCATGGACGCTCGTGACGAGCTGAAATGCGACCCGCGAATAGGGTTCCGCATTAATTTCGCGCGTAAATAACCGCAGACACAAATTTTATTCGGCTGCGCGAAGTCCTTGACGATCCATTAAAATGTGGAAATTTGGAAACCGTTGCAACATTCCTGCAATAACATATGTCTTTCGGCGTTACATAAGCCACCGCGCGAACCAAAAAATACTACGCAGGACCGGGTCCAATTAAAAACGAAGTACAACGCGAAATTTGATAACGCATTAAAAGTTACGCGATTATTCTGGTCTACCCGCTGCATCAATCTACCGAATTTAATGAAATAAGTTCCTATGAAATTTCACACGGATAATGAAATTGTTATCGCGTCTCTGTGTGCGTATCTGCCGCGTTAATCCTATTTGGTACGATAAAAACGTCACATAAAATTCGCGATTGCACGGAAAACAACACAGTCTACAATTGTTTTACACGTCCTGCGTTAATTCTACCAAATTCGATAGAAACGTTGCAAGGACTTTTACAACGTGTCGAAATTTTTATTGCAGCTTTTTATCTTCATTATGATTTCCAGTATATCAGTATGCGGGGGATGTTTTCACCCTCGGGCGTCAGAAATCAGCAAAAAGAGGAGCCGGTTACTTGTTTAAATTTTGCCGGGAGCTCTCCGTCGGAGATTCTATTTTCCGTCGGGATTTAACGAACCGGAAATAAAAAGAGTGTTTCGTCGATATATCCACCGCGCGGCGGCAAATATAAATATAACTTATCCGGTCGTGTGTCGCCAGAGGGATGAGGCAGGTCGGTGCGCGCCGCTTTGCAAATATGTAGCGACTCGTGGCCGCTCGAGTTATTGCGTCGAAGTGACGCCAATCGTGAAAATCCGCGGTCATCTTGTTTGTCGGTTTTCCGGCACGCGGAGCCTAGCCGGCGTCGATTTTGCACGGCCCTGACGGAAAATCACGAGGAAATTCGGAAACGGCCGAAGATTGCGGAAATAATAATCTCCCGTGAACGGACGATCGCCCCCCGATCTTCCCAGCTCCTGAATAAAAATCGTTCCCCGTTGAAAAATCTATTTCCGAGGGGATGATGTTCAATCTCGACGATGCCAGTTCTGAAAAATTGCAAACCTCCACACGCGAGATTCAGCCGGACCCGTCTTTGCATCGCCGTCCCTTCCTGCAACGTCAGGTGCAGCGAGAAATTCACTCTGCGGATAATTGATCGCCGACATGATTTTCTACATTCGAACAGATCGACCAGAGTCGAAACGAATGATCTCGAATCAATTTAGAAAGACGAATGATCTTGGCACGACACCAAACCGATTTTCGGAAAATTAATACTCCGAGTTATTTACGAATTTTTGCCGAAGTTTACCTTCATAATTTTTGGTAAACAAAATTTTTTCCTGTGTAATTAAGGATTGAGGAATATGCCTTTTTTAATAATAATCCTTTCACTTCTTGTATTTACAAAAATTATTTTCACCTCGCTAACATTTGTACGATTCGAGATTCTCTTTCGAAATTGTTTCAAGTGCCTGACCCTGCAATTTTGGTGAAACAAATATTTTTTCGTGTCTAAGTAAAGGTCTAGGAACGTGCCAGTATTTTTTTCATAATGATCCTTTCACCTGTTGCGTAAAAAAAAATTCATGAAGTTGCCAGTACTTTTAGTTCCGCAACAGAGGCAGGGAGAGATTAAATAAAAGAATTGTTAAATTACGTGTGGTGTAATTGCAGCGGTATCTGGAGTTTTGATTAAATCAACCGGATGACTCATGAATGGGAGCGTAAGTGGCTCCCTCTGTAATTAAAATTGCGCGGAATAATTGCTGCGTGTTCGAGTGCACTTCGAATCGGCCCGATCTGCTTAAATTTACATGGCGGAGCAAATCCGACCGCGTCGAGTGTAACGCAATGGTTCGGGTAATTAAATCGAAATATGTAAACCCGCTGGGTAATCGATGGGAAGATAATTGCCAGGAAAATCGCAGTATTAATGACATTTACCTAACATCGCTGTAACGCCGTGAAATGTAATCGGTCGTGACTGTGTGTAATATGTAATTGTGGTTCGTTTCGGAGTTTTGCCGGTTATACATTTCATGATCGAGGGATGCTGCGAACCAACATGATTAATAATGCGGAACGCAGGTGTAGTTTCGGCACGCTCCTTTTTCGCGTTCCGCTGGATTGTAATTTCAAATTGTAATCAACGGTTCTACGTTCATTTACATTCGAAATTTCGCGGCAGGCTCCTCGGGCGGTAAGCGAAACTTCTGCCAATTATTTAACGATTGATGATGTTTCAATCACGCTCAACCGAGCCAGAAACCAAACATTCGTTAGTTTCAAGAGAAACCACAATTTCATACAATTTAACATTTTAATAAAATATACGACAAAAAAGAAGAAGAAATTATTCTGGGCATAGTTTAGGACCTTGAAAAACATCATCTCAAATTCCCTCTTGTAATTCATTATCGATCCACAATCTTCCCATGAAAATAAAATTGCCATGACTTAAAAATTTCACTCTGAAATCTGCATATTCAAACATTTCTTGCGGCCAAGATTGTGAAGTTAAAAATCTGAAAAAATTCACCAATCTGTGTATCGATGTCAGTAATGTGTCCAGATTTTGTCAAAATTTTTGGGGACGAATTGGCAATGGAAAAAATAAAATTCTGATTTTCCGAATTTTCATTGTAACTCTCCCTCTGGCGGAGATAAGGGGTTGCAATTTGGAGTAAAATATACAGTCGCAATAGGCTATCGAATGACCCATCGGCGATACCATTTGGTGCAACAGCGTGTTAACCCCACTCACCCGAGCTCGCAGCGTTTGCCCGTTAAATCAGATTCCGCGGCATGGATGTTTTTACAAAGCTACTGTGCTGAAATAAAACAGCGGGGAACGCGGCGAACGCTAACAATACGAATTTCTGAGAGCCTCGAAGCCGCGTTAAATAATTCCGCCGGTTCGTTAAAAGCGACCGAAATTGCATTTGCAAACATTTCCGCGGAGCGTGCGCGTTCGCGAGTCGCGCCGCGTCAGAAGCGTTTAATTAACGCTGCGAGTTACAACGGCGCAGACAGCGCGGGGTATGAATTACGTCTCCCGGCCGTAACTAACGCGTTATGCAATTAAATGTTACACCGTCCGATCCCGGGGAGCGCGCTAGACTTTCCCAGATATCTCGCGCGGCTGCCTCGAATTCCGAAAATAATTATTCTCACGCCGCGATAATAATTGCGCGGCGCACCGTGCCGGATTATCGTTCCAAACGCTGCCGGTTACTTCTCGAACGAATTCTGCGTGGGCGGATGTAAGCATTTCTCCGCTGGGTCCCTTGCAAAGACATACAGAGAGATAGCAAGTGAGAGAGAGAGAGAGAGAGAGAGAGAGAGAGAGAGAGAGAGAGAGAGACAGAGTCGCCAGGACAAAGTCCCAACGGTGGTTTTGCTCTTGCGGAAGATTGATTGCAGCCTCATTCTTCACCGTGTCCGCAGGCCTTGAAGGAACTTGATTTTTATAGCGACGCACACACGCCGAGCAATACCTGTAAGTGATCACTGACATGATTATTGGCAAGCCCCATTCATCGTTGTTGATCTCGTCGCATAAACGATTCCTCGGTCGACAGGTTTATGGCACTACCGGCGCGCCAGGAATCACGTGTCGACTGCAACCAACCGTAGATGAGTTATTCGGAATCATGTGCGGCCCATTGGTGGTCGTCAATGATGCTGTTGCTGCATGTGCGACTCTGAAATGCTGGCGACGAAATTATAGAGAGGCGACAGCATGCAAAATAGTGTACCGTCGATTGAACCTAATCTAGACAGGTCACTGACCGTCGGTTATGTCTTGGTTAGGTTTGAGTTCGATCATCAATGGGTCACTGACCATGGGTTAGCTCCTGAGTAGAGTTGAGCTTGGTCATCAATGGGTCAATGACCATGTGTTACCTCATGATTAGACCTGAACTTGGTCATCAATGGGTCACTGACCATGGGTTAGCTCCTGATTAGTCTTGAGCTTGGTCATCAATGGGTCACTGACCATGAATCAGGCCTGGAGGAATTGAAGTTAGGTCTGACCATTGTGTTTTGTTAGCCTGTGAATTAGGTCTGGTCATGCGGATCATTAGTGGGTCACTGACCGCAGATTAGGCTTGAGTTCGGTGATAAACAGGTCACCGAAGACGGGTCATGTGGAAATGTTTAACTTTCTCGTGACCCAGTGTGAAGCTTGTGACCTAAACGTTGTCACTGACCGCTGACGGCGGTCATGAATAATTTACTGAGACTTCTGACATTATTACAAATTTGAGCAAGGAAAGATTAGACATGAGATACAGAAAATTGCATTACAAGAGCACATTGTTCCTGCAAGTGAAATTGTTGCGTTTCCACAATTTGCGGAACAGTGTGACGAAACACACTTGCACAACGACACTTGCTAATTGTGCGCGGACGAAGGCGCGAATATTGAACTTGTTGCCACAGATGCAAATATTGTCAGCGGGGAATTTATGTCACCGAGACCTGCCGAGGACCGACGCGACGCCTTTCGTGCGTTACTGCTCAATAGGATTAAATGTCTGCACCGTATTAATTGCATTACGCACACGCGGCATACGGTGTCAGCCCAATAGTTGCGTTCGCGTTCTCCGCGGCAGCGAAATATAATTTTTGTTCAATTAAATCATTCGAACCATTTTGAAATCTATTTTCGTATAATAAAAATGCAAACATATGACTTGTAATCTTATGAAACTAAAATCCCCCAATATTTTTGGTAAGTCGTGCCATGCAATAGATTGTATTACGTTAGAATTTTTCAAGCGTCGACGACAGTGTTGGTTTTAAATTTTCGAAAATACAACGAAGCTTCGTTGGATCGTGTTCTGTGACGACAACCGGGGCCACACGTCGCGTCGTTCATATTTGGCTCCTGGGGTTTCGAGAACCTGTTCCCGGTAGATAGTACAGTAATTTATGCATTAGATAGCTCGAGAAATTTTCGGTCTTTTATCCTGGCGGTCGAGAGCCACGGCAGTTACACGAAAGCAGATGGGCAAACTTAGTCCGGCCCCCGGTTGAATGTGAATGCATTATCGTTAAAATGAATTTTAATTGCGTCGCCACGGGCTAGAACCATCGCGGTTCCGATTGCCATTAAGTAGAATTACACGGTAGGACGTTTCTCCTCTTGATTCACGTACTCCCGGCCACGAATCCCGACCAGAATGAATCCATTCCTTCGGGATTCAGGCCGCAGGCACATTTATGCCAACCCCTTTTTTTTCGCCCCGAGCAATTTTTCTCGCGATTATTTTTCAGATATTTTCGAAATTCCCGAAGAAATTCCCCGGAAATCTGCCACTGCGGACTTCAACGGCCAGCGTTTCAATTACCCGAACAAGAACAACGATTTTCCATTATACGTCGGTCGGACGTGCAGCAGAGAAGAGATCAGATAGAAATTTCCTCGATCAATCTTCGTCAACGTAACAGCTTAATCGGTTCCCACGATATCAGAAATCGTAATTCGCGAGTTAAATCGCACGGGCGAATCTTGATTCGAGCTCCCGTGGAAGGAAATTAAGCAGCCCCTTGCGACGTGGATTTCGACGATATCGATCCACAAAAATTCGTGAACATAGCTCAAACATACATAAACGAGCACACACAGTTTCATCCTCGTGCATTGTCTAGTGCCTGTGGGAAAAATTCCTACGACCGACCATGCCTGGGCAATGTTACCTTAAACTAGATATTATTTGTTCTATAACTACCAAAGTTTTGATGACATCGTCGTACAAAAATTTATATACATAACTCAACTATGCGTAAACAAACCTGTAAAGTTTCATAATTTAATCTCGTACAGTTTGTCCAAAAAAAATTCCGAAGTGCCGTCGAACCGAGGGACAAGGTAGGAAAATGCCACCCCGTCATGGAGAGATAATACTAGTTTTTGGCAAAAGTGATTTTCACTAAAAATGATAAAAGATGGTGGTATCGTTTTGTCTCCGGGGTATCGCAGTACGTGACCAAATATTGGAGGGAGATAAGCCACATTCTATTTACGCGAAACATTCCCGTCGAGATTTTTACAATGGCGCCATATTGCCGCGTTGATGGACAGCAGAATGGCCGAAGGAAATCTCTCCGGGAATAAGGGGAAAAATCGCGGGAATATCCGGGAACGCTCGCTTCCGATTCGCGGGGAAGTGTTCGAACCTTTTCTCGGCGCAAGAGCTCCCGGGGCTAGGAACGGAAGTTTCGTCGCGAACTGAAAAAGTATCGGCCGGGAATTGAAATCTACTTACCCGACAAGCTTTTTTCCTCCCGGTGCTCCCGCGAGACACGCGGACTCTAACTGAATGGGGCCGGGAGATTGTCGCATTGTGTCCCCGGCCGCCATTGTTATCTCCCTTAATATAAATTTTCTTGCGACGTCGCCGCCGCCGTCGCCGTCGTCGCGATTCAATTCGCGACATTGTTCCGTTCGCCGGCGAGTATCTCGCTGGAAGATCGATTGGTCACTGCGTTCAGTGTAACGAGCATAATTTAATTACCTCTGCCGCACCGGCCCGACGAATAACCAGTGTTCATAAGCGAGATCTGAAAACAATGCACGGGTTGTTACATCCAGTTCAGTGGGGTCGCTTCTCCGGGTCGAAACGTCGAGTCTCTGATTTGATTAATTTTTTTTTTCTGTTACTATAGTGTCCGAAGAATAGAATGGCGTTGGTTTTATTCCGATACAAGTATTAGAAGTGCTCTAAATATTTTTTTGTAAATAGTCAAGCTACCTCACCAAATTTTTACGTAACCCCTCTACGGTTCAAAAAATCGACTTTGTGACCCTATTTATTTTTTTTTCTGGTACTTCATGCTCTGTTGAAGCGATTGTCGTTGGTTTTATTTAAATCCGATCACTATAAGTACTTCAAATATTTATTTGTAAATAGTCAAGCTACCTCACCAAATTTTTACGTAACCCCTCTACGGTTCAAAAAATCGACTTTGTGACCCTATTTATTTTTTTCTGGAGCTTCAAGCTCTGTTCAATCGATTACCGTTGGTTTTATTTAAATCCGATCACTATAAGTACTTCAAATATTTTTTTTTTTTGTATATTCGCAGAGTATCAGGTTTATTTTTTACCCCTTTTTGTAGTATCCGAAGAAAACGAAATATTTGAAATGGTTCCGGTGGAACACCTTGTAAAGTCGCCTAATGCCTGCTTTGCATAATTTGTTTATACGTATTTAAATGTCTTAGCGTCGAGTCCGCTTGATCTGTATGGAAATATATGCGACCCAGTGACGACAAAAACACACAGTTTCTACGTTGTCTTTCGATATTTGCAATGGCCATGTTTACGAGAATTGTTATTTCGAATTTCAAATATCGTTCACAGTTTGCTATATTTTAATATTCGTTATTGCACGTGATTTTCTGAATATTATATATTTTCGAAAGTTCGAAGATTCCTGGCGACGTCAAGTTCATAATATTTTAAATCAATATTGAAACAGCATACGCAATTAAAAATTTGACATTTACGTTCTCATAAAACCTTCCGTGTTTTGCATTTTTCTGAGAATATTATTTTTCCAGTATCGTTTCCTAACTGCGTACACAACCTACTGTTACTTCGTTCCAATGATATATTTCTGTTGACGTAACAGCAGTATAGTAGATGATAAATGTGTGATGCCAATTATTGGATCGTAAGGAATGCCTCGAGGCATTACACTCACGTGTTTTTCATTACGCGTTGATCTTGTCCTCGTTGAATGAAGATGAACACCGAGAACCATAAACGACGGTCCACACGCTGAAACATTACAAATACGCGAATGTCTTCATTTCTCACAATGTACCGCTCGTAAAATGTTATGGTTATTGTCGCAGAACGATCACACGTAATGTTTTAATAATACCTGACATTTTCCGAACATTCCGCTCGTTGATACAGATGCCGACAATCCTCGCTGCATAATTACCGGAATTCCAATTGTACCGGTGTACAAAAATTCCTGAACATAGTTCAGACATATGTAAACAAGCATGCATAGTTTCATTTCCGTACGGTATTCAGTTTTTGCATAAAAAATTCCTATGTATCTCAAAGTCTGTGGAATATTACGCCAAAGCTGGTACTGTTTAATGGATAATTGCTAAAGTCTCGAAAATACTGACGTACAAAAATTTTCGAACATAGTTCAGACATATGTAAACAAGCATGCACAGTTTCATTTCCGTGTGTTATGCAGTTTTTGCATAAAAAATTCCTATGTATCTCGAAGTCTGTGGAATGTTACGCTAAAGCTGGTACTCTTTGATGGACAATTGCTAAAGTCTCGAAGATACTGACGTACAAAAATTCTTGAAGATAGTTCAGGCATATATAAACAAGCATGCATAGTTTCATTTCCGTATATTATGCAGTTTTTGCATAAAAAATTCCTATGTATCTCAAAGTCTGTGGAATGTTACGCCAAAGCTGGTACTGTTTAATGGATAATTGCTAAAGTCTCGAAGATACTGACGTACAAAAATTCCCGAACCTAACCCAGTCATATATAAACAAGCATATAAAATTTTATTACCTTACGTCAACTAGTTTCTGAAAAAAAAATTCCGAAGTGCAGCCTCGCGAAGATAGGAAGACCCCATGGGTCACTGAATCCTCCGAAAACTGGACTGTCTCATTACTAATTAATTTCGGCGAAACGGACTACGGTGGAGACTCGTTCAGTTCATCCGTGAACAACACAACCTCAGCCTGCGGAACAGGAACAGTTCAAAGAACGGGAGACAGCGAGACAATGGCGTGACAGCTCCGGTTTCATTCACAAAACCACAGAACCGTTGCACTCGCGATCCATGGCGTCCGTGGCAGTCTCCCCTCGGTCCGCATGGTTAAGGGTTGAAGGTACCCGGTTGGCGCGGCTGGTGATCGGCCCTCGTCGCGCCTAGGCCTCGTGCGTTTCCGTGGCCGGTCGGCGTGGTTCGTGGCGACCCGTCGCGAGCCAGCAGCGCCGCAGCGCGGGTAGTTTCGGTGCCTGCTCGGCGGGCTGGTGGACCTCGTTGGTCGTCGATCGTGTCCGTCGCGCGGTGCTGGCTGGTCCTCGCCGGTGCGGTGGCCGAACACCTCAGCACCTCAGCCAGAGGCCAGGAGGAAAACGCACGCGCCCCGAAGGACGTGTGCTTCTCGTTTCATTCATCCTGTGGCGGCCGTTGGCGCTTCTCGCGGCGTTCTGCCGTGAAATCGGCGACGGCGGCGGGCTGCCCGTTCATTCGTCGATCTCCCTTTCCCCTCTCACTATCATTCTTGCTCTCTCTCTCACTCTCTTTCTCTCTCTCTCTCTCTCGCGCGCTCTACTCTCGCAGGAGCGGGGTCTGGCCGCGAGCACGGTCTAGCTAGTCAGTCGTGTACAGCGCCGGCTGATGCACGCGTCGCACGATCATCCAACCTCGGCTTTCTCTGTGCGCCGATCCGAGAAACAGGGTAGCCGAAAAACCGTCCCGGAAGTGATATGTCCGCCACCCGGAAGTGAGACCATGCTCCGCGTACCGGGTCCCGCTCGATACCCGCGTATCCCGGCAGCTACCCTCCGGCTGCCAGACACGTTCGTCTCACCCTCGATGCCTCTGCTTTCTTTCCCCGCGAATCGCGTGTGAGACCCCGTGACTGTGTGTTTGTGCATCTCTCTCTCTCTCTCTCTCTCTGGCTTCCTTTCTTTCTCTATCTGTCACTCTCCTTCGCTGTCTGTCTCTGCCTTTGTGCGTGCGTGTGTGTGTGTGAACTGCTGCAACCTCTCGCAGCCAGCCCTTCGCCGAAGCCCGCCAGTGAACCCGCCAGGCCCGATGCTCCCGTCCCCGTCTAATTAGCGACGAAGGAACCAGTCCCGGATCACGTGAGTGCGAAAATTACGTCCCATTCGGATAACGACGTCGCGCGCGCCAGACACTTCGCTTTCGGGTACCGGATTACGCGAGATCATTAAAACGAAAACGACGGCACCGGAACGGTTTACCGACGGCACACCGAAATAACGAGACCATTCGACTGTACGCTTGTCTGTCGACACACTTTCTCATTCTACTTAAAGGGTACTCCGGCCCGCAGCGGTCCTACGGAGACTTTGCGATTTTTTTGCTGGGAAACTAGGGGAGGTATCGGCATGGGACCTTAGCGTGTGTTTGAAGATGTGTTTGGAGAGTGTTCGTGAATTTTTTCGGCGGGATACAGTCAGAATTGAGGTCGGTGTGAACGGTTTTGTGAAAACGTAGAAACTGCGAAAGAACCCATGGGCGACTTGGTATCTCCGGAGATATTGCACCGATTCAGCTCGAACTGTGTGTGTACCTTCGGTACACTTGTCGCGACAGCTGCTAGCAGTTTTAAGTCAACAAAGTTGTTGTTTTCCATTCTTCAGCGAAAAATTTGGGGTCTGGGCGACGAATCGATACTTTTGCTGAAAATGTCGCCGTTCCTTTCGTTTTTCATTTGTCGCGGTAAATCTTGATGCTAATTGTGGCGAAGTGTGTGCTGAACGTCTGTGCCAAATTTGAAGTCGATCGGGCGGGCGGGGTGGGGGGTAGATCTTGAGATATCATGGCCGCTAATATGGAAAATGTAGTTTCTAGAATACACGGTTTCGGGCAATGTGTATGCAGAATACGTTGTTGTCAAATCGCTGTATCTTCGGCCATTTTGCGAACGTAGACGTACGGTTGGAATTTTGTTTTTTAAAAGAATTTTTTTTTTAAATGTACAACTTTTCGGATTTCGAGACCAGAGTACCTTCTGGTTGAGTCTATTTGGTGTGGCGGTGTGAAAACGTCGATTTTTGAAAATTTCTTTCAGCCGGGTGGCATAGTGGTATGAATTTCAAATTTTGAGGACTTAGTCGTCGATATTTGGGGAGCTCGTTTAAATTTGTTCTGTAATCGAAATTCTGACGATTTTGACAGCGCGCCTGGAATCAATTTTTCGTGCGCGTGGCAAGTGAAATACTATGTTTTCTGGGCCAAAAAAAGATTGTTAATCTAAGTAGGTATAGGTGTCGACAGACGTAGAACAAATAACAAACTAGGAAGAAATTAAAAAATCACAGTGTTTGGGGAGACTTTGTTAAGAAGTTCGTTCCTTTTTTGATTGGTACAAATTTCTGAAATGTCGATTTTTAATTGTGTCTGCGAAATAAATTGATTAATTTGTTTCTGAAATATCATTAACGAAACATTGACGGTTGCTCAAACCAAGTAATTGTAAATTTGCACACATACAAACCTCCAATTGCTGACACAGTAATTAACGAATCGTTGCAACATTGTCAAACAATTTCAAACAATTATGCGAAGTGTCTGGCGCGGCCGCTGGTCATAAAAATAATCTTACTGGCATTGTTATGTATAGAAAACCGACTAGGTTTAAAAAACGTCGAAGAGTATCAGTGCTACGTGACATATGGAACAGCTAGGTTTCAGCCATAATTCGCAGGTAGTCTTAGACGGAGGATGAACAATGGTTTACGACAAAGCTTTTTTTACGAGGCTGGACGCAAACGAATTGAATAATGGAAACGTGTGTACCATCTTGAGAAGATGACCGTCTCTCTCGCTTTATCTCGTATCGATCTCCACTCTATCTCTCTCTCTCTCTCTCTCTCTCTCTCTCTCTCTCTCTCTCTCTCTGTCTTTCTCGCACTCTTAGTGCTTGGTGTGCAGAATAATCCGGCGGAGCGAAGTCCGTTCACCAGAAAATGGAAGTAATTAATTATTAACCCCGTTCCTGCGGTTATTATTGCACCAGCCAGCGAAGTATTCCTGTTGCGGTCTCGCGAAAACTTTTCGCCGGATTTCTCGCAGTTACACGGCTTATCGCGGAAGTCTCCTCGTCGAGCGTTATCCGGACTTCCGGTGCCACAGGTTGATTTATGCGAACCAGTCTTGCCCCATAAACAAACGCCATAGGTCCTCGAAATATTTTTATATTAATTTCTTTAAAAATTCGCCCGTGCCATGTGATTCGGTGTAATTTCTATGGAGGGGTCCTCGAAATATTTTAATATTAATTTTTGTTTAATTCTGTAGATATGAATTGGTTGTAATTTCTATGGAGAGCTGCTCGAAATATTTTAATATTAATATTTGCAAAATTCTACCACGTCCATAGCGATTTGGAATAATCTCAACAGACAGATTAGCAATAGTAATTTATTCCTCGGTCTGGTCCTTTATGCTAATGACAGGTCGTGTGTACAGCAGTCAATTAACGAGTGATTGGACGATTACTAGACGGCAGATGTTTATGCATTTATAATAATAGTAATAACGGTGGTTTTAGACGGCACGTTGAGCATCGTAATGATACAGTGCAAAAAAAAAAGATTTACATCCAATGGAAAATAAAGTGATAAAATCGTTGTGTGAGGATTTTATAGAATTGTTATATTACGTTTAATATGCAGAGTGTGTGTGTGTGTGTGATGAAAATATTGCATAAATTTCTGCACGCATTTAATTATGGTAGTGGAGGACTCTCAAACATGAATTTCAACACTGTATGTGTAGCCTCTAGCAATTTGCCCGACATAGTGCAGCACGCTTTGTTTAGATTATCAGGAACTTTAAACACTGATCAAAGCGTGATGAAATTTATTCTAATTACTCGTAGTGCAACGCTTGAAATTCAATTTTCGAGCAGCGGAACGAAGTCTCGAAATCACTATAGACTTTTTCGAAACACGACGAACTACAATTGTGTGCGTGACGAGCTATTAGGTCGAGTTCTCGATAAAATATGTCGAGATGTACTCGGTCGATTGTATTAAAACTTTGTGGGCACGTTCAGTATACTGTTCGCTGTGACTGATAGAAATTTCAAGTCGAAACAATCGGTCGTTGCAATTTTACAACGAAAAATGTAAAAATATGTAGAAGAAATCGGCATTTTGCTCTAAAAATGTCGCCATTTTTAAAGTTCTTAATTTTTTTTTAAAAATCCTGATGATGGCTCTAGCGAAGGGTGTACTGAACGTGTGTCTGTGCCAAATTTGGAATTTTACTAGTTCAACAGAAATTTTATTAACTCCGACCAAAGTTTGTGTCTGACTACTGAGGGGTCAATCTACTTTGGAACAAAAATGTAGCAGTGAGCAAAGTAAAAATTTCTCTGTTAATTTGGGGATAGTATGAACGGTATTTGGACGATGATATTTTAAGGGGATCCCCACGGCGAGCCGTATTAACGAAAATTCCCGTCCTCTATTTTCGTGGCTCGGTTTCGTTTTGTTTGCTGAAAATTTTAGCAAGCGTGCGTCCGCACGGGTTTCAATGAACTCGCGTCGCGCGGCAAAAATAAACGATTCTTCGTTCGGTGGGAAGCGAGACTCGGCGGCCGTGTCGGGCCTTACAACGGGACACCATGCACTCGTCCTTGAACGTTTACGTTTTCCGCATTACTCGGCCCGCGCGTGCGTGTATTCGTACGAAACACGCTCCGCGGACAGTCACCGGTTCAAAACGGTCCCGTGGATCACCGGAAATCACGTTGCCACTTGCTCCTGTGCCCACCAAGACGCTCGCGACTTGCATAACTCCTTGGCGTAGATGGAGGATCGAACTAAATTAGAAAAACGTGAGTTCGCGACTCTCGTTAGCTCTCGATTCGTTATGCAACCTTGCGTTCTTTCCTCAAGTATCTATTTTGCGTTGCTACATGTTGTGTGTGACGTACAGTGATGCACAATGTTGGTATAAGCACGTGGATTCTTGTAGGCGAGCCGTAACTTGCAGTTATAGTAGACGCGAGACCCAAACTGGGACTAATTCAGGTCAGACCTGGGCATGGAAAAACTTAAATTGCACCTAACTCAATTAGATCAGGTATAGTACTACACTCCAGACTAATTCGTACCTCAATTAGTCCGATTTTATTCGGACATCGCTCAGACCAGAGTCAGTGCTAATTCAGGTGGCACCTAACTCAGGTTTAAGTCGGGTCACTGACGCAACTCAAGCCTAATTCAGGTCAGATTTAAGTCAGGATTGATTCAGATCATTCCTGGATTAAATACAATTCAGGTTAGGCTTGGGTAGGATCTAATTCAGGACTGATCTAGGCAAGACCTAGTTGCCATCAAATCGCGCGAAAGACTAATTCAAGTCAGATCTGGGTATGGAAAAACTTACATTGAACCTAACTCAATTAGATCAGGTATAGTACTACACTCCAGACTAGTTCGTATCTGAATTAGTCATATTTTATTCAGACATCGCTCAGACCAGAGTCAGTGCTAATTCAGGTGGCACCTAACTCAGGTTTAAGTCAGGCCACTGACGCAAGTCAAGCCTAATTCAGGTCAGATTTAAGTCAGGACTGATTCAGACTATCCCTGGATACAATTCAGGTTAGGCTTGGGTAGGATCTAATTTAGGACTGATCTAGGCAAGTCCTAATTCCAATCAAATCGAGCTCGAGACTAATTCAGGTCAGACCTCGCTCAAGTCTAATTCAGGTGACGTCTTAGTAAATTTGAGTCAGACTCGTTGAGCTAGTTGAGCTGTGACTGAGGTTAAACCTCACTCAAGTCTAACTCAAGTCAGACACAATTCGAGTTCAATTCAGGTCAAGTATGATTTGAACCTAATTCAGGTCAGATGTACTACAAGCCTAATTCAGGTTAGACCTACCCAGGAATTAATTCAGCACAGACCTCGACTGGTTCTAATTCTAGTCAAATCCAAGTCATGTCTAATTCAAGTCAGACCTCACTCAAGTCTAATTCAGGTCGCGTCTTAGTAAATTTAAGTCAGACTTCTAATTCAGGGCAAATTCAACTCGAGGTTAATTCTACTTAGTCCTAGTTGAGTTGTGAGTGAGGTTAAACCTCACTCAAGTCTAACTCAAGTCAGACACAATTCGAGTTCAATTCAGGTCAAATATGATTTGAACCTAATTCAGGTCAGTTGTACTACAAGCCTAATTCAGGTTAGACCTACCCAGGAATTAATTCAGCACAGACCTCGACAAGTTCTAATTCTAGTGAAATCCGAGTCACGTCTAATTCAGGTCAGCTCTAACGAAAGGAAAGCGTGACTCATGTTTCGCAGTGATTTTCCGAATTTTCCTCTGAAAAAATGTATTTATCGGAACCGTTTCACGGCGAGTAAAAGCCGAGGACTTTTTCTCGACACTTACTCCGATTCCGTCGGATTCAGAGGCCGAAGCGTGACGGTCGGGCGCGGAATCAGAAAATCAATTTCAATTACAGAGAGTGTACCCGGAGGAGAATCAAACAATTCTTAACTATCTCCAAACATCATTAAAAGTCTATTACCGGGGCAGCATTAGACCGATAAAAGGAATCGCGCGTCAGTGTATTTCACCGTCGCCGTTTCGGCGCCGTGTGTTGATGGATCGCGCGACGGCAGGATCGATGCGGACCACCGTGATCCGATCGATCATTAAGCCAGCCTTCGACACCGCCGGGAAGTATTCCCAAACGACTGCCGGTTAAACTGATTGGACACTCGGCCGTGATTTAAGGGGTCGAGCATTTTCCCCAGCAAACTGTTAAAAGCGTTTTCCTCGGCCGTGTTCGAACGGTTGTTTGCCGGTCCGATCGAAACTGTCTGTCAACGGGCTGCGTGTCTTCCGTGAACCCAGCCTCCGTCTCTCGCGAGACAAATCTCGACGTCCATCGAGACAGATCGCTCGGCGGACCTCCTTTTTCCAAGATGTCGCTGTCCGATGTTCCTCGGGTAATCGCGCGACAACGCCGAGACCTGTCTTCCCATCTTTCACCCATGAAGACCGAGCTCCGGCAACATTTGCTGCTGGAACGGTATTTCAGGTCAGACGTCGCAAAAACTTGAACTTCTCCCTCGCATTTTCCTGAAGAATACGCTTCCTCGCCAGAACCGTATATCCTGACCACGAAAACTGGCGAACTAGCAGCAATTCGAAGTTTGATAGCTCGGGATCCAGTTGACTGAGTGAGTTCAAATTTTCCGTACACCTGAAATATACCCTTTGCTTCGACACAGCACCACAGTTTTACCAAAATAATTTTTCGTTTCCGCGTTTTGGCGAAAAAACGTAAAAAAAGGTCGAAAAATCGCCATAAAATTTTGAAAACGCCGAAATTTTCACAAATTTTTCATTCTCCTTTTTGCAAATTTTAGCATTCACAGTGGAGGGTGTACCGAATGTGCGTGCCAAGTTTGAAGACAATCGCTCCGGTACATCCCGAGATAATACATCTTTAATGTCCTCTTTTCCATTTTTCCACGGTACTTCTTCAGCGATAAAAAATTTAATTTTCGCGTTTCCTCCGGGAAAAAATTTGCGCCGTCTGCCGGAATGGTTTCGCGATAGAAAATTCCTACAGTCAGCCTAATTTATTGGCTTATATAACGGAGTAGAATAGCCCCTTAATGTGCAGACAGAAATTCGCAAATTGCGTCAGAACTTCTAAATCGCTTGTGAAGATGGTGTTCTCGTACAGGCGTCGCGTGTGCAACGTCGACTCCGTGTTTTTGACAGGGCTGTACCTTAGTTACGGGTCTTCGGATGCGTCGCCTGGGGATTTCCATGTCAAAGGAAGTCGCTCTGTGAACTTTCCATCAGACAACTTTTCACCCATTGTTGACGTTTGCGGGCTCTACGCGCGTCTAATGCGGGATCGTGTTGCTGCCGCGGGGTTTCGGTTGCTTTAAGATGTCTCGGGATTTCCGAAGCGTAACGTTTCCGTAAATGCCACAGAAAATTACTCTGTAAAAATTTCTTTCTCTCAGGCTGCTACTTTGCCACGTCTGTCGACACACCTTCTCATTCTACTTGGGGGACACTCTCCTCTTGCCTTAGGACAATTTGCGATTTTCTTACGTCGGAGCTGAGAAAGATTTTGGCGTGGGACCTTGGTACACGTTTGAAGACGTATCTCGAGAATGTCCACGAATTTTTCGGTGGCGATAGAAGAAGAATTGAGGGTGGTGTAAGGGATTTAGTGAAGAGGTCGAAAATGGGAAGTGTACGGATGGCTGCCTCGGTATCTCTGGAGATACCGGGCCGATTGAGTTTAAACTTTGCGTGTACTTTCAGTACACTCATCGCGTCGACTGGTTCAAGTTCAAAGCCAAAACAATCGTTGCTTGCCATTTTACAGCGAAGATTGCAAGAATAGGGTGAGAAATCGACATTTTGCGCTGAAAATGTCGCCATTTTTACAATTCTTTATTTTCCGAAATAAATCCTCATGCAAGCTGCAGCAAAATGTGTGTTGAACGTGTGCACCAAATTTTAAGTCAATGGGTCGGGTAGATCCTGAGATGTTACGACCGCTAGTTCGACGAACGTAAATTCCAGAAAACAGTTTTCGCACATCGGTACCAGGGAATTTTTTACAACGACCAGGATACTGGTGCCGATATAAAATTTTCAGGAGCTGTCCATCGACGTTCGAAGATGGCGTAGAAATTTGTTCACGTCGAAACAACCGCTGCAGCAAACGTTGTCACGGTTTTGACGAATCGCAATAGCGGTGTCAAAACTGCGATCTGCCCGACGAATCTCGACAGCTATAGTTGAACGGAACGGTCATTTGACAATGTTTGCCGGGTGTTTGTCGTCGTTTGTCCGCGATCGTTTGCACAGATAATCGCGTTACGCGATCGGCTCGACTGGACGCGCAGCCGGACACGTATCGGTCACAACTTTCTGCCGTTGCGTATTATGTTTTCAATCGATTCTACCGTTCCCCCGGCCCTGAACTATGGACTTTAAGTTCGCGTTGGCACTGTATCGGCCGGGAAACTTCTCCGCGCGACAAAGTAGATATTTTTACGTGCGCCCTCCGCCCTGCGCGTCCGAGCACTCTGCATCGAAAATCCGAACGTTGTTTCAGAACGGCCGAAGTCCGGCGGCCTCTTTGATGCGCAAAGCTGACCCCGCCCCGCCCCCCCCCACTCCCACCCCAGTGGCAAATGTTTTTTTCCGGATAGACGAACGTTTATTGGCATGTATCGACGTGGTTCCGACAATGGGACAGCTCTATTAACTTGCAGCGAAATTCTGCTCTCACAGAAGCCGCCTTTGAGATTCCCACGCTTTTCAATTCAACTGTTCCCCGTCTATCCGTCCCGAATATATTCCGCCGGCCACTTGAACGGAATTTTTACGCGGTGCCCAGTCATCCTTGTTCGATCGTCCTTGCCCTCTTCGGGCTCGGAAACATTCGTTTCGCTCTTTGTTGAAACGGGTTTCCATCTTCCGTGATGGGAAATTGAATAAATATTTACTTTGGCCGGCTGAACCACTTTTTCCCGATTTATTTGGGTCCGAGGTAGGTCTTCGTTAGACAGCGGTTAGGTCTTGCCAAGGTTCTCCATAGATCTAGGCCAGGACCTAGCCTAATCCTGGCTAGAATCCTGGCAGGTGTCGGCTAGGTCTTTGTTGGGCTCCAATTAGGCCGTAACGTGTCTGTCGAATTCGAGGCGTGGTATCTCGAAATCTAGCCGGCCGATCGACTTCAAATTTCTTGTGTACCTGCAGCGCACCTTTCGCTGAAGAACGGCACAGGAATTTTGAAAAAATAATTTTTTTTACGGATGTTACACTCTTTCGTCTAAAAGTCGAGTGGAAAATTGTCATTTTTCACATAACGTGCCGCCATTTTCTTAATGCTCGATTTTGTCTTTTAAGACTGGTACAGAGTTGTAGCGAAGTGTATGCTGACTGTACATACCAAATCTCAAGTCAATCGGTCGGATAGATCTTGAAATATTAGGAGAAATGTATGAATATCTCCATTTTTTGCATCGGCTCGCAGCGTAGCCCGCAGCAACCCTAATTTCGATTTTTTCGTTGTATAAAAATTTCAATTCATTGTCGACGGACGAATGAAACTATACATGCAAGTCCCGTGACGACAGATGTCCTAGTTTCGCGGTAAAAAAATGTCAAACTTCCCTATTTGTAGTTGGTCAATTTTTGATCGGGTACCATTTCGTTAATAAATTTATATTTTGAATATAATTTCGTACAGTACTAAGAAATGTTACACAATTAACACTGAAGGATTGTTAATACCGCTGGAGGCTCGAAGTACAAGGATAGCGGAACACTCGAAACTGGAGTACCGAGGACGTGCGGAAAGTCAACATCACGTAGCGGATTCGCGTTTACCTGTTAGTACGAGCGCTGCGATCTATCAAAGACTTATTAACAATTCAGCGTAACACTTGCACAGCTCTCTCTCTCCCTCTCTCCCTCTCTCTTTCTCTCTTCGCGAGTCAGCCTTGGATCTTCTGTCTTCGAGACTATAATGTATTTTCCGGAGTGTGTGCGCGCCGGGGCGGCGTTAACTATTCATCCGTTCCCTCTCGGAAGACCCATAAAAGTTGCGCCCGTGTCCCTCCCTCCTAAATTGCAGTAAATCGAGTTAGCCGGTGTCCTCTCATCCTGTTCCGTCGTCCGTCACGTGTCGTGTCGATTCGGCGAAGAAAAAGAAAACAAAGGGCGTCCTTCAAGGGCCTGGAAACCTTAAAGCCGGCGTACAGTAGTGTATCCGTTTGATCGATAAACGACGGGAGGGGCATAACCGTTTCGCTGTCACAATAGGCGTATCACGGTTCGACACAGCGCAGAACATCGGTAACGCGATTCCATACAGCCGACATCAGACTATGGATTTGCTCGTGCGATTAATAACAGATATTTGTTTGTTTCGAACAGGACAAGATTGCTTGTCCATACAGGTCTACCCTTGCCGCGTTCTAAACATTTCTACAGCCCTTCCGCTTCGCATGAACGATAGCGAATGCGCAGACACGTAAATCAGCCGATGCGACCGTAACCCGATTCCGGTTCAGTTCGCCGGCGACGTGTTCGAAACCGCAGCTACGCTAACGCAATCTAAGTCGAGCTAAAATTATGCTAAAACTGCCCCTCGACCTGACTGCGAACATGGATGGATATGGTCTGGGAATAGCAATGCAGAGGAACGTACGACTCCTGATCCATTTCTACACCCGATACAGTGAATTCGCGATATATGTCGCCGAGGTCTGCATAATAAATGGCGCGGAATTATCCCCACCACCGCAGGGTGTACCTCGTGAGGGGCCAGGAACATAGTACAAAGAATAGTAGGACCTCGTCGACAGCCGCTGTGACTTTGACTAATAAACTATAGGACGAATGTATTTACAGTCCTAGGCGGCGAGCGTCGCTGTCCTTTTCTACGTTCGGCGCGGATCAAAGAACAGCTAGTGACTCCTGGAGAATAAACGACATCAAGACTCGTGTTGTTGACATATATCGCGAACTTCCTGTATCTACCCAGTGAATTCGCGATATATGTCGCCGTGGTCTGCATGATAAGTGTCGCGGAATTATCCCCACTACCGCAGGGTGTACCTCGTGAGGGGCCAAGAACATAGTACAAAGAATGGTAGGACCTCGTCGACAGCCGCTGTGACTTTGACTAATAAACTGTAGGACGAATGTATTTACAGTCCTAGGCGGCGAGCGTCGCTGTCCTTTCCTACGTTCGGCGCGGATCAAAGAACAGCTAGTGACTCCTGGAGAATAAACGACATCAAGACCCGTGTTGTTGACATATATCGCGAACTTCCTGTATCTACCCAGTGAATTCGCGATATATGTCGCCGTGGTCTGCATGATAAGTGTCGCGGAATTATCCCCACTACCGCAGGGTGTACCTCGTGAGGGGCCAAGAACATAGTACAAAGAATGGTAGGACCTCGTCGACAGCCGCTGTGACTTTGACTAATAAACTATAGGACGAATGTATTTACAGTCCTAGGCGGCGAGCGTCGCTGTTCTTTTCTACGTTCGGCGCGGATCAAAGAACAGCGAGTGACTCCTGGCGAATAGGCTATATCAAGAACCGTGTTGTTGACATATATCGCGAACTTCCTGTATCTACGAGTCATCTACACCCCCCACTCTCCACCTACCCAGGAGATTTGGAAGTGCCACTTACACATCCAAATATTGTGAAGCAATTTCGAGCTAAGTCACCACAAACGAGTCTGGAAGCTAAAGCACGAACGTTGACGCCTCGATTCCTCGTCAGCCGAGCTTTGTAACTCATCAAAGTTCACCGAACGTTGTTATTACCGGCGTGAAGTTGGATCTTGCGTACCATTCGTGTGATCTCGTTGCCGCCCAACTGGTACGTCGCTTTGTCCCGAGTTCTTGGTGGTCGTAATCGTTTCCGAAGTTCAGTTGCCGGATAAGAACCCTGTACAGCGACTTCCTGCGTCGGAGAATGATAGTTCCAGGGCTCGTATTTGCATGTGAAAATCGTCGTTGAACGGCGGCTGTGCAACTAGCTCCATGAGGTTTGCGGGAATGTTGTTACCGAATTGGGCCTGGGACCTCGGGGTACATCCGAGACTATCTGCTGTCTGAATGGGGGCAGTCTTTGTCCCTCGTTCTTTGAAGTTTCCGGCCATTGCCACAGTTATGCTGCCGGGATGTCGATGGCTTAGCGTTCATTACGGACATCGCCGAGCAATTTTCAAACTGCTCTGCGTCGTTATGAAAGCAATTTTCGACTTCGAATTGTTCCGGTCGTCGGGAACCGAGCTCTTCCACCCTCTGAATCCCGGCAGACTGCTGAAATCAGGGGTAACGCTGTAATTATAATCAGAATGTGACCACAATTGTCTAGCAAGTTGTGTAGAAGTATAATGTACTTATAGAACGCTCAAAAAATTGATGTGTGAAAAATTTTAGAAAAGTGCTTCTCCTGTGAAATCATGTTTCTCGGTACAAAATAATTTTTTTCTCGGCAACCATTCGACCGATCGGGTTGAAATTTTTTGTGCTTCTACTACTGAGACTAGCACATATTCAAGCCAAAGGATTTTTCAAAATTCGGCCCACAAAAAAATTGGCACCATCATTTAGATTGAAGGTGAGAGTGTAAAACGGTCCACATATAGACAGAGTTGTCCAACTTTTTCTGTTCAATATTAAAAAATTTCCTTTGGCTAAAATGCACATCTAGTATGATACCATATCCCCTAAAAATTTTAAGTCGATAGCTGTAGTAGTCTCTGAGAAAAAAAATCATGAATTTGCCTTAAAAAAGTGCACGCGTCCCACAAAGTACTTACAATGTCTCCGGTGTGATTTTGCATTGCAACTCAAAATTTGCCAATGAAAAATTATTGTTCGCATTTATTATAGTCGAGTGGTACTTTCCAGGGAAAGACTGATTGGCCGCGGTTCAAATCGAACGATCCAGTTCACGGACGAGGAACGGGATTCCGCGTAGAAGTATGAGCGCGTGTGCGGATTATCTGATCCTTTTTCGCAGGCTGGACATAAATGAGTAAATGCATACGTGATCGCAACGCGATACTGCAACAGGCTATAAATTCGCTGCGAACCGGTTTTAAGCCGTTGCCGGCGCGGCCCTGATTACTTTGGGCTACTGTTTCCCTCCACAAATCCGTATTATACATTTGCCGTTTCGATTTGATAATTTTCACACGTATAGGGACGGGGGGGGGGGGGGGGTTCTATAAATAATCCGTCGAACGAAAAAGGATCTCGTTTTCTGTTCTCTTGACAACATACAAAAGACAGAACAATCTTCACGAATTTATAGGTCACAAACATTTTTAAAAGAAAATACAAACAGTAGTAAAATCGTGCTTTAGTACAGTTATTATTGTAAGAAAGGAAACCACGTTTTACTGCTGATTTCCGTTCGATATCTTATCAATGGAAACGGTCTTATGCAAAGTTCCAACCCTCCATCCTGATCGAGAGAGGGTACCCACAGCGAAAAACGGATTATCGGTTTTCGGTCGATTGTTCCCGTTTAATTGTCCGCAAAAATTCCGAAAAAATCCGACGCATCGAACCTGTCAAGGTACACATCACAGAATATTTTCAAATTTTTTGGTCGAAAATCCAGGTTGCAACAAATCAAAAACGAAAATTTGAAAAAATGCAATTCCCCAGAAAGTTCGAACGCCACGTCGTTTATACTTTTACTGTAACTACATGTTGTCGTAACTAGTGCTTCGGAATATTTTCAGATTTTTTGATAAAGCGCTTCGCGATAAAAAAAAATATGGAAACAAGCTGCGTGAACGGCATACGTGCAAAAAGGTGATTTATTTCTTGAACGCGGAAGTTTGCATAAATATTTGCGCTGTAATTGTCAGACACGTTCAGTAGTATGAATTACGTGGAAATAATAGCAAAAGTGACATAGAATGAAGGGAAAAATGATGAAAATTATTTGAACCACCAATCGACCGAACACGAAACGCATTCCGTCACAATGAGGTACAGCGAACAATACAGCAGTTATTACACCGAACATGGTCTTCGAAAATCCGCCGCTTCCGTGCCACGCACGTGGAAGAATAATGCCCCGGCGATAACAATAACCGGCCGCTCGTAAACATTCGGACAATTGAATATGTTAAATTAGTTCGGCCGATAGCTGGTCTAACGGCGTTCAATTGCCACGAATTTTGATTGGATCGCTTCATAATGGATTACGCGGGGGCCAAATAGACGTTTTGTTCCTGCTTATGTTAATTGTCAATCAATTTGTGGTACTTTGTGGTGTACCCTTTACGAGATAGGAGCCGCATTAATTTTCGTGCTGCGCCAGAAAGCTATCAGCTGTCGTGGCTGTTCGGCTTATCAGCTGTTTGTCGGTGTCCAACTCTGGTTTCCGGTTTCACCGTTGAAATCTCCTCGCAGAAAAACCGTCTCGGCTCGTTGCGAAAAAAATTCCTTTCGACTGGACGTTTTATTTCTTTGAACGAGCTCGCCCCGTTGGGGACGACGCTTTATGCTGTCATTGTGTCCGAGGCACGTGAGCAACGCACCTTGAATTCCAATGAAAGGAAACGAGCAAGATCGGACTCGATAATCGATTGTCGTGTCGCCCGTGACGAGGGACGGTCGTTAACACCTGCCCCGGACACATTTGTGCATAAACATTCCTGCGAGCCCATTCCACACACCGTTTTTATTATTTTTCCTCTGATACCTATCAGACTTCAATTTTTCTCATTTTCGTTCTGCCGTTTTTCGCTTCTGGATTTTTGTTATTTTTGTCCCCTGATCTTTCCATCTCTAATTTCCATTATTTTTTATTCCACAATCTTTTCGTCCCTTTCGTGTTACTATTTTTGTCCTCGGTCCTACGGATCCCTAATTTTTATTATTTTTGTCCTGCCATCTTTCAGCACCGAAGTTGCATTATCTTCGTTCCGTAATCTTTCCAGAATTTCCATTATTTTTATTCTGTTTCGGCCTTGTCAAACTATAATTTTTATTATCTTCTTGTACTCTGGCATCTTTACAGTCTTCGATTCGCATCATTATTCGTGTCCTCTTTCACCAGTCAATGTTTATTCTTCAGCCGTTTGAAGCCTCAATTTTATCCTTTTTATTCCAGTACCTTTCAGTCTCGAATTTTTATTACTTTTACTCTGCCATCTTTATGCTCTTCGATTTGCATTATTTCTATTCTGTGATCTTTCAGTGTGTAATTTCCGTTAGTTTTACTCGAGAGTCCTCCGCTACTCCATTTTCCTTCTCCGATCTTTTAATGTTTCAATTTTCTCATTTCCTCTCCACGACCTTCCAATCTCTGATTTTTATTATTTTCATTCCGGCGCGCAAGATTTTTCTTGAAAAATGTGGAACAAAATCGACGTTTTTTACTTTGCTCGTTTCATCACAATTTGCAGACTCATTTGCAAATAGAAGGTATTTCATAGTAGGCGATTATCATGCTGCGAGCAAGTTGCAATTAACTGCATCCACGACAGTCGATCAATCGAGTAATTATTGTATCATGATCCCGGTGGATCGCGGCTATGCTTCGAGCGTGATCGAACGTTAATCAATGCAAACCGGTCGGCAGAAAAAGTCGCCCGTAACAGCTCATACGTATCGCGTGTTACAGATACAAATTACCTAGTATCATTTCGCATTAAACTCGTAATTGGGGTCAGTGGGGAAAAAAGTCTCAGCAAAAGTAAACTGGCAGCCTTAAAGATCATGTCGTCGGGACAAGAAATATTTTCTTACGGCTTGTTGATTCTATCGACGACCCCCTCCCTTCAAAGGATTCGACGAAATCAGCGTTGTCGAAATGGAAAAGGACACGGTTCAGTGCGCGGAGAAATCAACCGGCTTATCGGCGCAGACTTTCCCGGCCGAACCGAATGATCCTAAGTAATTGGAAGCCTCATGCAATAGGATTAAAAGGTCTTCGATTCGAAAGCATTTTGATTGCTGGGGCAAAGGTCGCCGAATAGCTGGATCAAATATCCTCAGTACTTTTGGAGCTGTTCCAGCCATTACCCTGACGAGTACAGTATGCTTCATCGCAATAGTTACCTCTTCTGGCAACGTTCGAATGCCTTTGTTGCTCGCCAGCAAGATCCTCCAGACGGAAAACTAAGGGTTTCGAAAATTGAAAGATTCCTGCTCTCACAAAAATTTGTGGGATGTTCTGTGACACGTATACCATGTACACCCGTAGAAACATAATTCTGTATACAAAGACAATGTCTTCAAACTATGACCTACAAACTCAAACCAACAACTGTCAACCTGATGGTGTTCAGACCTGTTTGTTTTGGTTTGTGATCAACAATTCTTCAAAAATACGGTTTGCAGACAATCGGAGTGGAGGTGCACCAGGGAGAACAGCTTCCCTTAAAGAAAAGGGTGTCTTCAGGAGTCAAACTTGTCGAAGTGCACTTCGGGACCGTTTCGCAGAAGATGCTCGAGGAGATTACTGGAAAAGGCAAAGGATCCAGCGATCGTCCCGTAAGTTCTCCCAACGCGGAAAAAAAGGGATTCCATTGTGGCCCGGTCTCTCAGGACACTCGTCCGAACCGGTGTCTCCGAAGGAATCCTCGAGGATCCGGGTCAGCAGTGCAGTCGACAGTGGTTGAGAAATGGAGAAACTCATTCCGACTGGTCGGACGCCGTGATCGCATCGTGAAAAACCGATGCAATCGATACCGGTGCGCTGCCTCTCGTCTCTGGGACTGACGTTCCGAACTGGCAGCCTCGGATGCCGGGAGATTTCGGTTTCGAATCGGGATTCCCCAATAATTAGGATGCTGGGGATTCCAATTCTGTCGCCGGCGATGATTGCGATTCATGCACGACGGAGAACACGTTCCGATGCACTCACCAAACGATGCGCCCGCGAATCCTCTGGGAGGGAGTCAGTTATTTTTAACGCGAGAGAAATTCGCGTGTGCCCGCATTCACCGGGATCATGACGTTCCTGTTTCACACTGCGATTCACAGGCACTTCGGGTATGTTCAATTAGCGCACCGCCTAACTATTCGGTATTTCATGTGTTCGAGGATGTAAATAGATGTCACGGGACTTGGTTAAGCCAAGTTTTTAACCCTGGCACGGTCTGGGTTAGGCACAATCGCTGGGTTTGAGTTAGGTGCCTCTAGAGGTAGGTGGGTACGTCAAGACTGATTGACGTGTCCAGGAGTCGAATGCAAAATTTTTGCAAGTCTCAGGGCATGAATGCATCCAATGGCAGCGGATTAGGTCAATTTTTAACCTTGGTTGGACCTTGGTTAGGTACTTGGGGGGTACGTTCCAATAAAGTGCCTTTTGAGCTAGGCTACCCACTTCTGGTCAATTTGGAGAATATCTGCGTTGAGTAAAAATTTTTTGCAGTAATCAGGATCTGAATACATCCAATATCAATGGATTAGGTCAATTTTGAATCTTGGTTGGACCTTGGTTTGGTACTTGAGGGGTAGGTTCCAATAAAGTGCCTTTTAAGCTAGGCTACCTACTTCTGGTCAATTTGGAGAGTATCTGTGTTGCATAAAAATTTTGTTGCATCAACTAGGATCTGAATACATCCAATATCAATGGATTAGGCCACTTTTGAACCTTGGTTGGACCTTGGTTAGGTACTTGAGGGGTAGGTTCCAATAAAGTGCCTTTTAAGCTAGGCTACCTACTTCTGGTCAATTTGGAGAGTATCTGTGTTGGATAAAAATTTTTTTTCATCAACTGGGATCTGAATACATCCAATATCAATGGATTAGGCCACTTTTGAACTTTGGTTGGACCTTGGTTAGGTACTTTGGGGGTAGGTTCCAATAAAGTGCCTTTTAACCTGGACTACCTACTTCTGGTCAATTTGGAGAGTATCTGTGTTGCATAAAAATTTTGTTGCATCAACTGGGATCTGAATACATCCAATATCAATGGATTAGGCCACTTTTGAACCTTGGTTGGACCTTGGTTTGGTACTTGAGGGGTAGGTTCCAATAAAGTGCCTTTTAAGCTAGGCTACCTACTTCTGGTCAATTTGGAGAGTATCTGTGTTGCATAAAAATTTTGTTGCATCAACTGGGATCTGAATACATCCAATATCAATGGATTAGGCCACTTTTGAACCTTGGTTGGACGTTGGTTAGGTGCTTTAAGGATAGGTTCGAATAAAGTTCCTTTTTAGCTACTTCTGGAGTATTTGGGGAATATCTGCGTTGAATAAAAATTCTTTTGCACCTATCAGGGCGTGAATACATTCAATATCACTGGGCTAGGTCATCTGTTGAGCCTTGAACAGGTCCGAGGTGGCCGGTACTTGGTTAGCTTTGGTTTACCTCTTTGTGCCCGAAAACAAGTAGTTCTGGAGCTGTTTGAATGACACAGATACACTGAATGCAGACGTATCTGGCAACTATTCAGCGGTGCTACAAATTAACCTGAATAGAAGCTGAATGGAAGCATGGCTGTGGCGCACCAGCATCAAACGGGAGTCACACTTTAAACTTCCATAAAGGGTTAAGTTGCAAAACAGACGTGCGGGTCACTCGGGAGCGTCAGCGTGCGTCCATCAGCTTTAAATTCGGAGATCCAGGTCGCCGAAATTCACGGGCGAAACGTGGTTCCACGGTCGCCAGTAATTATCAAGCGTCGTGTACTCTGACAGCCATCGTACGTGTATGCGTGTGTGTGTGAGTTACACGGGGTTCGGAAAACTAAAATGGAAGCCGAAAGCGGGCCGAAAGAAAAAAAGTAATTAAGCCAACACTGTCGTCGTTCTATGTTACTCTTTTCTTTTTTTCTTTTTCTTTTTTTTTTTTTTTTATTATTTCGTCGGCGTGACGCTTGCGAAAGAAGGATGTCAAGGGAATGAATACGTTCCCGCGGCGTGTCTTTTGAGGCGGGCAAGAAGCGCGGCGAACCTCACCGCGCTGATTAGAAGCGTCGTTAGCCTCGGCCTGAAGAAACTTTACCCCTGGCCGGCTCGCTTTACATCTCGCGGTAACTTCGGCATTTCGACGGTGAAGCAATCCCGCCCGGAGCATTTCCACAGATTTTCTGGCTGACTTGCACTTCTGACCGCCCTTCCCCTCCCCCTCCTCCCCTCCCTCCCCGTCACACGAACACGGAATCGTTTTCACCCCGGCCATTACACCTGCTCTACATTTTAACGGGTCATTCTGCTCCATGGCGCAATACCCCGGGATGTCTTTGGGATTTTTATACGGGAAAACTGCTAGGCCTTCTGCCGCGGGGTTTACGCGCGTATTTTTACGCGTGCTTCGGCAGGCATCATAATTTTTTAGACAAAGAAAGCATTGCAAGTGAGGACGATGTTGCCGGGCAAGTGGAGTCGCGAGACAGTGGGGAAAGTCCAGATTGAATATGTTGTACCTCGGAATCCACTGGACCGATTGACTTGAAATTTGGTATAGTGAGTCAGTGTACGTTTCGCTGTAACTGCTAGAAATTTCAAAAAGAAAGACCAAACATTTGAAAAATGACGACGAATTGAAAATTCTTTGACAAATTTTTCGACCAATTTTACACTCATCCCCAGAAAATCAAAACAAGAAACTGCTGTTAAATAATTATTGCACCATATTATAGCCATAGGTACACCTCAAGTACACACAAAGTTTAAACTCAATCCGTCCAGTAGATTCCAAGATACCGCTTCCTGTATTCCCCATAGTTACGCTGACTGTGATTCCATCAATCCCACCAGTTCAACATCGCTTCCCATTCTGGTGCAACAATCTCCATAAACAGGGCAGAGCACGGAGTGCAATTGAATTTGATTAATTATCCGTTCATTTCGTTTTTACGAAACGAGGGACCCTGATGACACGAGATTGTCCTCGGGAGCAAGTCTCGCGGCTCGCGTTTCTGATTCTGCTGTTTAATTAATGCTCGTTACCTCGGGAATGAGAATGTCATAATGCTGGCCCGTGATCCGATACAGGCACAAGTAAAACCTCGTTCCGCGCGCACCCGTTGGGAATAGTTTCATCACGGCTTGATAAATACCACCAACCCCCGACCACCCCCCGCATAAGTCGTACAGAAAAATAATTCCGATTCGTGCGCGGGTGGTCGAATACTGACGCGAGGTTCCCGTTCTGGCAGAATCAGATGCCTTGTTTAATTTGATTCTAAATATAAACTGAAATTTCTGTAATCCAGTTGAAGAGAAAGTGGTGTTCAAACCATCAGACACAAATTGAAACCAACTATAATTAGTCGTAGTCTGCAATCAAGTTGATGCGATTTATTTTGACTCAAGCCATAGTTCTGATAAAGTATATTGTGTGTAATGGTGTTGGTGACAACCAGGACAAACCACGACAAACCACGACAAACTGCAAATCAACTTCAAACCACCTGCAGTCACCTGGTTGATTCTATTCATATTTAGTAGTGACACGACATGGTACGTTTTATGTAGTTACTTGTTTGACGACCTAGACAAACCACAGCAAACCACGTCAAACTGCCACCGACTATCAACAAGTGCAATCACTTACAAACAGATTCAGTTAGTATGTATTTAGTAGAGCCACACTGTAGGCACGATATACTTTTTGTAGTGTGAAATGACTGACAACCAGGGCAAACCACAGCAAACCACGTCAAACTACCATCGACTATCAACAACTGCAATCACTTACAAACAGATTCAGTTAGTATGTATTCAGTAGTGCCACATTTTCGACATGGTACGTTTTATGTAGTTACGTGTTTGACGACCTAGACAAACCACAGCAGACCACGTCAAACTACCATTGACTTTCAACAACTGCAACCACTTACAACCACATTCAGTTAGTATGTATTTAGTAGAGCCACACTGTAGGCACGATATACTTTTTGTAGTGTGAAATGACTGACAACCAGGGCAAACCACAGCAAACCATCACAAACTACCATCACCTACAACGATCTAGAACCAGATTGATTTAGTTTCTTCTGAGCTGACACATATTTTAACTACTGTCTAAAAACAGTGTCTTCAAACTATGAACAACAAATTACTACCAACCACGACCAACTTCAACCAACATCCACAAACCAAATGGTGTTTGTACTTGTTGGTTTTGGCTTGCGACGTAGAATTCTGGCACAAAACGTACTATTTGCCATTTAAGACTTTAGATTTGATATTCGAATAGAACGAATGATCCGCTTGACCTAATTATTTAAAAGAAGGCGAAGCTCTCGGTGCCTCGAAGGGTTCATTTAAAGAGTGTTGCATTTATCAGAGAGCTTGATGAACATCTTCAGAATTTATGAGTAAATGGAACGAAGCTGTGAAGGGTTCCGTTCAAAGAACAGTTTCCGATGGCTGGAAAGAGAATTCGTGAAAACGGGCAGCATCGACGGGTTAATTAACGAAACCGTACAAGCCCGGCAGCTCCTTTCAATTATCCGGAGAGGCTGGCTCTCGTCGAGACATGGATCATTGAGACCGCGTTATCACCGATCAATGGCAGCCTCGTCGCAGACGATGCCCGGGAGCTAAGGACGTAATCAGAGCACTTTGTCCGATGCCGTTGTAATTTCGTTAGACTGCACGCGAGGCTCCGGTGACGATAAAGCCGGGGCTCGAGAGATCGGTGATCTTTTTCTCGAGAAGGGTCGACGGCGGCTGCCCGCGTCCCGAGCAGGAAGCCCTCTCCGGTTTCCACGATGAATTTTGTTCGTTAACGTGCCGGTAATTACACGGTAAACACACAGCCCGGTTAACGGTCTGCTTGGCCACCGCTTTCATTAGCCGACGCCTTCCGTGAATTTAGATGCCGCTTTGACAGAGCTGCATTGTCAGAGGTAATCGCATATGCCGCGAGATCACAAGGTTATGGTCGGCGCGGGCTGTCGTAGACCGGGGATATTCATGCGAATTTACAATGCACCGGAGTGTAACGGAAATTTTTGCGACTAATTATAAATCGACTTTCCATATAATTTCCCTTGCGAAATAAAAAAGAAAAAAAAAATAGTTTCGCGCAACACCAGGGGAAAAACAAGGGGGTTCGATCGGGTGGCGCAAAGTTTCCTATAATTAATAATAAACGCGCTGATTCTCCCTCAGCGAACCAGCGAAAGGGTCAAAGAAAGGCTTCCGCCTGCACGGTTAATGTGCATCGCGGTGCAACTGCCCTTATTATGTTATTATTAATAAACGACCGCTTGTCTCCGATCGGCACGCGTGAAAGGGGTGTCGGAAATCGATAATCGATCGTCGTTGCGAGAGCACGCATCGACTTCGGCTTCGAGATGTGTGCTTGCGTGTGCATAGTTCGCGATCGATAATGTCTACCGGGCGATTTCGGCATTGAATGGGACGTTTAATTTTAGTTTTACTACGATGCTCGGAATACTTAATTAGCGGGGCTACGGTTTATCGAAGATGGGCTATTTTAGAGCTGCGAGAAATCGTGGGCGGTGACACCGCAATTAACGGCTGACCAATTTCTCCTGGCGACTGAATCCTGATCCCTCTGGTTGCAAAAATATTTCCGTTACCCGCCAAAATACTCGACATAATTCTAGCCATTAAAAAATGGTCAGTAAAATATTTTTCACGCAGGGAAGGCGATTATTAACCCTTTGCACTCGAGTGGTGACTCTGAAGCACCACTAGAAATTGTTGTGGCATTATTACAAAAAAATTACCAGAAATATTACAAAATATTTGTTACACTACAAAATTTGTATTTAATAGATCACCAAACATTTAAATAGTATATGTGGAAATCAGATCAGTTTCGTACGAATAAAATGAAAATATTCCAAGACGGAAGAAAAATTTAGTTTTAGAATGAAAATAGCGCCGAGCGCAAAGGGTTAAAAAGTGTAAATCGCGTTAGAATGAGGCTGGAATATTTTTCATATATTTTCCACGTCAAATAATTCTTACGAGAAGCGAATAAACAATTCTAGCCGTGAAAAATTGTTGCGAAAGATGATTCTAGAAATAGTGTAGACTCTACCAGAGTAAATACGAGGGTATGGAATATATTTCATACTTTTCATGCGAGGTTGGACACGGCAATGTTTTATGGATTAGGGGTCTACCTCGGGCAAGGTTCGGGTAGAACGGTGAATCGTGCAGTTGATTCAGATGCAATATTTGTTTATCGTGGTCAGTATCGAAGGTCCAGGTTCCGTAAGGTTCGTGATCAGTCCACTTATGTAAACGTTGCATGCCTCATGGCCGGGATTGACGTTTCATCGTGAACAAAAAACTGTAGAGGAGGGAAGAGGAGTGGCCAGGTCGATGTGAAAATCCAAGAATCCTTCGTTAGGAAACCTCCTGACATCCGTGGATCCCCAACGCACACCACAGTCTCGGGGCTCGACGTTAACGAGCGCCCGGCACGGTGTTTAATAATTGTCATCCGCCTTAATGAGGTGTGTCGTTCTCGCTAATCGCTATGAATTTCAATGATTTCCGACTGGGAACGATGCTATAGCCAGCCTCCAGCCGGGCGAAGATTCTCGCGCGGACAATAGGGCAGATGTAAATTGAAGCGTGAGATTGGGAGACGGACAGAAAGGGATAGAGAGAGAGAGAGAGAGAGATAGAGAGAGAGAAAAGGTCCTTGAAGGGACTACATGCGCATGGATTATTGAGTACACTGCAAAAAACTCAGAACCGTTTCTGAAGTGGAAGATTTAAATCCACGTGACAGCGGAGGAATATTAATTTGAAATGTGGAAGGGAAAAGAAAAATACTCAGTTGGCAGGAGGAGTTGGATAGAATGCTTGTATAATAAATTGTGACTTTTAAATATTTATGGGACCGCCGATGTGGGCGAAGCAGCTCCACTTGTCACGCAGCACTGATACCGAAAAGAAAGAAAGAGTTAGGTGGAATTCTGTTACCAAGCCTGGGCACGCCTAACCTAGACATAAGCTAGACCTTCCCATATAGCTAACCTTAAGTTATAGTTCAAGGACGTACACTTGAACATCAGCAAGGTATACGTGACAAGTCACTATTGCAATTTTTGTCTAAACCCCTGATCCTAGATGGCTTGACCGATACCTAACCTCAACGAACCTAACCAAAACCTGGTCCATACCTTATTCGACAGCCCTAGCCTGCAAATAGAATGATTTGAAGTTAAACACCTGAATTAGACCAGAAAACATAGGACCACTTCGACTACCTAACCTTAGCTGACCTAGCCCATGTGTAATTTCCATTCATACCTATTCTAACCTCTTCAAACTCATTCAAACCTGGCTCAATTCTTTTCCAGACTGTTCCTAGTGACGTTTGCCACCTACCTATCAAAACTGATAATTAGAAGTTAAACACCTAAATTAGACCAGAAAACATAGGACCACTTCGACTACCTAACCTTAGCTGACCTAGCCCACGTATAATTTCCATTCACACCTATTCTAACCTCTTCAAACTCATTCAAACCTGGTTCAATATATTCCCAGACTGTTCCTAGTGAGGTTTGCCACCTACCTATCAAAACTGATAATTAAAAGTTAAACACCTGAATTAGACCAGAGAACATAGGACCTACCTAACCTTAGCTGACCTATCCCACGTATGATTTCCATTCACACCTATTCTAACCTCTTCAAACTCATTCAAACCTGGTACAATTTGCATCAAAATCTACTGAATCCCCACCCAAAACCTCCAGGGATGTCTTTTCAAATCAATCTTTTAATAAGTCTTTGCCTAAATGAATAAATAATCATTGGAATTACTTTTAAATAAATTCAGACCAGGTCTGAACAGTGTAGAATTCACAGAATTGTGTCAGAATTCCTGAAGGGTGTAACAGAATTCCCCGAACTCGAGCATAACAACCCCCTAGAGACTGAAGTCCTCGTTTACCGCAGCCCCCAGAGCAAGATACCGGATGCTAGTCGAAACTGTGGCGATTCCGCTGGCACAGCCGAAGAGAATGCCAGTTTCCTAGTCTCCGTGGTGTCTCTGAGGAGCTCGGGTCCGATGCCGGGTTCTCGCTAGCTCGGCGGAAAGGGGGGCCGAGGGGTGTTGGCCAGTGATGAGGGGACGACGTGGGGATGACGTTCTGGTGACCTGAAGCGCGACAGCCTCGAGGATGAGCAGCCTTCAGGTACCGGAGCTTCGGCTTCCGGCCGGTGACGGCGGTGGAAACGGCGGAAGTGGCAACAAGGGCATCGTGCCGTTGTTGCTGGTGCCACAAAGCAACGTGCCCAGGCGCCGGCACTCATGGATCTGCGGGTGAGTTTTGAGAACCACTGACCAACCTCCCTAACCTTGCTCACACGATCCTCCGGTACCGGGACACTCCGGAAGCGCGGAAGTGTCGGGAAGTGTCGTTCCTGGAATTTACTGTCGCGATAAAAGTCCGAGCCGTGTCAGCTTCCCTCGCTGCCCGCCCTTGCAACTGTTGAATAGCGACGATTTCACATAAATCAAAAACATCCCTTCATCGACTCTTTTTTTTTTTTTCGTCGTAAAAATATACGGCAAATTATTCGCCGCTGCACAAGCTGTCCCAGATAACTTGAGCAATTTTTTTCTAGGTTATGTTCGGCGAAACTTTAAGGTCATCGCAATTTTTTGGTTTTTAATAATTTTTCTTTCAGTTTTAACATATATTCGCCATCATGATATGATTGCTAAGGGGAAATAGAGAATAGAAAGAATTGTAATGTTAAGATTTCAGAATGACCTTGAGATGACCTTGATCATTTAAAAATTAGCTCGAAGTCTGGAATAGAATATACAAATTTTAACTGTTTGTTGTCAGAGGCTGGGGATATTGTTTTACGTATTGTGATTAGAATTTTATTATTTCAGGCAGGTTATTGTAAATGTTGTTGCTTTAACTAGCCCATCGCACAGGCAGAAACGATTTTCTGGTGGCTGACGGAGCGAACGGATAAAAGGGAATTGGATTTGACGGGGATAGAATTTTTGTTGGAGTTCGACCTGTCGATGTTATCGGTGGATTGAACGAGGGAAAATTTGTATTGAAGTTTAGGGTCGCGATCGCGACGAAGCTTGCTTTGTAGAATTGAAACTCCTGCCTGGAAACGGATTGCGCCACCGTTCAGGTTTGAAACGAATTTATATTTTCCTCTGACGTATAATCGTATTAACAAGAGATTTGATCAGAATTCTCAAAAACAATACAAAATAAAAACCCTTAAATTTGCACAAAAATTTGGAAAAAATGCCTTACCCCTTTTCATTAATCTTAATTGATACAAATATGCAATTTTAAGATCTTTAAACCATCTGAGCCATTAGTACAACCTTTGAACTTAGCGAATTGAATTTTTAATAGTCCCTCGGCTAACTAAAAATTTGCAATAAAAAATCCAAAAGAAAAATTGAAGAAATTAAAAATCCCCAAAAGAAAAAATTTAATCCCTTTTGAAGCGATTCGAAATGGCCAATTTAATTAAGGGGGATTAAAGAGAAACATACTGGGTGTCCAAAAAAGAAATTGTCCTGACTCCCAATGAAGCCAGAGAGTAATTTAACTTTTTAATAATGGCCGCAGGAAAAATCGATTAGCGAGTAGATTACACAGTCGGGAACGCTCAATTTTCCCGGCATTAAAATTCCGCGTGGATTTGAATAGCAAAATGGCGGACACCGGGGCGAAAGAACGGTAAAAATAGGAAGACGGAGGGAAGAAAACGATTTAATGCAACCGTTCCGGAGTAAACTTTCGCCAATTTGGCCAACCGCGTTTCATCGAATGCCGGAGCCCGTCGTTCCAATTTCGAAATTTAATTAAACCACCGAAAGATGTATCAGCCCGCGACGTGGAGCGTTCTTCTGAGAATAATTCACGGAATAAATTCTGCGGTTCACTGTGTCGCGAACGTTTACCGGGATTCCGGCAGAAACATTGTTTTCGTTCCATCCGTGCCGCAATACTTTGTATTTTCCGATCTGCCAATAATATTTAGAAAGCTGATGAAGAAGAAAAATTTGAACGCTGACCGCACTGACAAATCCAATATTTCTGCCAAAACGTATTCAGGCACAAATGTGACACTGTGTCCTGGTTACAGTAGAGTTTAGTATGTTAATTTTCCACGAATGTTTGAAAGCGTTTGAAGATGTTTGAAGCCGTTTGGAGGCGTTTGAACATGTTTGAAGCACTCAAATTTGCATCCAGCAAGATTTCCGATTTAATATTGTCACAAATACTGTTATTAAATACAAATCGTTCCGGACTAGAGCAGAATGGGTAACTGATCGGCACACCCTATATAACGGGAGTAATTTTCGTTACAGAAATCGCCCGCGTGGCATTCAATTAACGAGGGCACGGTATCGCGAAGTTTCCCCGTTACAGCGCGAACGGTCCCGTAACGATGCCAGGGAAACTTTATTTTCGTTGGCCGTGCACGGCAGCATCTGCGAAACTTGATAAGGCTTTTTGTCGCGTCGTAACAACTTCTTGTTCGCCCTTTTTTTTCCCTCCCTCTGCCTACACCCCACGCGCCACTTCCTCCGATAGAAAGACGGCGGAATCTCCACCGATAAGGCGATCAAGGGATCTCGAAACATAAAGGTCGTGGAATTCAACGGGAAATGGAGAACTGCCCGAGAATCCCAAAAATTGACATTTCACCGAGTACATGGAACTCTGACGACACCCTACCAATCTAAATCTATTTCTTCCCTCCCTTTGTTCTTAAAATTGCGAAACATTTTGGGACGTCCAGAGAACTTGGAACCTACAACTTTAGCAATTTTTTGAAACGCAACCGGTAATGGGATTATTCTGAAAAAATTCATACCTACTGTTTAATCCTTGTTTAAACAGAAAACATTTTTTTTACCGAAACTAGTACATCTAGATAGTTCAAAAAAATTCTGGAATTTCTATTATATGCATGGAACGATGGAACGGTATCACCAACTTTGACAATTTTCTTAGCAACAACAAGTTCTATGATTGTTACAAAAAAATTCATGCATGTTTTTCCACCCTTTTTCAGACAGGAAAAATTTTTCTTACCGAAACTAGTACATCTAGATAGCTCAAAAAAATTCTGGAATTTCTATCATATGCATGGAACGATGGAACGGTATCATCAACTTTGACAATTTTCTTAGCAACAACAAGTTCTATGATTGTTACAAAAAAATTCATGCATGTTCTTCCATCCTTGTTTAGACAGGAAAAATTTTTTTACCGAAACTAATACAGCTGGATAGCTCAAAAAAATTCTGGAATTTCTATTATATGCATAGAACGATGAAATGGTGTCTCCAAATTTGACAATTTTCTTAGCAACAACAAGTTCGTAGATTGTTACGAAAAAATTCATGCATGTTTTTGAATACTTGCTTAGACAGGAAAAAATATTTGCTCAGCAGAAATCGAAGAGTGCGCGAGTCGAAAAAATGTTTGAGCGCGTAGCGTCGATATTGCGTCGCGAACCAGCCGCAATACTTATTCCCCTTACGGAGCCGAGATCTAAACGAACTTAATTACAGTTCGTATCGGGCCATCTGCACGGCCATTCGAGTCACAATCGACTCGTTCTTTTCAATGAGCCGGTACGACCGCCGGCAAGAGATTAAAATCGAGCGTGCTCGATTATTCAAACGCGTTTCCGTCGCCGACGATCGTGATTCGCAAGTTTATTGCTCGAGACGAGCCTACGTAACCGGCTGGCGTGCCAGTAAACAATGTACGGGTCAAGTCGATTTTCATAAAACTTTACGGCTGGCCGTTTTGCGAAGTCAGACACAGAAATGACAAAAAAAAAAAAAAAAAAAGAAAAAGAAAGAGAAGGCTACCCGCGATCAATTCACGACTCGTACCGTCTGGTTCACCGTAAATCCGCGACCGAGAGAAAGAGAGAGATGGAAGACGAACTGCTGCGTGGATCCGAGACACGTGACCTGCATATGTTAGTGGCGTCACGGATACAGAATCGTGACACCTTAGATAGCTGATGCCAAACGCGTGTAAAAACGTGTCTGCGACAACTGGCAGATTAACATACGGGGCACGTGTCAACGTCGCTTCCCATTGTCTAGCATGCTGAACAAATACTCGGGAATAGATCCGTCCGAGACGTGGCGTGAGTCTAGTACTGGTCTAGTCGAACACATAACTGGAGCCAACCAAGACCTGGTCGTGCCTAAACGAGGTCTGACCGAGCCAGGTTCAAATCGAACTCGAGATTAAGTTTGACAGTTTCCTGGTATTGACAGGTGTAATTCAAACCCGGGTAAATTCAGACAAAGCCTGATTAAGCCGCTGTCAAACGTAATTTAGACGTCGCTTGAGCCTAGGGGATTCAGACGGTGCCTAGTCAGACACAGCGATCGGATCCATCGCGTACCTGACGGTCGATATCTCGGGATCTACTTCACCGATTTATTTGAAATTTGGCACGCACATACACTGTGACCTTGGCTATGATTGAGTGTCACTATAAAGTGAAATAAATTTTTTCCTTTCATTTGTTAGGGAACAATGTAGAACTGGGGAAAAAATTTGACAATAAATTTTCAAATCGCTGCCATTTGATCAATTTTTGAGTTACCCTCATCAAATTTACAACATTTGTAGCGAAATCTGTGGCGAATGATCCTACCAAATTTCAAATTAATCCGTCAAATTGAGTCTGAACTAATGGGTCTAGTATACGTGTAGGATGCATTGATATAGACCGGATCAACTGCAAGCCTAAATTCGATGGTCGATATCTCGAGATCTACTTGAGCGATTGATTTGATATTTGGTATGTACATTCAGTAGACCATTCGCTTGAACTCAGGTCAGTATTAAGTCAAAATAACGTTTTGTTTTCGATGCCCGTCGAAAAATGTAAAAAGGGTCGTAAAAATGGGGATAAAATTTTTAAAATACTGCCATTTCCTCAATTCTTGACATTTCCTTTTCAAATTTGCAACAGCTATAGCGAAATGGGTACTGAACGAGCCCCCCACATTTGAGCTAAATCGGTCCAGTGGGTCCCGAGAAAATGCACCATCAATATGGGTCTCTCAATTTCTCATTACTTTCCTGTGACTCTGCTGTGTCTCAAAAGTGTCGCAGCAAAAGTTTTTGCAGTTTCCGAGGAAATCGTAAAGTCATCCTGAAATATAGCGATCAAGAGCGAAACGCCTTTTAGTGTCGCGTGAAAGTGTGCCCTAAGTGGTCGAAACTTTTGAACGGTGGTGTATGCTCCCGGGTTCTTCGAGGAGTCCCCACCCACGCACCTGACGAGGTCTCAGCTCTCGTGTTTGTCTGCGAGTTTCTCGCGCTCTTTGTTGAGACTTGGACTGCGATAGGCCGCGATACACTGCGCTGGGATCTTTTCGTCGGATCTCTCGAACTTCGGGTGGACCCGAGGTGAATTTTCATCCGGGTCTCTCTCTCTCTCTCTCTCTCTCTGCACTCATCAAACGAGAAATTAGTTAATTCCCCCCGGGTGTTCAGTTTCGGAACTCGGTGGCGACGGATATCTCTTGTGAATTTTTATATTTTCTATAAAATATTATAAAGTAGTTTATAATTACGTGAACCGTGGGCTCGATGCTGGCAAAGCTTGCTGACGTGGTTGCCACATAAAAGCAAGTACTAGAAAAAGCAAAATCGATAGTCTGCTGTTGACAGTGGGTGTAGGGACGCGGAAGACTTTGTGCTTTTTTTTTTTAATTTCCGCATAAAGGAGTATTGTGGCTTTTTTTGCTGTTCCATTTTATTTTTAATATTTAAATACGGTGGAGAGGGAGAGAGAAGTTTGAAAATTGTTGGTCGATACCGGGCCAGGGAAATACCCGAATCCGATCAAAAAGATCCGTTTATTGTTCGTCAATAATGAGGTCCCGTTAATAACTGCTTTTGTTTCGTCGCGGTAATCCCTGGGCAGATTTCGACGTGACTGCGCTGAGTGCAAGGGATTTGCAGATAATTCCATTAACATCGGCGAATCGAACGGGCGGCGAGGTCGAAATTAATTGCCTCGCTCGCGCGGGGGTAATAAGGACTTAATGCGGCCGGCTTTGGTGTCAGGTGCAGGTTTGAAAAATAATTGACCAATTTCCCTGGCCGGTCAAAGCTAACACGTTCACGCGATCCCGCAAAGATTGACGTTCCAACGTGTCGCTAGCACGAATTGTTAACAACTGATTGTTCATTGCACGGTCTCGTGACCTACCTGACGAATATTCTGGAACTGGAATATTTATCGGAGAAATTAATTTATTGAAAAATTAATTTATTCAATTTTTTCATCCGGACACTGACGATTGTTGTTGCATGGTATGGCTCTGCTGTTGCGGACTTAATCGAGTTCAGCGACGAGCACTCGGCTGAGTTTGCGGGTTCTTCGGTACACAAGATGCTCGTGTATTCTAATGTAATTAAAACTGTTGATTAATTTGTCTCCGGAAGTGGGACGAGCGGTTACATCCATGAATTGCATTCTACGCGAATTCCGGGATGCAATAGCAGCCATAACGAATTTATTTAAACCAGCCAAATTGATTTTACTCCGACTTGGCGCCGCGTAATGGAGGGTAATTGCAACTCCGCGGGAAAATTTTGAATTACATTCACAGCCGTTCGGTTAAAGCATGTTACAGCTGTTCACGTGTGACCAGCTGGATCTGGATAAGTCAATTCTGGGATGCTGTTCGTGCTGCTGCAGAGCTCGTAACATTTTAGGCGAACGCCGAAAATATCGAGTTTCGCGTCAACGACCACGTGGAATCGCGAAGAATAGGAAAACTCGAAATTCAGGATGCGTTATCTCAGGATCCACTGGGCCGATTTACTTGAAATTTGGTGTGCTCAATCTGTATACATTTCGAGCTATACTCCAGCAAATTTCAAAAAGAAATCTCAAAAATTAAAAAAATTCCGGCGATTTGAAAATTCAGTGTCACATTTTTCGACCATTTTCGCATTTCTCCCCACAAAATCGAAAAAAAATTTTTATCAATTTTTTAATAGCCTAGATCATAGTTACAGGAGTACCGAATATACACACCAAATTTGAAATCCATCGGTCCAGCGGTTCTAAAGATACACTAACCAGGCTTCCTCCATGCCAAGTCTGTCCACACACAATCTAAATCTACTGGCTCCGTCTAAACATAGCTCACAGTTCCTAGGCCCAATTTAAGTTTAGGCCACTTCTGGGCTATATCCGAGCAAGGCCAGGGTTAGATCTAGTATAGCAGAGCTCGTTCCCATTGCACGAGTCAAGGTAACACCATTATTTTCCCATTAAAAGCTGCCATCCCTACTCTCGTCCTCTAAGTGATCCTAAACTTTGGGGCATCGCTATAAATCATCATTGCGCTCGACGCCGGATCCACCGTGGCAGGGTTAGGTCAGTAGTGATCCGTGCAGGTGTTCCGACTTCCTTGAATCAGCGAGGATGATCGACAGAGGTATCGCGGCCCGGATCTGGCGGGAATTCGTCGCGGAGTAAATTGAATTTCCAGCAACCCTCGAGCGAAGGAACTCGTTTCTTTTTGGCGGCCACAAAGGAACCCTCTCGAGGCAGTCCTCGAGTGGCAGCTATTTTTTTTTCTTTTTTCTATGAAGCTGCACGCGTGCCTTTAACGACACCCCTTTGCCGGGGACATTCAGTTTCGACGCTGCTCGATCGGGTTCATCGATCGCGTCGTTGTTGCGATTGACAGTCGTGACGAGTTCCTGATTGCATATTTTAGTATCTTCAGTGCTGGAAACATGGCGGAATATTAAACACGTTGTCACGCCTATCGCCTCCCGAAATTAATTAAACGAGATGTTACAATGAACATGCCATTAATATCGAGTTGCAAGAAATTTTTTGTATTTTTTTACTCGCATGGAAAAAATTTGTTGCACTTCTCGTCGGTGGGGTTTCTTATTCGACTGTGTTCCCATCCAATTATATTTCGATGACGGACAGCAGCTCGTTACCGCTACCCTTCCCTTGGTCCAGCAAACTTCATCATCTCTCATGACGTGTAAATGAAATTTCCATTTTCATGGCTCCCGCCCGGTCCAATCAAACTGCTGACTCGATTTTCGGAGAGAATACACAGGCGAATAAACAACGGGATGAGAATAAATATTTAATTCCGTCGACACGTCAAACTAAATTGAAAAATAATTTCCAACGACCGAAATCTTTGGGCAAAAATTTTTACAGACCACTATCAAAACACAACGTAATCTAAATTCACTTTTACGAACGCTTGAAAACCTTCCTGATATCTGAGAAAATAAATATTGTTGTGAATCGTGGATTCAGGAGGAGTCTGAAACTTTTCGGAACAGTTTCGAACTGTTTCAAACATTCTCCAACTGCACGTCGGCCCTAAAACCCGCCAAGGCTCTCCTCGCGAACTTATCATCCCCCGAAATGCGTTTCGAGTGCTGTCTACGAGGACAATCGGAGATGTCCAACATACTATCACCAGTGGATCTCAGAATGGAAGTCGAGAGAGCCTTGGACCTCTCTCGAGCGACCGAAAATGGGTGGATACACTTGTCCCCAATCCCGCCTCTTAAACGGAGGGACAGAGAGCTCGTTCCGTTAGATCTGTTTCGACTTGTTTATCTGGCCACCAGGGCCGCAAGCCTCGCCACATTGGGAACACGGAATTCCAGGTGAACCGTCGTTTATTAGCTCGTACCATGGACGAGGTGCTCTGTCTTTGTCTCGAGCTGATGGAGACAGAGACGTGTAATAATGATGGCAGTTTACCTGCTCGACGAGAGATAGTGCCGTTTTGGCGAATTTTTTACGTGAAAAGTACTAGGCGCGTCGAATTAACACTTCGTGCGTTTGTTTGTCTGTCTTTGAGGAATGTGTATGAATTTTTTATGCATGAACAATAATTATGTCCGAGGTTACTGTGGCTTTGCCAGGGGGCTTTATGAAAGTTTGTCGAAAAATGGGGGGTACATAGGAATTTTTTTAAAGGAAACTAGTACACATACCAAATTGAAATTTTGTGACGTTATTTTGCAATCTTCGAAGCACGTCTAGGAATTTTTGTATGCATGAACAATAATTATGTCTGAGGTTACGGTGGCCTCACCAGGGGGCTTTATGAAAGTTTGTCGAAAAATGGGGGGTACGTAGGAATTTTTCTAAAGGAAACTAGTACACATACCAAATTGAAATTTTGTGACATTATTTTGCAATCTTCGAAGCACGTCTAGGATTTTTTTTATGCATGAACAATAATTATGTCTGAGGTTACGGTGGCCTCACCAGGGGGCTTTATGAAAGTTTGTCGAAAAATGGGGGGTACATAGGAATTTTTTTAAAGGAAACTAGTGCACATACCAAATTGAAATTTTGTGACGTTATTTTGCAATCTTCGAAGCACGTCTAGGATTTTTTTTATGCATGAACAATAATTATGTCTGAGGTTACGGTGGCCTCACCAGGGGGCTTTGTGAAAGTTTGTCGAAAAATGGGGGGTACATAGGAATTTTTCTAAAGGAAACTAATACGCATACCAAATTTAAATTTTGTGACATTATTTTACAATCTTTCAAGCACGTCGAGGAATTTTTTCACCCGGAAAAAATGATTTTCTACGAAGTTACAGTAACTTTCATGAAACAGAATTTTCTCGAATTTTCGTTCACTTCGTGAAAATCAATGTGTGAATAAATTTGGAACGATATTCCATTAATGAATATTAATAAACGGGGTACATAAATTCCCAGTAAAAAAAGCCATATTACTCCGGCTGTTCGAGTTCTTTTTCTACCAGCAGAAGCTCCGGATTGGAGCGTTCTTAAGGCGCGATGATGAAATCGGGTAATATCGATTTCAGTGGCCTAGGCGGCGCGTACTTTCAGCTGTACTTTTCCCTTCTATTTATTCTACGCCTCAGATATCACAGCCGCTTTTTCGTACGCCGTGTCCTTCGCCAAAAGATCCTAGTTCCTCACCCATTGAAAAGCTTCCGGCAGAAAAATAATATATCAGCTTTCAAGCAGAAATAACGCCGGGGATCCTGAATCCTTGACAGACACTTCTCCTTCCGCTCCTGGAAAGTCTTCAAAATTGAAAAATAAATTCCCGTTGTCTGGTTGAATGTTTCTACAAAAAATATCCAACGCCTCCACCCTCCTTTAAAAATTATTCCATCCATTTACATGTAGCATAAAAATCTACCTTCCATAAATATAAAATCACTCCTGGCTCCAAAAACGAAATAAACTATACTGACAAAAAAATTCATAAATCCATTTTCCAATCATAAAACAATTTTTGGATTTCATTTTATTACTTAAAATAACATCAGTATATTTCAGGATTTAAAGAGAAAAATAATAAAAGGAAAAATCAGGAATAATTTTGGATTGTAATAAAAATTATATTTTTCATCATAATTGATTTCATCATGATTTCATGCTGGAATTGTATGAAAAATTTCAGTTATCGTGTACTGATTCGATGAGCATATTTAAAAATTTGAGTCGATCCAATTTTCCCATTCGATGAACATTTTAATTGATCCAATTTTCTCATTAGTCATTTTTTCTCTGTTCCAGGTGAGTCCAGGTTTCGTTATGCGTTAGGCGACTGGTATGTGAGTAAAACGCCACAATTCACACTTTTCGGTTTTAATATCTCAGCGCTTTACGTCGGCCGACAGCCGAATGAATTTACAAAGGGCGTTAAAGCCCTCCTTTCTCCGGACCAGAAAGAATTGCATACCACTTCCAGCGTTAATTCCAGCGTCTCTCCGTGTGTAAATAATTCTAATTTCACGGAGACTCTTCTTTTAGCCCATCGACGTCATCCGGCGTTTTTTTTTTCCGAAAAATGTCCGCCGACAGATTTTAATTAACTTCCAATCGTGCCGCGTCCCGTCTCAACCCTCTCTCCATCGTGACAATTTAATAACTCCCGGGGACATAAGTTTTCATTGTTTTCAATTAATTAATTCACTCTTACAGTTTTTTTTTCTGTCGAACGGAATATTTGCTTCGGTTTATTGAACCGTGAGCGTACTAACCGAGCAACAATCTTGCAGGAAGGACGTTCTCTTTATTGCTCTTTAATTCAAAGGGTGATAAAAAATATACTGGGTAGGCTGAAAGTCAGAGTTGAATTAAAAATTTATTTTTCTTTCCTGCCCTACTTAAGAAATTTTCCTTTGTGAATTATTCAGTCAATTTATGTAGCATATTTGGGACACCCGGTACGTAACAAATTATATTATCAACGAATATTAAGAGAGACAAATTTATTTAGAAATTACAATTGCAATGGCTATAACAGACTTGACACGTAATTAATTATACTGATAAGTTGTACGATTGACAGGTAACTGTGGCGATATTTGTGATCATAACTGAATAAAGAATAAAAATGACAGGTTCGTGTTCAGTGTAGAAAAATGAATAATGATTGTCTTTCGGATTTTGGAGATTTGAGTGTGCGTATGACAGTGTGATCCGTACAATACGGACACCCGGTACGCAGAATTCCCCTTCGGATGATCGGTGCCATGTTCCAGAGGCCAAGAACACCGGGTCGTTTTATTAACTTCTTATTTATAGTCGTTCGTCGCTCGATTTATCCGCCTCCTTCGCCTCGTCCTTATCCATCCCGTCCGTGTCCCGTTTTTCGTTATAACGCGACGAAATGGTCCTCCCACCCTAACTCCCGTCTCCCCTTGCGAATTTAATTCGCAAACGCCGATCGAAGTCCCGGCCGCCATGGTAATGCGAATTCCTATCTGATTGAAATATTTATTCCCAATACCCCTTGCCCTATACATATACAAAAATATCGAGGGGGTTGAGAACATAAATATATTTACTCTTTTATGGAAGGACCCTTCATACTGCCCTTATATTTCTATTAAAATATTCCTTCGATCCATTTTGAATTCTATCAAAAATGTTTACCATACATCTCGAACGGGTTGCAAGAACAAAAATATTTATTTACTCTTTCGCGGAAGGACGATTTATTCTTGTTAGACTGATCCTTTGAAAGTGTTCCGTATAAAATGTCCCGAACGGGGTGAATAAATTAAAATGTCCTGCAGGGGTTGAACACGCTAAAATGTCCTGAAGGGGTTGAATAAATTAAAGCGTCCTGGAGGGGTTGGACGAGTAAAAATTGTAAGCCGCATTATTTTCACTAAAATATTCCTCTAACAAGATATTTTACACAAAATCTTCTGCAAGGGGTGAATGTAGAAAGATTTCCTGCAGGGGTTGCACAAACACAACCGTTTAGGTACAGTATTTACCTCGGGTGAGGGTTGTTTCATAGTCGGCGAAACATTTCATCCAAAATGTTGTGTATAAAATGTTCTGTAGGGATTGAATAAATAGAAAAGAAGGGGTTGAATGTATAAAAATGTGTACAATATTTTTCTTGTACGTGGACTGTATTTTTTTCACCGACACAATTTTGCAAAAATTCTTTACGTACACCGTCTTGGAGGGGTTGAACAAATAGAAATGTTTAACACGTAGCAGTCAGGATGATGCAGGAAGCTATTTCGAGACAGTCCGGAGGTTCTGAAAAATATATGAAAGTAGGGTCGTGGGGACAATGCTGGGGGTATGTTCGTTCGGAAGCGTGTCGAGGGGATGCGTACACGAAATGTAGCCACCTTGTAGACGAAAACCGAATGCAAGGCTACCGGGGATAGGTCCGTGGTCCTGAGGGATCGATACGGACCGTTGGCTGCTACCGTTGCACAGGGTTGCACGTACACCGACAGACGACAGCGCAGTTTCGTCGGTTGCAACACCCGCGGAATCCTCGGCCACGCAACCACCCCTCCTACAGTGATACACGAGTCCTCCGAAGAGAGTCCTGACCGGACGGAACACGTGTCCTGTTGATCCTCCGTATTAAACGCGTAAACCTGACTTCGCGTCGCGGCTCTCTAATTAAAGGACATTCACCGTTGCCGATTCAATTCCACTGGTCAGCTCGGGAAACCTGTGTTCGCCTACCGGATAAAATCTCGTTCACACTGCTCCTCTGAATATCAAATTTTGACATACAAGTCGTTTCATTTCCAGCTTTATTTCAGGAAAAAATAACCGGCTGGGAACAGACCTTAATGTTTTGTACTGAGAGTCGTGGGCGAAGAAAACATTTTTTTTCTGAGGATCTACTTGACGGATTGATTTGAAATGTGGCAGGCTCGTTCAGTATATATTTCACTGTAATCAGTAAAAATTTGAAAACGGTGACTCGAAAATTGAGAGAATGAAAATTTTTTGAAAATTTTTTGCCAATTTTCTCGACCTTTTCTTACACCTTTTGACAGAGAGTGAGAATGAGAAATGATTTTGACTTGAAAGTGGCCTGAGTTGAAGCGAATGGTTCAGTAAATGCACACACTAAATTTCAGATCAATCGGTTGAGTAGATTTCGAGATATCGATCCGAGAGTTAGGTCTTGCATCTATGCATCCTATAGGTATTAGCTACACTTAGTATTTCAGGATCTACTTGGCGAAGTAATTTCAAACTTGGCACATATTCGACGTATTATGTAGTATATAATGTAACAAAGTAAATTATTAATGGGGCCAGCTATTATTTCTGAGCGTACAAATTAATTCGTAAAGAGTGTCTTTACCAGTGAAGAAGAGCAGTCATGCTCGGATCTGGGATGCGACGCACGCTTGCCGAAAGGCAACACGATTAAATAGAGAAGCAACTATACCTCACGCATGCGAAGGAATGCCGGGACCCTCAAAGGGCAAAACTCCCACGAGACAGTGACGTCTCCATTTTAATCTAACAACGTCAGACATGTCCTACCCTGGGGATACCTGTCTGTCCCGCGGCTCATGCGACTCGTATCATTATGCTCGAACAAGAAATACAGAGAAATATCTCTTTACTTTTCGCAAACATCATACGACGCTCCTGCAAGAAGAAAAATGTTTCGAGTGAAACGAAGAATAAGAATTCGCGAGATCGTGGAATCGAGCCAAAATCAAATGAACCCTTCAGAAACGATGTCGGACAGCTTTTTATTTCTTTCGAAATGAAAAATCGGGGGACCTCCCAAAGCACGTTTTAATGAAGACATTTATTAAAAAATCTCGCGAAATAGGAATTTTTCGGCGATTTCATTTCTCATACGGACCAGCGAGAGGATTTCACTTGATGAAAAAATTATACACATTCGAATCACTCGCCCCTTCCCCCAAAGAAAAATTTTTGGCGTCTCACTTTCAATTTCTAATTCTGCCAGATGATTTCAATATACAATATTTAATATATCTTAATATATCTAGTATGTTTTAATATAATTCAATATATTTGATATATTTAATATATTATACCGATATGTGGAATATATGAAAAATATATATTAAATATATTCCCCATGATCTATCCATGAATATATTAAATGACAATATATTTTAATATATCTAGTATATTTTAATATAATTCAATATATTTGATATATTTAATATATTATACCGATATGTGGAATATATGAAAAATATATATTAAATATATTCCCCATGATCTATCCATGAATATATTAAATGACAATATATTTTAATATATCTAGTATATTTTAATATAATTCAATATATTTGATATATTTAACATATTATACCGATATATGGAATATATTAAAAATATGTATTAAATATATTGCTTATGATCTGTCCATGAATATATTAAATAAATTTGCAAACGTTAAAGTTGATAAATTTGGTTATGGGATTGAGGGTGCGGAGGTAAATTAGTGGGGGTGTGATTTGTCAAAATCGATGACAGAGAGTGGATTTTCGAGTCGAAGACTAATTTGGTCCGCGATATTAGCGGCATTAGTTTCCGCGCGGAAATTCGTATTAAGGGAAAAGGTAATTATTTCACGGCTGGAAACGGGACAGCCGGATAATTTATATAGTTTATTAGCAATCAGTCTTGCCAGTTCGGGGAGCAAGGTCGGTTCGAAGCGCAATTTCTCCGTTTCGGCGTGCAATTTCTCAAGAATGGAAGGGATTACGTTAAGCAGACGTGGGAGAGGCAATTTTCGAGATGAATAGCTGGGAATAGAATTTCATGCTGCTCCTTCGGCAACCTCCAGTTTCGCGAATTTAAATTGTTTCGCGCGACGGTATTATAAATTTTAATCGCGCGCCTACGACGTGTTAATAATTCGCCTGAAATTGGTTCTGAAACTGGTACGCGCGGCTACCGACAAAAATATTTATGTCGGCGTTATAAAACTTTCCGGACTTATTTATACAACTTTCAGCTGTGTCCATGAATTTTTATGTATTTTTATCGCCAAAGTATAGCAATCATTCACCGAGCAAGCGGACGGGTGTAAAAATGTTTTTCGCCGTTCTATTTCTTAAATGACTGAAATGATTAACTCGAAAGCTTTACGGCACGTTGAATAGGTGTGTAGTTAAGTTATAGTACGCGGAGAATGATGTATCTCAATTGTTGCAATTTTTAGAATTTTTGTAGATCGAAGTACTGGCAACTATATTCGACTTTTTCTAGCGACCTGTACGTTGACGCCATTTTGGCAAAAATCGTTTCATTTTTCTTGGGTTTGTAGTTATTTACAATCGTAATAATTCAAAGTTTTTCAATCTTTCTCATTTCGGTCGACATTTGCAACGATTATCAATATCAAAAGGAAATTTTTTTCCTCTTGTCAGTTTCATCGGTGAATAACTATCACAATTTTGCCAACAGTGACGTATAAAAATTTGTGAACGTAGCCTAAATCCGTGTAAATATGTCTGCCAAGTTTCATAGAAAAAGGTTATTTAGTTTACTCGGAAAAGATTCTCAAATTCGGCCTTGAAGAAAGATCAAGCAATGGGAACAGATTTTAATATGAAATTATTATACGCGCAAAAGAATCATTATTGAGAATTATTTAATTGAAAAGTGTAATGAACAAGAGAGGGGTAATGGGTTTCTAGATTAAGTCCCTCGGAAATTGAATTGGTTCCCAGGAGAAAAAGTTAGAATCTTCTTGCGGAGGTTTTCCGCTGATGTCAATTACTTCAAGAATGTCGACGAGACCGCAACGACCGTTGTAGAAACGAATGCAACACGGTCACGGTATCGCGCAACATGCAATATTACAGTATGCGTACAGTAGCGCCGGTGTCTCTGTGTGTATCGGCATAATTTCCCGGCAATCAACACGCTTCTGGCGATATCTTGGCGCCTGCGTCGTGAGCGTGCATCTTCCGTAATGAGGATTGCAGCCCGGTGCACCCACGTCGATACGTTGCAGCCCATTGTTACCAAGCCCGCGAACGATTAACGCAAAATTACCTGTGAAGTAAAATATTCCATTATCTCTTCATCGACAAGACTTCAAATGTCTCGCGGGTGCACTTAATCGTTTACAACAAATTCAGATTTGATTTTTGACGCGTACAAAAAATTGCAGACCTTGTCAGAACGTAGACAAAAATGTGAAAAAAGTTTCCATAAGTAATAATTGCCGGCTCCCGCCCGTATTGATAAATAATGGTGGGGGAAGAGTAGAAAATTTAAAGACGTGTAATGTGGCTGCTAAGACGATCCGGCTTCGATCGCGAACAGAGGATCGAACACGTGCGATCGTTTCCCTCGGCGTTATCGGGAAAGGTCGTGTTACGTCGGACAGAAGCGCCGTCCGGTATCCATTATCGCTGATTTGCATCGGCGAATGGCGAGCTACGTCGAAAGGAGTCGCCGACGACGCGTGTTATTGTTACGTGATCGCCCCGACGCGATACATATCTGCGATATACACGTATGCTCGAAAACAATGACTTTTTGGCTCAGTTTCCCAAAATAGGCTCAATTTCTGAATTAATTACGGGGAAACCGGAAAAGATATTTCAACGGAACCTTTTGCATGTTATCAAGAATGTTTTACGCTGTGACGGTGTATTTTTTTATTTCTCAAGTTTGGACTGTGAATGGGCAAAAAAAAATTCATTTAGGACAGCGGGATCGCTACCTTGGTCGCACTTCGTCGTGAGTTCAATAACGGTGCGAAATTCTTTTATTTGCATATTTTTCTTGTAGTATAGGCTTTAGAAATGACAAGAATGTTTAGGAGAATATTTCGATTTTTAAGTGGAAATTATTTCTGGTGCAGGGACAATTAGTTCTCGCGTTCTGATGAATGGTCCCAGCGAATACGGAAATGGCAGTGCTGCAAGAAATAGGAAGTACGATGCTCCGAGTATTAGTTAGCACACCGTTTCCAGTCTATCTGGCTGTTAAAGGGAGATTCGATTTGCCGAAGGAAATTGCCTCCGTCTGTTTTCAGCCGGAAACAACCCTACCCTTCGCGCGAAAAATAATGATCGCATTCCGCCATTGTACAGCTGGACGTCGGACGTCCAAGGAATTAAGCTCGAGCTCGATTCCGCGAGCACGTGATTCGACGTAACCAGACCAACTGATTCGCGTCGACGAGCCGTTTGATTTAAATCCGAGTTGCTTCGACTAATTGAAAACAATTTACCCGTGCATTTATTTATACTTCACCGGATCCTCGAAATATAATACATCACCCGTGAAATTATTACTCGTGGAAACTCTGAACTTGATGAGTGTCCCTAATTAATAATCGAACGAATCTCAAAGGTCTAAATTGGAATGATTTAATTTATTGCTCAATCAGAAATCAATAACACCGCAGAATGTATTTGCTGATATATTTGCTCCGCTTTGATATATTTACATTACGGTGTGTCTCTCTATTTGCAAAAATTAATTCCTGCACATTCGAGTTGATTTTAATTTCCCTGGACTCTGTTATTTTTGAAACGTGATGAATTATCGATTGCAATCGAAATGATTACTGATTCATCTTCTCGTCACGTTCGAGCGATTAATTTGTTGCAAATTTGGAGTGGTTGATATGGTCGGTGTGTCAGTCAATAGTTTAGCAATAGAAGATGATGGATGAACCAGAAAATACTTTCGGCTCTGCATTTGGATGCCAGAGACAGTTGTCCAAGGGGGTGTAGTTATTCGACAGTGAGAGGAGGGGTAGGGGCCAGGACGCGTTTCGGGGGCGGTCGATATCACCGGTCGTCAAAGCGCCACCGCGCAGTGGTACACAATCAAATTTTAGCCAGTTAGAATTGCATTTTGATTCCCAATCAATAGTCATAGTCTATTCGGCGGAACAGTGATTGTACAGCATTTTAAAAACACACCGGTTAGGGGATGATAGATAGATCCCCCGCTCACGGGATTGTAAACAAAAAGACTATCGTCTTTCCATTGTCTACACATATCTTGTCATCATTCAGGTCAAAAAACACTGCAAACGTTTGTCTCAAACTCAATTCTATTATCCATTTACCAAAATTAATGTGTGCACAACTATCACAATTTTGGCAATAGCGGTCCACAAAAATTCACAGGCGTGGCTCAGATGCATGGAAACGTGTCTGCAAAGTTTCATAAGAATGCGTCTTTTCATTAGGTCAAAAAAAATTCAAACGTATGCCTCTCAGAAATATCAACAAACACCACATGCAAGTATTTAATTTAAAAACGATGAGGTGTTGAACAAGGACCTGTAATTTTCGTAGAGAAACGTTTGCAAACATTCGTACAATTAATGAAAAAAAAAATGTGGTTAGGGGAAAAGCACCTGGATTAACTTTCCACCTCCTGACAAGCATAAATCGATGCCGGTCACCGCCGCGCGTGGAAATCGTGTTTCCAGAAGTGCAGCGCAAACTTGAGTGCTTCGATATTGCTGGAGGAACTCGACAATCTTAAGTTTCGAAACTTCCGTCGAGCTCGGGAACTATCGCGAAAATGTTGAATGCCGGAGAGTTGGGGGAAACGGGTAACTGCAGGTAGCTGCTACATACGTTATTAGGATATACCTTCGTCGAACTTCTTCGAATTTCAAGTTCTCAAATATTCGTGAACTCTCCGGGCGGGGGGTGAGAAAGAGAGGGTGGAAGAAAAAAAATCAGGAGCGCCGAAACCGACGGGAACTTTATGATTGTGAAACTTTGGCCGATCGCTCGCAAGAATTTCCAAAAACTTTTCGCTTATCGGTCTTTAAAGTTCGAACCGCGTGGCGCATCGGCACAGAGTGAAACCAGAGTAAATTTATTCCCGTGTCTATCGGTGATTAAGTGGCCGCGGACGTTCGCGAAACTATTTCCATTTTTGACGGGCCGACTAATTTTACCGGGCGATGCAATTGGGTCGCGCGGTTCGCGGCTGCTTTATTCAGGAACAGACGGCTAGTAACCTTCGACGTTATCGTCGGCCAGGAAATACTAGGCCGGGTCTAGGCCTAGGTCAAGTCACGCCCATTAAGCTGCGCACACAGGCACGTCACGCCCGCGATGAGCTTCGGAGCTTTCGCCGAGACCAGAAGGAGAACTTGACCTATAAAAGCTCGACGATGAACCTTGATGGCCGCGCTGCACGCGATTCCGTGATTCCAGGTGAGAACCGGCGAAGGTGCAGGTGATTTGTACAGCGGCGCCCGTGTGCACTCGATTATCTTCACGCTCAGACGGAAATCCACGTCGTTTGTTCGCCCGGCCGAACACTGTCCTCTATTTTTTAACCGGAATGGCGTTATGGTCTTTCCAGATTGCGTTCGAGGCCGCTCCTTCCATTTTAAATCACCGTGGACACGCCCACGGCTCTTATTCTACGCCCGGTACCCCTTGTGGGCGGGGACAGGAAGTAGTGGGGCGGTGGTTCTGGGCAGTGAAATAACTTTATTCGAGTTCTAGACAGTAACGTAGACAGAGCTTGCTATTCAGAAAGATATATTCCACTTGGAATCAACCTAAACGCACCTAGGTTAGATAATGTTGGTCGTGTCTTGTCGAATGTGGGCGTGGATGATTGATAATGGGCGTGTCTTGTCGAAGGTGAGCGTGTATATTCACCGTAGCAGTTCTAGTCATTGGACAAGGGCCTTTCTACATTTTCTTTCGTTCGAGAACACTTTAGGTTCGCCCATTATGCTCATACAAATTACTTGGCCACTCCCATCGATGATAGTGGGCGTGGACGTGAAGACCAGAAGCGATTTAGATCAAGAACGAACAAACTAGAGGAAAATTGAAAGGGCACGAGACTACGATCTATAGACACGTGACCCACGTTCATTTTTCTTCCTCCAATCGATGATAGTGGGCGTGTCGTTTTAAATGGGCGTGGTATGAAGTGTCCAGGAGGGCGTGTCTTCGAAAATTCAAGTCGATTTTTCGCAATTTGGACGCTTGGAAAGCGTTAATGGTGCTGTCCTTGTTCTTATTTTAGCAAAAATGATTGATTTAATTTTTAAGTAATAGCATTTCGAAGGGATCATAGTTCCAATTTTGTGAAGCACTATTAATGGTAGAATCTTTTCCCGAGTATTAAATGGGAGCACCGGCAACAACACTGTATCGTATTTCATCGTCAAAGAATGAGCTTACTGCTGTCAGTTTTTATACGCAACTCTAAGCGTGGCGCTGGCTCCACCGAAAGAATAATGAAAACGATAACGTCAAAGCAGCTTACACGTCTCACAGGCCGGACCAGGTACACAATGACTCTACGCGCCGAACACAATGATGTCCAAAACAATGGTCTGGCAAGACAAAGGGAAGTTGCTTGAAGGAAAGCGTTAAAAATAACGAAGAAGCAAACAGTAACAGTTAAAGCACCGCTCCTCCGCTAATTATTTCTCATCCCATAGCGGGCTATACTTTGCCGCTCTAATTGCATCGTTTTTAATCTGACCACCGATTGTCATCGGCAAACTGGAAAATCCCGAAGTTTTAATACCGGTACGTTAACAACTCATTCTCCCCTGACATTTCACCGCGGGTAAAACTTCTGTTAAAAGACACGACGCCCAACATCCCCGACCTGAAGGCAGTAGGAGTTCCGGAAATGATTTAATTACCGGAGATCTAATTGCCATTCCCGAGCCCCGGGAAAATAGAAGCAGAAGGGCTCCCCGTCAGATTGAAAAATTTTTGCTCCCCGAGTCCATCGAGTCCTCGGGAAACAATTTTTACGTTGTCTGAATAATAAATTCCGATTGAAATCATCGACGTGATTATGACAGTCTCGGAAAATATGCTAATGGCCAAGCCTACTCACGGCTATTCCAGATGCTACGATTCACTTTTATTGTGCTTACGCAATTATTCCGAGGCATTCAATCATCTACAATTTAGCGGAAGAATTGTAAAAATTTTTGGGAAATTTCGAAGCAGGTCGCAGAATTTTTAAAATTGTAAAAATGCTTTCCTAAATTAGTATCCAAATAGCGGTGACAATTTTAGCACGCGTCACGCTGCTGGCCATTAAAATACGAACTCTTAACGTCGTTACACACGGATTATCGTTCAGCATCTCTTTTCGGGGGGTGAAATTACTGGCGGGATGCCCAACCGCTTTCAAACACCTCTCAGCGGTGCCAGAGGACACTGTTGATATTTTTCCACCCCTAAGCCGGTGGGGAATGTTGGCCAATGAGCTGGCAACCGGGTGGCTTCGTCGACGGCGTTCCATTTTGCCGGTGGAACAACTTCAAAGGATGATGGAATTCAAAACAGACGCGGCCCGAAGGTCGTCCGACGAAAATCGAAGACGTCCAAGGTCTGAAGAAATTCATCCGAGGGCGAAGGGCTCGGTCCCAGCAAGACCAGATTTCTAAACGCAGCACGACTCGACGAAGTTGAAGTGCTCGTTGAAGGGAATCCCGCGAAAGTAATGGGACCGGGTGGGGGAAAAAGTGAATGGTCCTCGAATCGGCCGCGACCCGGAGATAAAAGGAACACGAGCGATCAAAAAAGTCTGGCCAAGATAAATTCGGTCGCGAGTCTCACTGTTTTTCACCGCCCGGAACATTTAGTGTACGTCCCCGGCTCGCCTCGTACTCGTTTCACGGTATCAAAGATTCATCTAAGTGAATTTCACCGACTCCGAGCGCAAAAGCGACATGAAAGTATTACCACGGTCTCATCAGTATCACCCCGGCCCACCTAATTGATCTAGGGAACCGGTTGAAAGTTGCTCTCAGGGACATCTTTGGTTATTATAACTTTTAATTCTTCCCGGCGAACGCTGCGGAACTTTACAGACCGAGTTGCCCGTCCGCCTCGAGGACTCGCTCCTCGGGTACCGAGTTTCTCGAAAATAAATTCAATTTGATCAGTCACGTGTACGATGAACTTCCCCGGGGCTGCCGGCCCGCAAGGATTCCCGTGGATTTCGCGGTGATCGCTAAATTCCTCGAAAACAACGAAGAAATAAAAGTTCCGGTCGGTAGCAGTCTATTTTCTGTATCGACGTGAACAGTTTCTAAACTACATAAATTTCTCGACCTAAGGTTACGTCAGGCACGCCCACGTTTAATGGTAGTAAGCGTATTTCATCGAATGTGGGCGTGGCTTATCAAATATGGGCGTGGCTTATTAAATATGGGGGCGTCTTGGAGAGCAGGATCAATTAGCTTGAAGCAATGCGGTGTGGATCACGTTTCCACATTGTGAACATATTCTGGATGGATTTGTTCAGTAATGGTGGGCGTGTACTATTACATGTAGGCGTGTCTTGCCAATTGTGGGCGTGTACCTTCGATTATGGGCGTGTCTTGACAAATGTGGGCGTGTCTTAACAAATGTGGGCGTGTTAAAATGTGGTAACATAATTTTACGTGAATCCTGATTATGAAACAGAGGTCTTCGGCAGTGGGAGCTCGAATCAGTACTGTGATTTACGTCAAAGTTTCGATGGGACGGAATAGATCGCGGTGAATGGACTCTATCAGCGTGAAGAGTTGGTCTCTGTGATCTCTCTGCAGCTTCAATCCGGTTTTAGCCCACGAGTGCGGTACACCCTGAGAGAACTAGCTCTTATCAATGATACAGACGGCATGCAATGGTGCTGAAGAAGTGAACTGGGTTACTGTCGGGGGTTCTCTGTTCCGCAGAAATTTCCATGGATCGCCAAGTGGTCGAGGTTCAACGAATCGCTCGACGGCTAAAAGCCACTTGGTCTCTTGGACCATTATGCAGATTATGCCTACCGACGAAACCTAGCGTACATTCTCCATCTCTCTCTCTCTCTCTCTCTCTCTCTCTCTCTCGTAACGAGATGGAACTGCACACGAGGCGACATTCTATGGCTGGAAGTGTTCCCGAAGACTTCAGCACCGACGCTCAACCGGTAGCTTGTTCATTGAAAATAAATCATGGTCTAGTCTAACGTGGATAGACAAGAGCTATTCGGACTTTGGTTATTTTCTTATCTCGGTGGGTGTACTCCGGTTATTTCAAACAGGAAGCCCGACTTCCATTAAAACAAAGCATCTTCGGACATTAAAGTGTCAGCCGTCGCCCACCAGGAGTATCTTTCGTCAACCTGGAATGGCTCCAAACATCTCAATGTCAGCGTGCAGCCAAGATAGAACACACCGGAACACTTTCATGCCAGTTTTAGCCACCGTAAAACTTTCAGTTTTTGTAATCCTGATATACCTTCGGGAGCCTTGGTGCCAACTAGGTGACGAACACAAACATTCCTGGACGTATGTCCTCTTAGATACAGCATACTCATCGTAAACCTACGATGATCTAGCATACCATCGTTATTTTACAGGAGGAGCCGGAAAATATTTACATTTCCTCGTCAAATATATTTTCAGCCTAAAATGTCTACACAAAATTAGGTACTACGTTCTGACTTTGTTTGAAAATGCTCAGAAATTTAGATACAGTACATGCGGAGGTTGAAATGTGTCCAGAAAATTAGGTATAGTGTCTGATCAGGTTGGAATGTGTTCAGACAATCAGGTACTCGATTTTGTCGGATTGAAATGAGTCCACATAATTAAGTACCAAGTCTGGTCACATTGAAACTTTCTCAGACAATCAGGTATCATGTCAACTCAGGCCGCGAAGCGCTCAGACAATCAGGTACCAGGTAAAACCAGCCTGGAATGTGTTTATACAATCAGGTACCAGGTGGAATAAGCCTGGAATGTGTTCAGAAAATTAGGTACCAGGTAAAATCAGCTTAGAATGTGTTCAGACAATCAGGTACCAGGTAAAATCAGCCTGGAACGTGTTCAGAAAACAGGTACCAGGTGGAATCAGCCTGGAATGTGTTCAGAAAATCAGGTACCAGGTAAAATCAGGCTCGAATGTGTTCAGACAATCAGGTACCAGGTAAAATCAGCCTGGAACGTGTTCAGAAAACAGGTACCAGGTGGAATCAGCCTGGAACGTGTTCAGACAATCAGGTACCAGGTAAAATCAGCCTGGAACGTGTTCAGAAAACAGGTACCAGGTGGAATCAGCCTGGAATGTGTTCAGAAAATCAGGTACCAGGTAAAATCAGGCTCGAATGTGTTCAGACAATCAGGTACCAGGTAAAATCAGCCTGGAACGTGTTCAGAAAACAGGTACCAGGTAAAATCAGCCTGGAACGTGTTCAGAAAACAGGTACCAGGTGGAATCAGCCTGGAACGTGTTCAGACAATCAGGTACCAGGTGGAATCAGCCTGGAATGTGTTCAGAGAATCAGGTACCAGGTGGAATCAGCCTGGAATGTGTTCAGAGAATCAGGTACCAGGTAGTGCACCATCCCCAGTAGCATGAATACCTTTATACATCCGCCGAGCATTCACAATGGCTGAAATGTAGCCGTCAAAATTCATCAGCCATGTTTCGCCATTCGGGATTAGCCCGAGACATCCATGCGTGAAGTTTCGCGACCCAGGGATAACAATGAATATCTAATTATTCGCTAATTTCCATCAACCGGTGTACATCCGAGAATCGGGGCGTGAGACTTCGACTCGAGGCGCCACGGAAACATCTAAACACCCCGAGCTTCGGCTATTAATATTCACACGTAATTAACCGAACGCCCCGGGGCCAAAGCCGGAGCCTCGAGAGAGTTTACGGGTTTTGCCTCGAAACTCACGGGCAATTACGACATCGGCGACGTACGATCTCCGTAGGACAACCTCGTAGACCGTCTTTATATTGCGCGTCTATTTGTTTATCAGATTAGCGACGCTACGCTCGTGGAAGCGAATCGACGTGCAAACGGACCCGTCAGTTCGCTAGCAAACAGCCAGCCCTTTCACATTTGCATTTTAATGTTCGCGAGCAATCGCAAAGCGCTTAGGCTCGTCCCGCGGTTTGCTTTTCCTCTTGGAGCGTCGCTGCTCGTCGCAAAAACGTCCCCCGGATAGGGAACTTTGCGCCTTTGTAGGCCTTCCGCGAATGAAAATGGTCGCCGTGGAAAAGCCTTTTGTCAGGAAATGTTTATTTATGGACTGATCAAGCCTCCCTTCGCTCGAGGGTGATTATTAAAGGACCCTGTTCAAGAGAAGGCAGAAAATGGTACCTCGTTTTAAAATCCTGGTGTGGATGTACCGGGTGGACCGAAAACACGAACTTTTATAATGTGGAGTGAATGTTGTCTGCGAATGAACAGAGCGAAAAATGGCACAAAATTGTTGAATTAAATGGGCAGTGACTGTAGTCAAAATATTTTTAATCGGTCTCAAAAAATTGCAATCAAATTTTTACTTCACCTAGGAACATAAAATCTGTTTTTACATGTACTGTGGTAAATGTTTGTCGAAAAGGGTCTCTGAATATCCTCCTAGGTGGCTCCAAATGATTAATTTTATAAAGTTGTTAAAGTCATTTATACAGGTTTTGGGTATGTGTTTTGCAAAATAATTTCTTCTTCTTTTTTGATATAGTGTATCTGCAAGGACAAGTATTATTTTATAAATTTGTCAACAGACTGTATTTTGTTTTTAACGAAGCATGTCTGATTGGTGGGAGCTTTGGTGTCCTTATCCTGGAAGCAGTAGTATAACCCTGTCTCTATCAGACAGTTCGTTGGAAGTCTACTGATGGCGCCACGATATCGCAAAGTTACCGACGCGAACCCGTTGATAACAGAGGTGCCTAGCATGATTTTTTCTGCCATACCACCGGCTCGAATATCATGGATGGTTTTCAGAATCCGTCTTTCAGTTAATAAGCAGCTACGGTGTTAAAGTTCGCTTGGAAGATTAGGCTATAAATTGAACGGTTTCATTAAACACCAAATGGATGGTGCCTGAGTTCGAAACTCAGTTAACGGCGTCTTATCCTATAAATGCCGGTTGTAAATTTCAATCTATTTTTAATTACGAGGGATATTAAATGTTCGAAAATCCGACGGGTAATAAAGGATGATGGTAGATTTTAGTGGGACACAATAAATCAATATCCTGCGCCGGTTGTTTTAATATATTGCGGGAATCCTCTGTTATTGAATAATCGATATTTTTAAGTTCTTCGTGATATTTATTGTAGCATTAGTTCTACTTGAAATTAATGCTTGCAAATTTTACTCGGACGTAGTCTAACTTATGACGTTGTTAGTTCGTCCTCTTTCGCGACTAAACTGCGGCTAATGATGATGCTATTATTTTCGAGAAGGTGCGTCGACGATTTGGGTTGACGGTGAAGTAGGAAAATTGAAGGCGGCACGGATAAAAATTCCGTTCCCTCGTAATCACGAAAACGGGTCAATGCTCGATGGATATATGAATGTATCTTGCAATTCCATCGCAAAATTACAAAATAACGGGCGCGGATTTCGTGACAAGGCTGTGGCCCACATACCGCTCCTCGCGGTTCCAAGATCTTCACCGCGCTGACTCGATACTGCGCTGTCAAAATTATTTTACGAGCAAGTATCGAAAAAATCCAAAAAATGTTTACAGCCCATTGTTCCTCCGTCTATTCTGAATGTTCAAAAAAATGCGTCACATTGAATTCCAATCGGGCAATAAGAAAAAAAAATTGTATAGGCGGAGGTGTTAGAGATTGCAGAGAAATAGTTGCAGAAAATATAACCCAAAAGGAATGCAGATAAAAAATTCGTTTCTTTTTTGGAACCAAGAAGAAGACGTAGTGCGATCGCGAAAGTTCGCGCATTCTGAGACCAGCGAGTTTCCAGGCAGTCAAGAAAGGATCGAGGAAACTTTGCCGTTACATGGTTCTTAAATTCGCCCGAGCAACGAAGTTTTCCCGACGGCCGGCCGGCTATAATTCAGCTTTTAAGAAGTAGAAATTACTCTCGCCGGCAGTGAAGAATAAGTGCGTCGGAAAGAAGTATGTAGGGTGAGCCCGGTACAAACTTGAGCATGGACCTGCGATTAATTATATGAACCATTAAGCACTGCTAACTGTCCACCCCGCGACGGCGAGGAAATAGACGCGGAACAGAAAGCAGAAGAAGTACGAGACAGTGTAGTCATGATCGATAGCGTCGTTTCTGTCCCATTAAGTACACAAACCTCCCTCGGACATCCAACATAATATTTTTATTATTTAATCGGGTAATTTAGCTTAGAGAAAATTAATTTCGTTGTCGGATACATTCCAGGAAACAATGGAGAACATCGTGTCATTGTCCACGCGATTATCTCGTTCTCTCTGTCGAAGATAAGATGTGCCCCATCTCCCTAGTCTTCAAAATAAATTACAAAATGTCCGACGAGATAGTCGTACCACAGGCGGCTCTCCAATAATTTTTTAAATATATGTAAACATTCGCAAAATTAATAAAATAAATATCACGTTACTCGGGAGGGTCCGAAGAATAATTCCCAGTAAAAATCATCCCCCTATCGTTTACGGTTGGATCGCGAAAAATGGTCAAAGTCAAATATTTCCTTGAAAGTCGAACTTCTCGGGAAACGGTTTCGAAATTCGCATGGAGATTTATGGGAGGCACGTCTTGGAGACGGAATATGTGGCGGACATAGTAATAATTGTGTCAACCACAGTATTTTCTGGAGGGGTGTGATTGATGGTATACTCTTCGGGGGGTGGGAGTGAAGTTTCTAGGAGCTGCGTAGCTGTTGGAGCAGGTGCGCGACGTTTCTCCTCGAATATCCGAATTTGGCGAACAGCCTGCTTCGGGGATTATAACGGCTTATGATTCACGTCGCGTCTTGGATCACGCGTCAGCCATCGGTCCTGCCAACTTTTCGCACGGGCGTGAGAAAAATCGGGCACGAAGTTTGCCACCGCCGACGCCGCCGCCGCGTCGAAGTTGGCCACCGCGTGCCACGGGCACCACGGTTCCCGAAATACGGCCATTATAATTGGCCCCCGTGACTCCCACGATTTATATTCGCGACGCGAAGTTTCTTGTTTACGATAAATAATCGGCGACCTTCCGCCGGCGACTCCTCGCGACAACCGAGGCGGTCTAAACATAACCCCTGTCGTTTCGCGATTCGCGTCCTCTCGCACCCCGTGCTTCGGCCCGGTTTGTAAAAATTGTTCTTTGCACCTTCGATGACGCCGTCACGTTCCTTTCGACGTCTAGCCTCAACAATCGGAACTATTTTGTGTCGCGCTTACCGTACCCGCGCTGCTGGCGACACACGAGCATTTAATCGGTAAAAATAGAGGCCTATTGTTGAGGTCGTTGACGTCCGCGAAAGAATTTATTCTCGATTGCGGCGAAAACAGTCGCTTAAGTACGGCGGTAAATTTTTCGAGGAATGTTTCACGGATACAAAGTAAATACATCGGAAAAGACGTCCGGTGACGTACATGTTCTATTGCGGAGGCAGCTGACACGAAAAGATACATACTACTGTCCATGAAGTAGTATCTAGTGCGGTAGGACCCAACTCGTGCCTGACCTAACCCAAAGTACCTGATCTGGTCTAATAGGTCTATGCTGTAACGTGAACAAATATAACTTGAACCGTTACTAACATAGTTAACGTGGAGAATACCTGGGTTGGTACCTGATCCAGTACCTGGGCTGGTACCTGATTGAGTACCTAGGCTGGGACCGGATCCAGTACCTGGGATGGTACCTGATCCAACACCTGGGATGGTACCTGATCCAGTACCTGGGCTCGTACCTGATCAGTACCAGGCTGGTGCCAGATCCAGTACCTGGGCTCATACCTGATCCAGTACCTAGGCTGGTGCCTGATCCAGTACCTGGGTTCGTACCTGATCCAGTACCTACACTGGAACTGAATCCAGTACCTGGACCGAGAACGGATCCAGTACCTGGACTGGTACCTGATCCAGTACCTACACTGGAACTGAATCCAGTACCTACACTGGAACTGAATGCAGTACCTACACTGGAACTGAATCCAGTACCTGGACCCAAAACGGATCCAGTACCTGGGCTGATACCTGATCCAGTACCTGGGTTAGCACCTGACTCGATCCCTCGGGCAATCGTTCCCGATTCGGCACCTGAATTAATATGTAGCTGTCAACCTGAGTTAGTGCCCGAGTGAGTACCTGAACCAATACCTAAATTACTACCTAGACTAACCTAGAAAACCTAACCAGGTCGTCACCCAACCGAGACCCACCTCAAGAGGACCTAGCCAAAAGTTACCTACCCCAATAACCAATCCGTACCTGTTCCAAATTTATGGTTAAATTAGTACCCAGGCTAACCTAGAAAACCTAACCAGGTCGTCAACTAACCCAGACTTAGCCCAAACTAGAGAACCCAGCCAAAAGTCACTAACCCCAATGATCTAACCATACCTGTTCCAAATTTGCGTGACCCAATCAAAGTACCATCTATCTCATGATCTAACTTGGGAGTACCTAATCTGGACAACCTACCCAGGTCACTCCAGTTAATTTTCTGAAATAGAAAGTTCCTATCAGAAAAGAATCTGGTACCCAACGATGGTTTTGACAACCATGACACATTTTTGCGAACCAACCACTCTCTGCCAGGGTTAGCGGACCTCGACCCGGTTCGTTCGCGCAGAAACCGGCACCGAACTATAGCGTACGCACGCATCCGTTGAATCACGAGTGTTGGCACCGGCCACCCGTTATATTAATCAACGTTTGTCACGGCACCGGCCATCGTTCTGTAAACATTCTTCTGTCTCCATGGGCCAGCAACACGTGTCCCCGAACGAAGCCCTACGATCAGAACGATACTAATTTAGCATTCAGAGAATGTGGACCGTTGGCCGTTCTAGGGATTATTAAAACGAGTTACAGCCGGCGATAGATCATGCGACTCGGGGCGGGGTCTGCGCGACCTGCCAAAGGCAACATCACGCCGTTTCCGTCCTCGGAACATCTTTCTAGGATTCCCAAATTTTCTATCGACTTCTCGGATTTGTCACTGAGGAATTTCGAGTCATCCTATCCGCGTGGCAGTCATTTTTCCCGGGACGGTGATCGCGAACACGTGTGGGAGAAAAATTCATTGCCGTGACGTCGGCGCGACCTGTAAAATGTGACTCGGCGCGACGTGCCAAAGGAACTATATAAAAAATGCCTCGACACGACACTCCCGCCAGTGGTGCTCAATTTTCGGTGACAGTGAAGTCGGAGAAAAATTTAATGGCCTTCTCAACGGAAAAGAAATATTTTACCTCGAGCCAGGGTCACATGAACTCTCGTTCCACCCGGTATATTGATCTTCGCATGCTCCCTGGCACGCGCGATTTTTTCACACTTCCGAGAAATAATATTTGAGAAATGGTACTTCGTCCAGCTTTTGATGCCGAAGTGATTTTACTTGAATGACATTTTAAAAAGAATGTCTCGCAGATTGTTTCCTAGAAATGGTGGACTTATTGAGTATTATATTTGTTAATTATTAAAGGGGCGTGACGGACTATTTTGCAAGGAGAATAAATTTTTCATTATTTTACGAAAGCATGTAGAAAGTTCTGAGAAAATTGTTTACTCGAGGTTAGTAGAACGTTTGCTCCCACTATAGCAATGAGAGGAGTGGTCACCGCCCATTGCGCCGCCCATTCACCTCCTGCGCTAATCAGGAGAGAGATCATCCCCTCCCTCGTGACCAGAGTTGGGCGGAGACAGCAATGGGCGGAGCAAACCCAGATAAAATTTCATATTAACATAATACTCTTTAACAATAGATTACTAACGTGGGTGGGGTAGCAGATCCCAGTAAATTTGAATAAATAAGATATCAATAAATACAAATTCCGCATTTCTAAATTTAAAATTGTTAGATGTGACTTGATTAAAATTCCCAGAGGCTAGATTTGACGAAACTGAGTTCACAGATTTTCCAACCCCACGCGCGATACTTCAAAGAACGGTGACGCGACGCGAAAGCCACGACGGTCACGTGAGCCAGAAAATCCTCGGTCGGCGAAAAAAGCTGGAAAGGCCATTTTCCGCGAAAGTCACCCTCGAACAAATGTGCGGCTCGGAACAAACGACGCGTACGTGGGAAAAGCGACGCGCCGTTCAAAATAATTCGACTCGCTCTATAAATACAATGCGGCATTCAGTGCTGCGCGGCGCGTCGCGAAGTTCAGAAGCTTATCTGACGCGCGTTCGTTTCCCCGATCGGCGGATAGCTCTCTGATAACGCCGCTACCGGAAGTCCTTCTCGTCCTGCCGCTGCACCCTATTTCCGGTTCCATCGCTCCCGTGCGAAACGAATCGCAATTTATGTGAGTTCCGCAAAGTGCAAAGTGAAAACATCGGCATTTTCATTTTCGTGACGCGAAATCCTGTGAGATTTTTCAATATTGATCCGTGAATGCCGGAAGTGTCGTCGGTGAGTCCAGTGCTCGTAAAATTCGGTATAGTGCTGTTTAAAGAATTGTTGAGGTAATTAATTTTCCAAAAATAGTGATTGAGAAGATTGTTCGGTGGATATGATCTTGGTCGACAGTAGTGGTCGTTAAAACGAATTGACTGTCAGGGTGGTTGACAACGTCAGTGCGACAGTTGTCAGAGCTCGGCTAATTAAGCTAGACTAATTACGTCTGTACATAGTACATTCGATATTTCATATTTCTGCCACGGAAATTTAGCCGCTACAAATTTTCATTGCAGTCCTAGAAAATATCATTTTACATTTTTGTTATGAAAATACAGTCACTAGAATAGAAAATAGTCACGCAATAATTTGTTTTTCCAAAAAAGATCAGTAGCAACAGCCCGTTGCAACAGACTCGTTTCTTTACAAAAATCGAACCATTAAAATATAAGTTGATCATCCAATAAATTATTTTGAAAAAATTGTTCAAGAGTCGTACCAATGATAAATTTTTCTTTTACCCTCAGCATCAAATAAATTACGGTTATCGAACCAGTGAGAAAGATAGTACAAGAGGGGGTTAATTGGGGACATCATCCCCGAAGTTGTCGGTGCCGGTGTGTTGCTACGGTGTACCATGAAGATCCGCGTGGTGGCCGAGGTTAAAGTTCGTCGTTCGAGGGCAGTTTAATCGCGGTGTCTGGAAGATTTGTTGGGGACACGTGTCCTGACATGGAGAGGCTCAGCGTCGCGGAATCATTGCGCAGGAAAGATAGGAGAAGGCGCAGGGGTTGGACGGTGGTGGTCGGCCATGAAGTGCGGTGAGTATAAATCACTGGTGTGTTCCAGGGTGGTTGAAGCGTGCACCCTTATCTGGAAAAGGGTGGCCGGTGTGTCTCTGTGGAGAGGCTGCGTTGCCCCGTGCTCGCTGGAGAAATGATGGAGGGTCGCATATAAATTTCGTAGATTAAACTGCGACTGCCTGACGTCTTTGTTGTTGCGACTGTTCACCCTCGTGTTTACGACCAGCTGAAACTGTGCCTTGCGGTATAGCGAAACACTCTTGGCAGTTGGTTCTGGGGCTCCTTTGTCGAGATTTGCTATGCCTTCTTCAGTGTATCATGCTCCGAGAGAGTATAGGGGTGCTAGGGTAGGGGAGCTAAGATGATTTTAGGGTCTGGTGATTTTTATGCGTCTGTGGCCTCTATGCTATCTGAAAGGGGCCTTCGATGAGATGTCAATGCACCCTTGTTTGCCTCTTCACAAACTCTTAATTGTCTCTCTGGTTTACAACAAAATTGGGAGTAACTAGGATGACTAGGATGCCCCCATGATCATTGATAGCTTCAGCCGTTTAATGGTGAAGTTGGCAGGGTGTGGGGTTAGTTTTAAAACTCAATTCCTGAGATTCATCAGGTCCTCTTCATCATCGCTTCCTCGAATCTCTTAATTAGCCTTTCAGACTGTAGCTAAATTGAGGGTAGTTAGCACCGATAGGTGGCTTGTGTGTCCTGATGCATTTATGGCGTCTGGCGATATAATTCAGTGAAATGGCCAGTTTAATACGATGTCATTGTGTTTCTAGTTGGCTTTTTCAATGGGCTCTTTCTGAGAATCTCTTAATTGTCTCGTGGTGATGAGCAAGCGAGCCTGATGAATGGATTAGCAGTGTCGAAATATTTATAGCATTCACGAATGCGTGTAAAGCAATGACCTGTAACATTCCGTAAACTTTCCTTGCATGTATGCCCGAGACGATTACTATAAACCAACCCCACAGTGATTTTAATTCGATTGTGTCATTAACAAGAATTTAGCCGTCTCAATTTTTAAATTAAAAAATTAGGATTATAAAAAATGTATGATTCTGAAAAATGTCGAAAATTCGTGAATTAGAGGATAGTTAAAAATATCATTGTCAGAGTTGTTAATTGAAACAGGCTTTCCATTTTGACTGGTAGCGTCAAGACCATTTTTCATTTTGATTTATTCACTCGTGGATGTTCTCGTTCTATTATTGTAATTCGAAACATTTCGCATGAAGATGTCTCTCGTGGTTGGTTGAACCGTCGAGATAGTGATTCAGAAACGTCGGTAAATCGACGGCGACTCCTGCTGGTAAACTTTTGAGTCGGAGAGCGGTGCCACCTTCGCGAGCTTTTCGAAAGCTCGTCGAGCTTCCGCGATCTCGTATAGTAAAGCTCTGATCAATATCGTGAGTTACGATCCACCATATATTTTTACATGCACCCCGGCGAGCGGCAATAAAATGTGAATTGACCTACTTGGTATGGCGAACGAGAGGAACTTTCTGCGACAGGGTGAAATTCTTGAAACAACATTGTTCAGCTTTCCTCGGAACTCGATGCTACTTCAGAACTTTCTATTTTACAAAACACTTCGGAGATATGTTATAAAACATTGGGAGAAATAATACGATAAATTGCTAATTGCGTTCCATCCGCAAGAGAAATATTCTCGCAAGTAGAATGAGACAGTACGTTGCCAGACATTTTATGAAAAGGGTATTTTAAAACTCGATACGAATTTTTTAATAATATATAAAACGTGTCGGCCGGATTAAACCGAAACGAAAAAATTTTGCACGAATGAAATTTTATTTAAATTAAATAGTTAAGCTTTTCTTAATGTATGTAATGCTGCTTTTTCAATTTCAATTTTATTTCAACTCTGTGGCAATACGTTGTTCTGGCTTTCTGAATAAAAATATTAAAATTTCCTCAGTTCGTAAAACCAATGTATTACTGAACAATGTAATTTTTTATACCGTAGTTGACAGCATTATAAAACTTCTTTCTCAACGTTAATTTTATTTAAATCCTGTGAGCGTGTAATTTTCAGTTTACCTTGCCATGGATCTACAAGGCTGATCAGTTCTATAGAACAATAAAAAGTCGACTTGAACCGGGTCGTTAGGGCGACAGCTTTATTACGATCGTGGGCATAGTTACTCTCCTAAAATTCCGCGGGTCACGTCACGCCTCAACCCGAGTGTAAATTGTCGACGGGAATGCAGTCTGGCTAAAAGCCGACGTGGAGCATTGTGGAAATTTCAACTACAAATTAATGGGAACACTCGTAATCCTTTATTGAAGTGACGCCATTAGACGTGTCAGAGGACCAAAGGGGATATGTATTGCTCGTTCTATTAAAAACAGATTCCAACTTGGGCAATCTCATTGTTCCCATCGAAACCTGCAGCCGTCAAAGACATTCAGACATTCAATAATTTATACGCGTCGCGTTTCATAAAACTGTGCTGCCAAAGATATAATAAAGACACTATAATCATTGCTGATATGATATACATATATTTTCAAAAAAATATTATATGCACTTCTAATTTATACCACGTAATAAAATTATATATGTTTAAACGTTTGAAATAATACAACAAATTTTATATTACAATGTATGCGGTATGACATGCAAATATATGATATAATTTGTTGTTTAATATATTGATATATTTGATAGATTGTCTTATGGTAATGGGAGGAAATTTTATAGAATCTTGACGAAGATTATTAGTAGGTAGGTTATAAATATTTGTCGCTATAAAAATCACGGGGCGCGACGTGCTGCGCTGCGCTTGGAAATTACTTTATAATTTTCTTGGAATAGTAAGTGGCAGTCGCGCGTGCTCGCGTACATGCGCTATAATTTTATGATCTCTTTGACGACACGCTCGCCCGTTATTTATTTGAGGAAACGAGAGGAAAACAACGTGTGTGTGTGTGTGTGTGTGTGTCTCCCCGTAGAATCAGCCTGCGCCTCTCGCGTTACGCATTTCAGTCGGCCAATATTTGCATTCGAACGAGAAACACCAAACCATCAAACCAAACACTCAGGAACGTGTTCAATATTTGCGGTGTTCATTCCCGCCGAGTTTTAAATTCTTGATCAATAAGCGGAAGGGAATTGGAAGGTGTGCGGTCTCGGTCGATCTGTGTTAGTTCGTTATTCAGGGGATTTTATAGTCGAAATTAGTCAGCGAGTTGTTAAAAAAAAAAAAAACAATTGAGAAGAAAGCGAAACTACAGCTAAAAATATTTCAATGACTCATCGATTATACTATTTATTATTGAGTTTTTCATAGATGAATATTTTTTACTGAATTAGGAGTGATCGAATTTATTTTCATTTTTATGCCCTGTGTGAATAAATAATTTTTGAATTTTTTGATTGTATTGTACCGAATGGATCCTTTTCTTTGTAATGTTTGTCTAGAAAGGAAAAATGTGTTACAAAAGAGTCGATTTTCAGTCACTGAAAAATTTCATAATCGAAAGTCTTGCTTTTAAATGTGAATCGTTGCAACGGGAAGTAGGTCAGTAGATTCAGATAGCAAAGGCCAGACATGAGAAATTGTTAATTGCGTCAAGTTTGCGTGGACATGTAGTCTTTCTATTCCTGTAGTCACCTGTACGCTATCTCCTAATTTTGTACCCGTGAGAAATGCATCGGAACATTAAAGGCATGTTTTAATCGATTAAGTAGAATGTGCACACGCATGGTCAGCCATACGTGCAGATATATCAGAAAATAAAGTAACTGCAACGTAAACTCACAGAAATTGTTACAACGCGGATTTAAACAATTAATTAATTTCGTGGAATCAATATTTCGTAGCTTTTTATACCTTTTATACTAAATATTTTAGATATTTTATCTCGTGAACTTTTTATAGAATCAACTTCATTTATTTTAATTTATTCTGCCTCTCGGAGCAACATAGTGCGAACAATTTATGGCCCCGGGGTTAAACTGCGATGCAAAAAGAAAATGGGCCAATCCTTTTCCTGCATTAAGGTTTTAACTATCCTTTTTTTCAAGGAATATCTTTCACCACCGGCTGAAAGGAAAATTATAGCTCAACCCAGTTGCCCCACTCTGCAGATTTATGAATTATTATCGGATGATGAATTTTGGACGTTTCCCTCAAAATTTGAGGATTTTCTACGAATGCAAACTCTGACTAACGACCCAGAAATTCCATTCGAGTTCCTGCTTTCAATAATCTGAATTCCGCTTTCCGGATGCAGTGAACGCCACCTATGGCACCGCCAACGTGAAATTTAACAACGAACCTTTCTCGCGGCAGCGACGCAAAATTTCCCGCGAAACGCTTCGCCTTATCCGATCCAGTTTCACACATAATTACATATCTGTTACCTAATTGATTTATCGATCAGCGGACACCGTTCATCCGATTACGATACTAATAGTTTAAGTCGAGAATGGGTGGCTACAGTCCCGGGAGAATTAATCGCAGATTACGTTTTTATCAATAGCGGCCAGACCTAACCCGATATAGCATTTAAAAACCTAGCCTAGGCATCGATCAATATACTTGAACTGTCGAGCCAGATTTAATCGGTTATATCACATACCCCAGCGATATCCAAATATATCGTATTATATGATGTATCTAACAGAAATGTAATTAAATATATTATAAATTCAGGACAAGCCTAACCAAATATATGATATATGAATATATTCTATGCCTGACCCAAACATAATCAAATATATTATATATTATTATATTTTGTCTCGACAAGACTTAACCAAGTATATCATATATTAATATATTCTATGCCTAACCCAAACCTAACCAAATATATTATATATTAGTATATTTTGTCAGGACAAGAGTTAACCAAGTATATCATATATTAATATATTCTATGCCTAACCAAATATATGATATATTACTATATTCTATGCCTAACCAAATATATGATATATTACTATATTCTATGCCTAAGCAAGTATATCATATATTGATATATTCTATGCCTAAGCAAGTATATCATATATTGATATATTCTATGCCTAACGAAGTATATCATATATTAATATATTCTATGCCTAACCAAATATATGATATATTACTATATTCTATGCCTAAGCAAGTATATCATATATTGATATATTCTATGCCTAAGCAAGTATATCATATACTGATATATTCTATGCCTAACCAAGTATATCATATATTAATATATTCTATGCCTAACGCAGTATGTCATATATAAATATATTCTATGCCTAACCAAATATATGTAATATTATATTTTAATAAAAATTTCAATTCGACAACCGACAACAATTACTCCAACGACCGCAAACGAAAATGCTCGAGCACAGAAAATGATCCGCCTCGCCAGATCATTGCTGAAATTGAAATGAAGTGTTTGCATTTGCATTTTCCGGCAACTTTTGCATCGCGTCTCCGATCTTTATGGGCGGTATAGCGGGTAGCGTAACACGGGGTAAAATAATTATTAGTTTACGAAGGGCGTCTTAATTTTCCCGACACGTCCTCCAGCTTAAAACAACATCACGTGTTCCCCAGAGCGGGGAGGAACGGCGGTGTCCATGTCTGTCCCCTGTATTTACTCTACTTAATGATTCGTGTCATGTAGCGGCGGTCTTCCTTTGAAATTTCCGCGGAGGAGGATCGAGAGCCTCTGTGTGTTATCCTCGGGCGATATCCGTGGCAGAGGTTCGCGATTATTCAAGGGAACGAAGAATTTTCTGCGAGCTCAGCCCTCGGGCTGCGAGTACTTCGATCTCGGGAGGGAAATATTTTCAACTCGGAGAGACACCATTTTCAGTTTCGTGCGGTGATATCGTGGAATAGGGTCAATTACTATGGAAAGCAAGATGAAAATAAAATTAGAGAATTTTTTTTTCTTGTTGCTAATGACATTCACCGAGTCCCCAAGGTCGTCGAAAAAACACGACTAATGTCGAATGAGATCCCGAGGGGTCTCGTAAGGTCTGTGGAAGGGTCTCGAATGAAAACAAAAATTGCAGAACTTTTATTTCATCGTTCTTATTGATATGAAAAATTGGAGATCCAGATAATTCTTTCTGAAAATTCCACTGTTTAAATGCGAGGTCACGTCGGGATTCGACTGTCTGCTTTTCGAGCTTCAGCGCGATTTACGCTGGTTATTTAATTTGTTGATCTTCCGGCTTGTAGCCGGCATTTTTCATGCTCCTCGTTTCTGTGTCGCTCGGTGTTATCGTGTTTTACGTTAAGCTTTTAGCTGGCAAACTGTTCCATTAACCGGCCATGTTACGTCATCGATACAGCGTGCTTTTCTTTATTTTGTGAAACTGTATTCCCGTCGTTTTATTCTCCGGACTATTGATAAAATAGTATATAGATTGAATAAAACAATTTTCGCCTTTCATCGACCGTCTATGGATAGCGGGTAAGTTCGACGATGTCCTGTTTGCTTCAAACTTCGGACCCGATCTCGCAACGAGGAAAAAAGTTACTATCGGTTGAGGCAAAGCATATCGTAATTAAAACTCTCCTTTGCAAAAGCTTCCCGTTTCGTCGAAGGGATAAACTTTTAATGCCGTTCAAAGCTCGTTCCTTTATTTTCTTACGATGCCGACGTCTGCTTCTGGCAACTCGAATCCCTCGCAAAATATATTAAATCATAACCGTTCTTGACGTGCTGCTCTGGTAGCCTTTTTCGACGCCGAAACGCCAAGCCATTCTATCAAAATCGGTTACTTCCACTTGCTGTCGATCATTATAGTGCACTCCAGAATTTTTCAATTCTGTTAACACTAGGAAATTAATGTCCACTGAAGAGTAGAAAATTCCAAAGAGTTTCAGCAAGGTACGGTGAGGTCCAGTGAGGCCCAACGAGGTCTAAAAATGTCCAGTAAGGTCTAGAAAGGGAAAATAAGGTCCACTGGTGCTTCAGAGGGGACCTTAAAATTCTAGTGAGGTCCACTGAGGTCTAGAAAATTTCACTCAGTTGCAGAAAGGTCCAATGAGGTCCACTAAGGTCCAATGAGGTCTAGAAAAGTCCAATGAGATCCACTGGAGCTCCATAGGGGACTAGAAAATTCTAGTGAGGTGTACTGAGTCTTAGAAAATTTTAGTGAGTTTCAAAAAGGTTCAGTGAGGTCCAGTGAGGACCAACGAGGTCTAATAAGATCCAGTAAGGTCTAGAAAGGTCCAATAAAGTCCATTGGAGGCCCAGAGGGGATCAGAAAATTCTATTGAGGTCCACTCAATTCTAGAAAATTTCACTCAGTTTCAGAAAGGTCCAGTTGAGGTCGACTAAGGTCCAATGAGGTCCACTGGAGGTCCAAAACGGACATCAAAATTCTAGTGAGATCCACTGAGGTCTAGAAAATTCCAATGAGTTTCAGAAAGGTCCAGTTGAGGTCCATTAAGGTCTAATGAGGTCTAAAAAGGTCCACTAAGGTCTAGAAAGGTCCAGTTGAGGTCCACTGAAGGTCTAGAGAGGATCAGAAAATTCTAGTGAGGTCCACTCAATTCTAGAAAATTTCACTCAGTTTCAGAAAGGTCCAGTTGAGGTCGGCTAAGTTCCAATGAGGTCTAAAAAGGTCCACTAAGGTCTAGAAAGGTCCAGTTGAGGTCCACTGAAGGTCTAGAGAGGATCAGAAAATTCTAGTGGGGTCTAGAAAATTTCAATCAGCTTCAGAACGATCCAGTGAGGTCCAATAAGATCCAGAATTGCCCTACCGAGGTCTAATGAGGTCTAGAAGGGTCCAGAAGGGTCGCATGCGAAATGCAGCGCACAAAATCGCGTTCCAAGTACCGAATGATTCGCCGTCTTGAGTCAAAGCCGTGATTGGCAAATGAAATTCAGTTATATCGATCGTCGTAAAAACGGAGGGTCGTCTGTTTACCAGCGGCCGGAAAATCATCTGCCAGCTTGACACAGATTCTACCGAACTTCGAAACCCGATACCCTATTCCGTTTTCTCTTTCCAAGCAGACGATTCGATTGATCCGAAAGCAAACGTAATCATGGTACCGTCGCTGACCCTCTCGCAGCCTGGAGCTCTTCGGTCCGAGGCATTGGTCAATAGCGCTCGGTTCCAAGTGCGGAAGCTGAAGCATCTCCGCGCTGCTTCCTGACAAGAATTAACCGGATTCCCCCAGCGATGCGCCGGGACGTGACAGTATTCTTTAATGATCAATCCAATTGCCCGTATCTGTAACGATACCGGGTGCCGGCGTTCCACTCGTGGACGCGGACAAAAGCGCTAGGGCACCGGTGGCTTGACCTTTCCTCACCCGGGGAAGTCTGCTCACACGGCGACGAGCATGCTCCGTCCCCTTTTCGCTTAATATAGTACAGGTGCTTGCCCCCTGCGCGGCTGGCATTGCCTCTGAAAGGACTTGCTCAGCCTTGAACGCACCCCATCCGCGCCGTTCATCTGAAAGCCTGCTCGCTAAAGACCCCGGCGAACTTGCCACGGAAACTCGGACGGCTTCCTTGACTTCCCGAGACCTGAATAATCACTTTGATGACGCAAACGTAGGCCTCAGACGTGACTCACTTATCGTCACACCAGCTGGCATATCTGTGTCCAGAGTCACGTTACCATTCGATTTCTATCGGGAAATGGGAAAGAAATTGTTGTTTGAACGCGTTTGAGCTTGTATGAGGAGGTATGAGCATGTTTGAAGATGTTTGTCGCTGCACGTCGACTAAAATTTTTATTTATTTTATTCTTACTGTAGCAGAACAGTAGAACTGTGGACAAAATAGATTATTTTGAGCGTGTTTGAATATGTATGAACGTGTATGAACATGTATGAACCCACATGTATGACATCACGACTTCGATCACTATGACTCTTGTTTCCATCGCAGCAGTCATGAATACGCAAGCGATGAACCAATTTTGAAATTCAATTTAACTACTATAGTGCCGATAGAATTTCGTTTGATCATGTTTCAGCTTCAACAGGTTCCCTCTTGCATGTGTTCGAACAAACCCTGTACGGCCTCCTTTTCCATGGAAGAATACCCGGGTATTGATTTCGTTATGATTGAACCTGCACCGTATCTTTCATGTTTTCATTTCATTTTCTGCGGTTGAGATTTCAAAAATAGAAGTATCTAAAAAACCGAGCAACACAGAATCCACCTGGAAACGCAGTTTCAACCTGTCAGCTGTCTACGGACTCAGTCCACAATTTTAGTACCATTTTAATAACGGACTACAATTTCAGCCTTCTTCAATCAATGACAAGTTTGTACAAACAGAGGCGAATCATGAGTACGATAAATATTGCTTCAAACACAATATTACAAGAATTGAGTTGCTAACTGGTCTAACACACAATACGACAAATACTTAACACAGTTTGAGCTTGTTTGAGCAATGAATGCACAAGTTTGCACAAACCTCGACCAATTATGGGTACAACAAATATTGTTCCAAAATTTTCTTGCAAGAATTGAGTTGCTCACTGGTCTAACAAACAATGCGACCAACACTTAATGCAGTTTGAGCTGGTTTGGGCAATGAATGCAGAAGTTTGCACAAACCTCGACCAATTATGGGTGCAGCAAATATTGTTGCAGAAATTTTCTTGCATAAATTGAGTTGCTCAGTGGTCTAACAAACAATACGACAAATACTTAACACAGTTTGAGCTTGTTTGAGCAATGAATGCACAAGTTTGCACAAACCTCGACCAATTATGGGTACAGCAAATATTGTTGCAGAAATTTTCTTGCAAGAATTGAGTTGCACAGTGGTCTAACAAACGATGCGACCAACACTTAACACAGTTTGAGCTGGTTTGGGCAATGAATGCACAAGTTTGCACAAACTTCGACCAATTATGGGTGCAGGAAATATCGTTCCAGAAATTTTCTTCCAAGAATTGAGTTTCCAAAACTATTTGGAGGCGTTGTTACGATATTTCACCGGTCTATATTTAACAAACTGCGCTTTGTAACGAGGAAGGTGACGAATTCTCGCGAGCACGCGTGACTCAAAGGTCCAGCGAGGCCATGAGTGAATGGCATGATCGAAATGGAGCCGATGGCTACGGTCCAAAACCGTGCATCTCTAGACGCGTGTAAATCGATTCGACCCGCGTGCAAATATTTGCGTAGATCGCAATATTTCCTTGATGGTTTGTTTCTCGTGGTTGCGAAACGGTTATCGTTTCACGCAGCGAACGCCCCGCGCCATTTGCATAAGAGTCACGAGCACGAGAAAAATTAATTTCTGCCGTCATTTTTTTTCCTGCGTCGGCTCTCGGGGCCTCTTCCGCGATTCCTTATTTATTACGGCGGACGACGTTTCTGCTCAATTATTTCCTTTGTCTCCACGCCATCTTCAATATTTCAGTAGCCATTTCCCCCGAACTCAATATTTATCTTTCTCGCGCGAATCGCAGCAAGAGAACAGGCTCTCCTCGAGTTCCAACCGCTCCTGAATTCGCGTGCAGTTTCAGACTTAATGCTGAACAAATAGATAGAACTTAAACTTATGGCATGCGAGCTCATTGGAGAAAGGTTGTGCAAACCTCGACTAGATTGAACTGTTCGAGAGGAATTCTTTTAAAAATTGTGTGTTTGTTCATTTTGCTTTGATCTAGTGTATTTATGATTCTATTCGGAGTCAATTATACCGGAAAATATATCGATGCATGGAAGTCTTTGGAAATTTTTTGCCGGTAGAATAAACAAGATATCTTTATCAAAGTTTACATAGTTGTTAAGGTAACCTTGGCGAATATTCATGAATTATTGTAGAGCGCTATCGCTGAAATTTTAGTAATTATGCAGAAAGATAACGAATATGTTGAAGGTATTGCTTCTAGGTGTATTGTGTGGTATTGTGTGAACGATGCAACCAATCTGCTTCAAAATTTTGTAGTGTACAGAGTTCATTCGTAGTTAATTTTGAGATTCGTGAAATTTGTAAAAGTTCGTTGTTTGTATAATCTACAAAAATGAGGAGACGAATGGTCAACATTGAAAATTGTCAAATATTCTGGAAACACTTAGAGAAACAGGAACAGCTTTTTAACGAGTTAGCACACTCACGTCACGTTCTTGCAACAAGCAGCGTTGCTGCATTATCAAACACGCCCTCCATCCTCGAAGTCAGCGAAACTCGCCGGTTGCTATAAACGTATTCCGCCTCCGCGAGTGGATCCCCTCGGAGACAAAGGAAAAAAGTGCTCCACAACGTCATTCTAGAAATGCTAGAGTTGAATTTGTATGCAAGAAAATATCGAACAGAATTAATTCGAGGGCAAATGACTTTCAGGCAGACATTGAATGAGTCCACGAAACTTTTTAATACGTACTGGTTAAAGTGTGCACGGTAAAACATTTTTAAGAAAACGTTCCGTCACTGTAGGTTCCCACAAGAACAAATAAAAAAGTTTAAATACAACTCGTACGAACCGCTCCGAAGTGGCAGCAAAAAATACTCACTCACTACACTTTCAATCTTTGAAAAATAGTCGACATTCAAACTGTTAGAACTTCATTAAAAAATTGTCAGACAGTCCGAGCTTATTTTAAAACTTGAAGAATCCACTTTCACACCCATCAATCATTCTAAAACATTTTTTCACGATATACCGGGTGGGAAACTAAAACCAAAAAAATTTTTTTCGTGACTCAAAATACCGTAGATTTGAAGTTGAACGTTGTGACAAAGTAGCCCTAAAATTTCAGAAAGATTGGTCCAACCAATTGGACACAACAAATTCCCAAACATTCGTCATTTTGTGAAAAGTCCTACTTTCACTCAGGTACCTTTCTCTCAGTAACCACTGGACCGACGGACTTTAAATTTGACATGCTCCTGCCACTAAGCCTAACACATATTCCAGCCAAATGCTTTTTCGAAAATTCAACTCCCAGTCAAAATGGCAGCATCATTTATATAAAAAGAAAATTAGGAATAAAAAGAGACCCCCACATAGATAGCATTGTAAAATTTTTCCTATTCACAATTCCAAAATTTCCTTTGGCAAAAACACGGCTCCAGTATCCCACTAGAAGCTCAAAAAATTTCAAGTCGATAGCTGCAGTAGACTCCGAGAAAAAAATCATGAACCTGGAAAAAGGCCGAACAATAGTTATTTCGTGCACACCCAAAAGGTGCCTAGGTCTCCTGAATAAATAAATAAAAAAAAAAAAAAGAAGGAACAACTAAAAACCGTGGGACCAGCGTGCGTCACGAGAAAAATCCGCATTCTCGCCACAGAGCGTGGCTCTAGCGCGCTGAAGCCGAGCGAAGCGGATCGGAGCGGAACGAAGCGGGCATGAGCGAGACAGAGCGAGCATGCTCGCGACGCTGGTGTCTGGGTTCGCAGGAGGGCAGCTCGACGCCGCTCTCAGTCCGACAGTACGCGCGACCTCGAGCGGATCGCGATCGTTTACCCGTGACGCGCGTGGATCGTGTGGATCGCCGTCGATCTCGCGAGTCTCTGGCCCCATAGTCCTCGATCGCGCCGGGCGCGAGGATGCCAGAGCCCGGGTGTCCTGTTCACTGGTGCGCAGGCAAAAACTCCTGACGCAATTCCACCTACGTGTGCACCCTCGCCAGCCTGCAGCCAGGACTCGCAGGATAGTGGAGGTGAGACAGTGTTTGTGTTGTGCAGGGGAGTCCTTTCGGACAGTCGCTTGCATCGTTAGGATAACTGCATCCTAGCCTGGAGCTCGTAATGACGCATTAGCATCGACAGGATTTTATTTTGTGACTGTGATCGTTCTGAGATGGCGGTAGACGGTTTGGGAGTCTTTGTTGACCTGGGAGGAGCTGGGTTTGTGAATTTTGTTTGATGAGGAAATGGTTTATTGAGGATTCAATTTATTGAAGATCTGAATTATTCAGGAGTTGATTTATTCAGTTTAATGTATTCAGGATTGTTACGGTTGGTCGATGTTGGCCATATTGCATTAGGAGCCGTTTGGGACCTGCGAGGACAGTTCTGAGATGTCCTAGTATACCCTAGACTCTGCTGATCAAGGATTTAGGATGATAGCTCCACTTCTGTAGGATTCAGTTAGTGACGATTAAATCCTTGGATTTGTACGAAGTGGTTCAGTGTCTTTGGGTCAGCTAGGTATTGGTCGGATAGGTTTAGGAACAGTTTGGGACCTGTTCGGATACAGGACCTGTTTGGGTCCTAGTGTACCTAGACTTTGCTGATCAAAGACTCACAATGATAGCTCCACTTCTGAAGGATTTTGCAAGTTTTTACCTAGCAAACGGTCTCCTTTAAGGTCTAGAGTGCTTAGACCATGCTCATGAAGGATTTAGGACGACAACTTCTTTTTTTAAGGATTCAGTCTTGTGGCAATTAAATCCTTGGGCTAGAGTAAGATGATAGAATGTCTTCGGATGATCTAGGAGGGGCTAGTTAGAGCTGATGATTGAATTGATTAAGGAGCTAACTTGCTAAGTTGAGCATTGTTGAGGCCGTCAGGTGTTGAATGAACTTGCGCGTGTTTGGCCTGGTGCAAAAGGTGATCTAGTGCCTTCGAGTGATCTGGGAAGTGGTAAATTTGTCGTGAAGGTAATTTAGTCCCTTGGACAATTATTAGATGATCTACTACACCTAGGCCTCGCTGAACGAGGACTCAAAGTGATAATTCAATTTTTAAACAATTCTTCTCACTATCAAATCCTAGACGTCTACGGATGATCTAGAAGAGGCTTCTCTGCTGTATCGAGGATTGCCAATCTTCTTGTTAACAGTGCTGTAAGCCATGTTCAACCATTGGCTCGTCTACAGTCCTCGGATCCTTCAGAATGACAGATCCCTTGCTAAAGGATTCAGTCCTGTGACCATTCGATCCTTGACCTACTGTGAACTGATCTGCTGTCTTCGGCTAATCCTGAACAAGCTAAGTTGCTATATTGAGGATCGTTGATCTTCGGCCAGTTATGAGACATCCTACCGAAATCCTGCACGATAGATACCACCTCAAAGACGTCAATCTTCTCAGATTGTATTTTAAGTCATTGGCAGGTGCAAGATCATCCGTCTTCGTATGATCTAGCAGCGAAATTTGCAATGTTGACAATTGTTGATCTTGGCCAACATCACGCTACATCGTAAACTATTTTCTTTGGAGCTAGACCTGGCAACTACATTAACCGTGGACATAATATACCAATTAGGGTAATCAGATTGTACCGTGCTCGGAGCTGACCGACCACATTAAATCTGATCAGTTCTGACGAAGTATGACGAAACCTCCGCGTCACACCACAAACACCGAAAGTCTCTCGATCCGCTAAGTACTCTAGATGCTGAACAGTGTGATTTCGTGGAAAATAATGGAAGTGTCCAATTGCGAAACGTATCGATAACAGTTTGATACGATAATGCCTGTTCGAAGAGTGTAGATAAGGGAGTATTCGAGTCGTCTGAGACCTTAATCTGATCTCTCGATCATCCGAATTATCGTCAAGGTTTCGGAAACAAGACCACTCGAACTTTCCACGATGTCAACGTTGCCCAACATGACGAAGTCTTTGAACCCCCGGCGGAGCCACTGAACTCTATTAAGATCATGAATCAATCATCCCCGCCTCTGCGATGCTACCGCGACTGCACTGCTGAACTTCCCGTCCCCACGGAGGCCAGGAGATTGATCCTAAGCGGCCCCTCGAAAGAATTTCGACTTGTGCCACTCGACAAGTTGCTACAAACACGAAACTTGCCCCTCGCAGTTCCTCCATATAATGCAATCTCGAGAGTTATAAAACTTTTCGACAGCCACTCGCGTTGCTGTTTTCAGGGTCCTCGTGTTTCGGATTTGTGGTCGTGGAACGATGCTGGTACCAATCTGGCCAACAATATAGCGATTTCGAAAGTTGTAGGAATCGGTTATGGCGGTTCGGCTTCCTGCTTCAAAGAATCAAATTTCTGCCTGGGCGTCGTAACGTTGCAACGCTGTAGTTAACAATCTGGAACTTCCCAGGCCAACAGTGTAGCAATTTCGTGGAAACTCGTGACAATTTAGATTGCTGTTTCGACGAATCAACTGTGTGCTTAGGTATTGTGATGTTAGGGCGTTGCAGATAACAAATTAGTACTCCTCTGTTCAACAATGTAGCAATTTGTAAAGGTGTTTTAGTGACGACAGTTCACGTTGCTGTTTTGGAGAATTTTATGTTTGCATATTGTGATGCAGATAACAAATTAGTACTCCTCAGTTTAACAATGTAGCAATTTGCAAAGGTTTTAGTGACGACAGTTCACGTTGCTGTTTTGGAGAATTTTATGTTTGCATATTCTGATGCAGAGAACAAATTAGTACTCCTCAGTTCAACAATGTAGGAATTGTTGTTTCGAGGAATCAGTCGTGTGTTGAATTATTGTGATTTTAGAAGGACTCAGATGATATCATAGTTTAGATAATGCTACTTTTTAGTTCAATAATGTAGCAATTTATACAATTTTTTTAGTTTGTGACGATAGTTTAAGTGACTGTTGAGAAGAATCAATTTTGTGCTTGGGGATTGTGATTTTAGGACGATGCGAATAGCAAACCAGTGTTTCCTAGACCAGTGGGATCCATTTTTAGGAATTTCCAACAATGCAGCAATTTCTGAAAAACGTAGAATTTTGAAGAGTGAATTTTGTGCTTGGGCATAGTGATTGTAGAACTTTGCAACCACTGGGATCAATTTTTAGGAATTTTCAACAGTGTAGCAATTTCTCAGCATTTTGAGCAACGTAGCAATTTTAATTGTTTAATGCTTTTGAGCAGACGCAGTAATTTCAACAAAGTAGCAATTTTAATTGAATAACGATTTCGAGCAGATGTGGCCACTTCAACGAAGTAGTATTTTCGATGGCAATTTAGAACAGTGCAATTTTGGTAAAATATGGAGATTTTGAAGAACGTGATAATTTTGATGAAACTTAATTGCGAGCAAGTGTGACCTTTTAACAATGACTCTTGGAAGATGTAGTAGAGTTTTAAAGATTCATGGCCGAAATTTACGGTGGCTGTTTTAAAAAGATAATCTTTGGGTGTGGGTGTTATGCTCCTGGAAACGATGCAAGCCGATGGCGAAAGGATTCCTCTTTATTGTGAGTTGCGAACGATTTTCTTTTGGAGTACCGACGATCACCGTATCTCCTTTCTCGTGGGAAGACTAAGAGCTCCTCCAGAGCCTCGTATAACACGATAAAGTCGTCCGTCCGGTCGATCGTCATAAACGTTGACAGAGAATCGATTCGACGGAAGGGGACAGCGTGCGCGTTATTTTGCTAGGGTACGTGTTAAACGATTATGACGAATCATCAGCTCCGTGGGCATTAGGCTTCCTCGATATCGACCGAGAGCGTCGCAAGGGTTCTATAGCCCACACTGACTGCGGGAAATATTTTTGGGTTCGATGGGACGGCCATCCACCACTTCTCCGATAACTATACGTAAGAGTTAGGCTCACCTCCGGAACCTTACGAAACCCCTAACGACAGCAAACATTACGAATCTTCATTTTTAATCAAACAAATTTTCAGTAATGATGGTCGGTGCAAACTTTTGAAATTTTAGTGACATTATTGCAATTTTACACTTTCTAAAAATTAAATAAAGATATTCGCCAAGCTGAATTGTTTATTAAAAATGTATCGCAGAGAATTCTTGGGTGTTCTCAATTTTCTAATTAAATCGAATTCACTGTCATTTCTGCCTGCTAGTCAAATTGCATTGTTTCATTAATTAACACATTTAATTGCCGAGAATATCTCGAGTTTCCAACTGTTTCAATTAAATGAATTCAATGAAATCGATCCGATAGTCAAGTAGAATGTTTTTGCACAGCTTTACTTACAGAGAATTTTTCGAAACGAACATGCACAGTGAAAAGATACGAATTCAATCATACAGATTTTTTGGGGTTTTCAATTTTCAGAGTTGAACGGAGTGAATTTTAATTTACTTGCAGAGAATTTTCAATGATACGAAATACGTTTCTACGAAGACTGTGCGCGACAGTTTGTTGGACAATTGAAAACTGATCTGTGTGTCGTTCTAACGCTGACATATCGATAATTGTATAAGGATTCGGTAGCCCCGGGCATCTGCAATTCGCGACCATTTTTCTCCCAGCGAATAGACAGCGGGGAACACACACACACACGCGCGCACACACACACACACACACACACACACACACACACACACAGAGGAAGACGTGGTTTTATTGTTGTGGAGCTGCGCCAGAGATACCCCATTCTTTTCTCTCCCCCACCGATACTTTTCGTCACAAAGAAGTGTCGATGATGACACGAGTACGATGAAACAGCTGTTTTCCAGGAACATGACAATTGTGTAAACATGATAAACGATATACGGTCCGGAAACATAGTTTGTGAAACATGTTAGCGATTCTAAAGGACCTTGGGCGTTCACGGAGGTATACGTGTATACGTAAACGAATGTGTCGAAATCATTCTCATACTTGAATATCTATCAGGGGATTTAGTATCTTCTCGGACACCGTTTCTCTGTTACATTGCGCCATATACAATAATGGCACGCTAATGAGGGTTTATGCTTATAAGCATTTACTCTGAGGCTAGTTTTCATCGGGGAATATTAACTTGTGAATACTGGTCGTAATTAATATGAAATTCTGAATAATATGGAAACCGTATCATGCCCAGAGTATAAGTGAGTTCAAGTTGGAGAGCATGGTTGCAGATCCAATAAATTTATACCATAGTTAGCCTAGATCTGACCGGGACTCGATAGAAACCGAAATTAGGCCTGACCTAGACCTGATAAGAGTCGAATCCAGACCAAATCTAGACCTAACCCTGACCTGATCGAAATCTAATCTCCACGTGATCTCGGTACGATTTCAAATTCAGTCCTGAAACCTCGGTCGCATTTCGGCTTGGCCTAACTCGCGCTTTCTTTAAATTAGATGTGAGTAAAAAAATGGTTCCCGACCTAACAAGGTCGAATGGAACCTGACGAGGTCCAAATAAATTAGTCCTGACCTAACAGGGTCCAAATATGGTAAATTAGTCCTGACTTAACAGGGTCCAAATAAATTAGTCCTGACCTAACAGGGTCCAAATAAATCAGTCCTGACTTGACAGGGTCCACATAAATTAATCCTGACCTAACGGGGCCCAAATAAATTAATCCTGACCTAATAGGGTCCAAATAAATTAGTCCTGATCTAACAGGGCCCAAATAAATTAGTCCTGACCTAATAGGGTTCAAATA